>NC_142051.1:45294982-45644566 GCF_982192425.1 Myodes glareolus | reverse complement strand
AGAGAGAGAGAGAGAGAGAGAGAGAGAAGTCCACAAGGCTTTACTCTTGCATAAAGATCTATAGGCAACTGAGAAAAGCTGTGGGTAGGAGAGGATGTTTTTCCCAGAGAAGAGCACACTAATAGGTTATCCAGTGCCAAACTATCTCCCTGAAACATACATATAAGTTATGTTATATGGATTGAGCATGTTGTATTTGACGATATATATCTATATATGTACACATACACGCATATGCAATAACAGTGAAAAAAGAGGCCATGAATTCAAAGGAATGTGAGGGAAGATATATGGGGGGTTTAGAGGGAGGAAAGGGAAGGAAAAAATGTTGTAATCACATTATAATCGCAAATAAAATATTTGTATTAATTATTTATATAATTAGAAATATATAATAAATCAGAATTTTATATCTCAGGATGGCTTAAAACTGACAATTTACCAAGGATGATCTTGAGGTCCTGATCCTTCTGTTTTCAGTCCCTAGGTGCTTGGGAAAATAGGAATGTACCACCATGCCAAGTTTATGGGTAATACTGATTAAACCCAGGGCTTCATGAATATAAGCACTGTAGCAGTTAAGCCACACCCTGTCATCCACTGTACCTAATTACAAAATCTTGATTCTGTGAGGAGCACTTTCACACAGCATGCAGCTCAATTTCACAGAGAAACAAGGGCTTCATATTCATCAATAAAGTAAGTTCACTGTTTATCTATAGGGATAAAGATTTCAAACATTCTAAAATGGCTATATGTATTATAGTATAGTCATAGCAGGATATATTTTACAGATGCTTAAAATGAAAAATTTAGGATGGACCATAAAGAGCAACTCTAAAACTATCAAGTCCTATAATTTTTTTTCTACTCATTTTGCAAATTAGGAATTCAACATTATTCCAAACTCATGGCTATACAAAGACTCAGCCTCTATTTTTTATCTACTTTCAATGTCCTGATCCATAGAATCTTCATGGCTTTCTTCACTTCTGCATTTCTTAGGGAATAGATGATAGGGTTGAGGAGGGGAGTTATCACTGTGTAGAACACAGCTACCATCTTGTCTACAGGCAAAGTGGCTGAAGGTCTCAGATAGATAAAAACGCAGGGTGCAAAGAATAAGACAACTACAGTGACATGGGACCCACAGGTGGACAGAGCTTTGCGTCTTCCCTCAGAACTCTGAGTTCTCAGATGAAACAAGATAATCACATAGGATGCTAAGAGGACCACAAAACTGATCACAGACAGTGTTCCCCCATTGGCAACAATCAGCAGGCCATTGAGGAAGGTATCTGAGCAGGCAAGTTTGAGCAGAGGAAGCACGTCACAGAAATAATGGTCAATGATATTGGGACCACAGAATGGTAAGTGGAAGATAAGAAGGATCTGGGCAAAAGAATGCACAAAGCCTCCCATCCATGCTGTTCCCACAAGGACAGCACACACCTGTCTGTTCATGATACTGGTGTAGTGCAGGGGCTTGCAGATGGCCACATAGCGGTCATAGGCCATCACTGTGAGCAGGAACATCTCAATACCACCAAAGAAGTGGATGAAGAAAAGCTGTGTCATGCAGCCCCATACAGATATGGATTTCTTCTGAGCTAGGAGATCAAAGATGAGTTTGGGCACTGTTGTAGAGGAGTAGCAGATCTCCACAAAGGAGAGGCAGCTAAGGAAGAAGTACATGGGGGATTCAAGACTTCTGCTGGCTGCAACAGTGACCACCATGAGGAGATTCCCCAGAACAATGGCTGTGTACAAGAGCAGAAATATCACAAAGCAAACTTTCTGCACCTCTTGATTGGGAGAGAGTCCCAGAAAAATGAACTCAGTTACATTGTGTATGTTAGCCATGAGGGAGCAAGTTGGGTGGTATGATCTGAAATAAAAAATTAGAAGTTAGTAATGTGGGGAAGGAAGAACATGCCATGAGGACAGAGAAATGCAAATGTGTTGTGTATGTCAGGAATCATGGGGGAAATAGCAATGTGTGATGCTATAGGAGAGAGGCCATCACTATATGAAGGACTTCTAGGGACTTTGGACTTTACCCTGAAGCCAAGGGTCATCAGCAAGAATGTCTATTATCCAATGAGTAGTAAGTCACTTTGTTTGCAGAATGTAGAGGTGTGGAAACACCAAAAAGGAAAGGCATTAAAAAGTTGTATTTCCTCACCAAGAAGAGGCCGCCTGGACACTGTTTTCATCTGTGTTGCATGTCTTTCTACTGCCTTTAAATGGCTTTTAGTATTTTTCCTCCTAAAGTCTTCCTTTGTTACTTCTTTCCTTGGTTTGCCGAACCAAGTTCTCAACCATTTAATATATTGTACAAGTGTTTTCAGAATAGATAACCCTGCTGTATCTCCCTTGATGGTCAGTATACCTCAAGGGGATCATAACTCCCCACAGACATGGCTGTGCCTGTATTTCTTCTAATTCTTGGCCTTTTTCTCTCTTTGATTACTTACTGATCTTTTCTTTTTCCTTTACTTCAATCCATTTACTTTTCTTCTCTATCCTGGCATTTTGATTTCCTCTAATTCTCTTAGTGGCAGCAATGATTCAACATCCTTGCTCAGGACCCGGCTATATAACACGTCAGAGCATCACTTAGACTGCATAGTGTCTGACTTAAAAACTATGCTTTTTCCAACTTATCTGAGACTGTGTATATTAACTCCAGCAAGACTCCAGGGTTCCTGAGGTTAGAGCTGGATGGTTCTGCCCATCTCACAAAAGCTCTCTCCTCACTGATCCAGACCTGTGAGGAAGACCTCTGTATACCAGAGGGAACTCGGGAAATACACCTTGCAATGGAGAGCAGACATAAATTCCCGGGTCATCAGGGAATTTATCTGGGAACTCTCAAGAAGTTACTTGTGGAGAAAAGAACTGGGTTTCCATTCAGTTGTTCTCAGGAAGTAATTTCTGTAACATTTACAGAGTTCTTTAAGTTTTCAGATACTCAAGATTCAAATTATAACCTGCAGATGGCACATACCTCAGAGGAAGAAACCACAAATCGTAGGTCCTGCCCAATTCTCCCATAAGCTATGTTCCAGCCCTTGATTTCTTGGGCATCTCTCAGAGGTGAGACATCTCCTCTCCCATTCATAGGTCCTTGCAGCCACTGTGCCTTCTCTCAGGGCATTCTGTAACCATAGCTCTTATCACAATGAATTTTATTGCCTACTCCAGTATAAGTTCCCAGAGAACAGAGTATGCCTGCTCTTCATCTCCAGTGCTCACTAAAGTTGGTGTCAAGAGATAACATTCAGTGAACATCGGGAGAATAAATGAATATTTGACAACTAAATTTGGTCTCCTTAGCCTGGTGTTCCACACATTGTAGGTGTTCAGTAACTTCCAAAAGAGGAAGAGCCTCCACGGTATGATATCATACCTTATTAATTCTGGAGTCTCACCCAGGGTTCAGACAGTGATTTCACAAATATCCAAGCAGACATACTCTCAGAAATGCCAGGTGTCTTATGGCACCACTCCCTTTGCTTTCAAATTTATCACAGATAAATTAAACCTATGGCACAAAACTCACAGCAGTGTTTCAGTTACTTTGTTCTTGTGAGCACAGTGATGTTTTATGTTCTATCACATAGGCACAAATAATTGTGACATCATCCCTAGCTCGTGATAATTTCCCAGTTACCTGATGGAGATTCATGGACCAGGTGTGGCCCAGTCTCCTGCCTCAGTGGAGTAACAAGATGAGGATATGTTCCCATCCAGCCTTAGCCTCGGAAATGTGGAGATCCTCAGGCTCAACTTCTTATAAATTAAAAATAAAAGCAAAACAAATATGACTCCCAGATGTTCCTCAAAGAACTAAGAACTCAGGAAGCTCAGCTTTAAGTTCACTCCAAGAAAAGCCAGGGGAGAAGTCATGATTAAGTGAGAGATTGGAAGTCCTTGGAGATCTTTATCCTCACACCTTCCTAATTAGGAAAAATGTCTTACTGGAAAGAGGACCCTAAAGTCCCTGTGGGGGGAAAAAACTTTAGAAACCAGTGAGAAATGTGAAACAATGAAACTCACCCACTGTTCAGAGATGTTTAAAGGTGGTCCAAGAATTTTGGAACCACAGAAGTGAGAACACTACTTGTGCTGAGTTGTATGTATATAGCTTTCAACTCGGGGTGATTATGCCTGTACAAGGCATTTAGTTATGCTTAGGGTTATTTTTCCTTTGACCAGTCTGGCCAGGGAGGAGAGCACCACTGATGTTAAGGACACAGGAGGTCAGAGATTCATGAAGTATCCTACAATGCATAAGATGCTCCTGTATATTATAACTAAAGGGCTCCACAGAATTGTTGTAATGCCCTACTATTTATTTAAAAAATTTCCCTGAATTGATAATCATTTAAGTTGGGTGATGAATGCATGGCATTTCATTACACAACTTTGACCTTACCTGCTTGTGTTTTAAGCTTCCTGTGATAAGATTAAAAAAAATTATCTCACTATGTAACCCTGCCAAGCCTAGAAATCTATGTAGATCAGACTGGTCTCGAACTCAGAGATCCACCTGTCTCTGTCTCCTGAGTGGCGGGATTAAGGGTGTGTGTCACCATGCTTGGTGAACACAGAAGATTTTTATGGTAGTGAAAATATGCTATTATGATGGTTACATGTTATCATACATTCATGTATGTACAAGCCTACAGTCTGTGCACCAGCTATAACAGACTAACATACATTATAGACTTTTGGGTGACAATGGTGTGTCTGGTGAGAGATTTTACTAGTGAGGGATGTGAACACACAGGTTCTGGGATAGGGAACATATAGGAAAAGGCTGTATTTTCCTAAATTCTGTGAACCTAGAACCGAGCTAATAAAATCTGTGAAAAGGTAAAAATGTCAAGTGAGAGTAAACGAAGTACTTTAAGTTTTACAAATAATTGATAAGAAGACTATGTGATATCAAGATTAAAGAAATGTTTTGAAATAATTGCTTTTGCATATGCAAACACCAAATCAAGTATTGCACTGCATATAGAGAGGAATGCAAGGAAGATTAGTGAATAATTGCATCAAAACATTCAATAGTTAAGGAAAACCTGTACATATGCGTTTCTATGGAGTTGAGTTTCTGTGAAGGTCTTTCAAACCCAATGTTTTCTATATTATAAGATTTTATTTAATAAGTCTAAGGAAGGTATAATTCTTTTAATTTTAAATTTTAAAATTTATATGTATGGTTGTTTAACTGCATGTATGTCTGTGCCCAAGGAGGCCAGAAGAGGACATCAGATACTCATAACTGGAGTTACAGTTGCTTGTGTGCTACCATGTATGTGCTAAGACTCAAACCCAGGTCCTCTGCAATAGCAGCAAGTATCTTTACCCACTGACCCATTTTCCTAGTACCAGGAAGGTGCATTTAAAACACATGTGTGCCCATGAGTGCTTATTGCAAGAAACTGTCTTTGTTAAATATTTGCAGTTAAAAAAATGGTGTTTTTCTCCAAAATTTGTAAAATATACTTGTCATGACAGGTTATTGTTGTGTCTAAACTTGTGATGAAGATTAGTCCGCCGGATATGACTTTGTTTACCCAGTTGTAGTTCAGTCATACCAGTGCTTTCTCATTTAGAATTAGAAACATAACCTTATATTAGTATGTGAAATGAATAAGTGGTTTTATCAGTTTATGCCTATATTTTAAAATGTTTCTTGAAGATTATACTTAGAATAGCCAAAATGAAACCTATTCAACACCTAGTGATAAAAGAATATTTGTATAATTATGATGAATTCATATAGGATATCCCTCACCATATAAAAAGTGAACTATTGGGCCGGAGAGATGGCTCAGTTGGTAAAGTGCTTTCCTTGAAAGCATGATAATCTGAGTTTAGATCCTTAGAATCCATAAAAATCTAGATGCATGTCTGAATCCCAGCACAGAGCTTGGAGGTAAGATGCAAGGCAGAGATGAGAGAATCCTTGGGCCTTGCTACGAGCAAGCCTAGCTGAACTGATGAGCTCTGGGTTCAGTGAGAGGCTTTGTTGAAATAAAAAGATCAAGTGGATAAGTGATTTAGAAATACCTGAATTTGATTTCAGGCTTCTCCACATGTACATATACATACATGTGCAGCCATCCTTACAGATGGATACATACACACACACTCACTACATAACTATAAATTGTACATGCAACTTCTAATTATTGTAATTCATAGCAGAATAACTAATACAGAAGAGTGCATGTTTAAGCTTCCATTTATAGGAACTCCCGATGATAGAAATTAGAACAGTGAAGTTGGGCTTCATCTTAATACTGGGAGGCAGAAGCAGATGAATCTTTAAATTCAAGACAAGCTTAGTCTACAGAGCAAATTACAGGCCAGCCAGAGTCACACAGAGAAACCATGTCTTGAAAACCAAAACCAAAAATAGAAACAGAAACAAAAACCAAACAACACAAAACAAAACTTAAAATTAGATCAGTGGGTACTGGTTGTGTTCAGAGATACTGAAGAAGTCATAAGAAGGGCCTGGAATGATACAAATATTTTCTGTCTTGTTTGAGACGTTGCTGATACAGTATATAAATCTATCAAAAGTCAGGAAACAGGGCAAATAAGACATGCTAGGGGACAGGTAAAGCCATGGGGCAAATGGTTAATGTGGGATTCCCCTCTGTATATTGTGAATATCATTGGTTAATAAAGAAACTGTCTTGAACCTGTGGTAGGGTAGAACTTAGTTAGGTGGGGAAAACTAAACTGAATGCTGGGAGAAAGAAGGGCAGAGAGAAGAGAAGCCATGAAGCCACCACTGGAGACAGACATGCTGAAATTTTTCTGGTAGGCCACGAAGTCGTGATGATGCACAGATTAATAGAGATGGGTTAAATTAAGATGTAAGAGTTAGCCAATAAGCTCTAGCTAATGGACAAGCAATGATTTAAATAATACAGTTTCTGTGTGGTTATTTTGGGGATAAGCAGCCAGAAACAAACACGTGGCTTCCTTACAAGACATGGCAATACATAGATTAACAGAAATGGGTTAAGTTGTAGGAGCTAGTTAGTAATAAGCCTGAGCTATTGGCTAAGCATTTATAATTTATATTAAGTGTCCATGTATATTATTTGGGAACTGGGGGGGCAGGAAAAAATGTTTGCCTACATTCAGCCTTTGGGGCTAGCTTGTGGCAGGAATTTGGAAGAGTTTGGAGATGTAAGCAAAAGAAGTCATAGGATGTTGTAACCAAATCTTTAGTGATTCCAGTGGGATTGCAGAAGACCAGAATGGCAATAAAAATGCCTAAAGGCTGCACTCATGAGGTTTTAATGAGAACTAGTATTCTACTGGGAATTGGAGTAGAAACCATTTGTCTTACATTTTGGTGGTGAATTTGTGAACAAGAAATCTGTGCCATGAATTCGGTGCAGGGTAAAGTTTAAAGGTGATGACTTCCCTGATCTGGAAGAGGAACTGTTAAAGCAGTCCAGCACATAGCCTAGCACAATTATTATTGCAAATTGCTTTTAGAAGATTCATGTGAGAATTGGAAAGAAGAGTTGAAAAGATGCAGTTTGGTCAGAAAAGTTGTGACTAAGAAAGTCATGGTTTAAAAAAATTAACACCATGAAAAGGAAGTGAAATACTGAAAAAAAAACAGGAAAACCACACTGAAGGTCTCTCAGGAATTACCCAGACTCTACTGATCACTAACTGAAGTATATAAAACTGTGAACTTATTGGAAGCCACTGGTGCGCCTGTGGTACTCCACTCACCTTGGGTCTCCAAAGAACTGTTTTCACAGGTTTAGTTGCCTTTTCCAACTTCGTTCCTTTAGTTGGAAACTTTTGCACCTGTGGTCTGTTGTGTAGCTATTTCCTCCATGTCAAACCATTCCCTCCTGCAAGAATCAGGGAGACTTATCACTCTCAGGGCAGGGGAGAGGGGGCAGCCTCCAGCAGCACAGGGCTTAAAAGGAATCCACAATGTCGGTGTGTACTAAGACTTTTATATCTGAGGGAATTAGGAAAAAGGACATTCGTACTTTTTCTTGATTATTTCCTTTTTTCATTTTCTATTCTTCTACTGTATACTTCTTTTACAGCTTATATACTCCAACAAAATCTTTCAGGCAATATAAAAATTGCAGCGTAGTTGCATTCTATTTTTCAAGTGAGTGATTATAATGAGTACAGCTAAAAACATGTTTTTCATCTCTCTTACATGAGTAAAAGCAAAGTCACCCCAACAACCCACACACATTTATATCTAAGTAACTTGTTACAGATGAACAAAACATGAGCAAGCAGAGAGCATTTTTATCAGCCAACTCTTTTATTGGAAGACTGAATATTATGGTTACAAAGAAAGACTCAGTCATTTTATTATTTATCTTGAAGGGTAATCTGAAAAGAAATATAAAAGAATCACAAACCTAAACTTTTATACATAAAAACAATTAGCTGTACTTTAAATCTTTAGGGTACATATCCATTTATCAATAGTTTCTTATATCAGGATATTGAGGGGAGAAATGGATACAAGGAATTAGTCATCACCTTTAATAATCAACCAACCCTAGCAAGGAAAGTGTGTCAGCTAGCAATTGTTGTGCACAGTTCCTGGGGACCCCAAAAGACCACCAAGGAGATCAACTCACCAAAATGCAAAAGCAAGGTTTATTATTGTAATTGCAGGTGGGCCTGGATCTTGTCAGTACAGCAGTGGGAGGAGGTACCCCATCCTTTTATTTAAAGGCAAAAACCAGGAAAGTGACATTAGCAGGGTTTGGGGTGATTGGTTCAATCCTTATTAGGCCATGCCCAGTGACTTATCACAAATTTTTGTTTTCGAACCTCACCCTCACCTGTTGATTGTCAAGTTTTCTTATTGGCTGGCCTTCAGGTGGGGACATTCTACAGTTATCTGTGCTTTCCAGGTGGCTACTGTTACTCTTGCCCCTAGACATTTTTGAGGACTGGAATGTTTTATGGAAAACAGCTTACACAAGACACAAGATGGAGGTGGAGGACAAAATGGAGGAACCTTGGTTCCTCAGTAATAATTGGGCTGCTTTGTATTTTTTACCCTAACCCAATGAATCTATAACTCAGTTATGTGCCTAGTGAACTTTAGATTGCTTTTCTAGTTTTTTTTTTCGTCTTAAAGCAATTATCGAAGCATCTGATCTAAGTTGAAGTTATTTTTAAAGCTTTGTTTCAGCTAATGCTGCATACATACCTGTGACTGTGTCTTTCAGCATTAAAATTAAAGGAATTTGAGTCTGCCTGGCTGCAGGAACTCAAATTATTTTTTGTAATCATTAACTTGAACTGTAATCTAATGCAGCTCCTTAGGTAAACTCATAGGCCCTAGCTGTTTAACATTTCCTTGTATTTATTTTTAGACATCAGAACTCTGTAAAAAACCGTCATTATTATTATTATCAGCTAGGCATAGTACAGCTTAGGGAGGAATCATCTTCCTAACAATCTACAAGTAAGATACCCAGTAAATTGATAAACTATGAGATAAACATGTGACATTACAGGTAGTGATGATCTCCCCACACCCATTCATACCATGCTAGATACCAGAGAAAGATAGCAGCAGAAAACATGTAAAGGCACATCAGAAGCAAAAGACATTCTGCGGTCTGTGGTCTTGGGGCCCTGTGTGTCTGAGATTGACATCAGAGAATTTCCTCTTGGTGAACTGACACCTTGAACTTCAATTGTCACCTGCTGTTTCACTGACAGGGCCACTGGCAGAGGTTGGTAAGATTTAGAAAGCACAGAGAAGTTATATCAATCAAGGGGCCCCTCTTTAAGCATATATAAGCCAAACACAATATCAGGGAAGACAGATTCTCTTTGTGGGACTGCCTGCAATCTGGGCAGGCAAGCAGGGATGCAGCTTTTGTGAGTTGTCAGTCATGCGGATATGAACTTTTCAGTGATGCAACTAACTGAGAATCACCCATGTTCTTGAAATTATTCTCAAGCAACTCATTGATCTGCCAAGTTAGACTTGGATGGATTCATTTCTATGCTCTACTGTTGATTCTCTAGTTGTATTGAATAGAAGTTTGTCCATGTGTTCACAGAAAGAGTTATGCAGACAGTCCAAAGAAGCCCTATACTGCCTGAGCTGTAAACAGGCTTAGAAATTTTCTACAAGATACTGGATTTTCAGGAATGCAGAATGGAAGAGTTATAAGTCTCCACTGACATTCTAAAGATAGGCCTGGGGAGTTAGGCAATATATGAATCTGTGCAGATGCAGCCCAAGCTGCAGTGGAGACTCTAGCATATTAGAGGTGACAAGGAGAGCCACAGGCAATGAGTGGAGGCAGCCTAAGCAAAAGGCCATGCGGACTGCGAATGCCAAGACCATAGATGTGATGCTATCCATGCCCTTTGGAGCCTAGACAATAATACTACATGTATACGATGCCAGACATAGTGACAAGAATTAATGTTTGACCTTTTAGGTTTTGGGTCATGCTTTGGTTCAATCCTTGTTTGCTATCTTCTTGTTCCTTTATTTTCTTTGTGTCATTGCATACTGGGAATGTGCAACTTTTTTTTTTAATCTTTACGATCTCATAGCTAAGAGTTTGAGTTTTACTTTTCTCTTTTGAGATCGGGTTTCTCTGTAGCTTTGGAACCTGTCCTGGAACAAGCTCTTGTAGACCAGGCTGGCCTTGAACTCACAGAGATCCACCTGCCTCTGCCTCCTGAGTGCTGGGGTTAAAGATATGTACCACCACCTGGCAAGTTTTACTTTTCTTCACAGGACTTGTGGCAGTTTGAAACAAAGTGACTCCCAGAGGGAGGGGTTCTATTAGGATGTGTGGCTTTGTTGAAGTAGTTGTGGCCTTGTTGGAGGAAATGTGTCACTGTGGGGGGCAGGCTTTGAGGTCTCTTTTTTTCAAACTTCCCTCAGTGTGACCTGGAGACTATTTCCTGTTGCCTGCAAGATATAGAATTCTCAGCTATCTCTCCAGCACATCTGCTTGCACACTACCATATCCCCTCATAATGATAGTGGACTGAAAGGCTGAACTGTAAGCAAGTGTCCTAATTAAATGTTTTCCTTCCTAAGAGTTGCTGGGGTCATGATGTCTCTTCACAGCAATAGATACCATAACTAAAATAGGACTACTTACTTTCTGGGTTTCACGTGAACTTTTTGTTAATTATTTTACTCTGTTGTTTTTGTGTTTTAGAAGGATTATGGAACTTTTTCTTTTCTTACTAAGCACAAGGTATACTTAGTTTAGGTAAAAATACTAACACGACATAGAGCAAACTCATAAAGACAGTGTTCGTGTTATTTTATCACCTGACCTTATGACTGCTATATTGGGGGGAAAATCTTAGATATGTTATAGCTTCAGGCTTATTACACACTGTTTTATATATAACAGTACATATTATATATATATATATTATATACATATATATATATGAACACAATAATAAAGGACAGAAGAGCATGACAAAGATACATTTTATGGTTCTTGTAAATCCTTGACTTACATGTTATAAAAGTCATTACTTGTATTTGCTTTTATTGCTCTTTTTTGATCACCCTCCCCCCTATAACCTTCATTTTATTTTATTTTATTTTTTTATTCAAAGTGATTTTATTGCTCGTGTACACAAGGGAATTTATGCCACTAAAGCAGAGGCTGTGGATGACTCATATTTCCAGCTGGGTGGGAGGACCCGCTTGGTTTTATAGTAACGAGCCAGCTCTCTATCAGAATCAGGCGGAATTTAGCATCCTTATCCTTTCTGTTCCTCTCAAGATGCTTTCGGACAGCGACTGCCTTTTTAATCAAATGGTAGAGATCCTCAGGGAGATCAGGGGCAAGACCTTTGGATTTAAGGATTCTCAAGATTTTATTACCAGTTACAAAACGGACCTGGGCCACACCGTGAGAGTCCCTCAGGATCACACCTATTTGGGAGGGAGGGAGGCCTTTCTTGGCCAGTTTGTAAATCTGTTCCTTCACATCGTCAGACATCAGCTTCAGCCACGTGGGGACGCTACGGCGGTAGGGCAGCACCGACTGGGACAGGCCCTTCCCGGGAGCGTGCATGCGACCCATGATGGCGGAGGTCTGGCAGCAAAGAGAGAACGAGGGAGGAAACTCCGCAGAGAAATAGAGAAATTTTAAATCTCACATGTCCAGAGAGTTTAATTTTGTGCCTCTTAAGCCCAGTCCTTAAATTAGTTCTTGGTGCTTTGTAGTACTCAGCAGTATTTGTTGAGTAAGTGAATCAATTAGTGAAAGGGTTATTGGTACTTTCTCCAGAGGAAGTTGTCCCCATCTTTCATGATCATGACCACTATCATCATCGAGGGAGCAATGAGGTTTATGGCAACTGAGGTGATCTTTTTGAAGTGATTTTTTAAAATATAAACATGGCACATAAATATGAGAATTAGAAGACTCAGTGGAGTCCATCTAGCCTAACTGTTAATTTATATAGTAGTAGAAATGGAAAAATGAGAAGTGGGAGGTGAAAATGGGATGGTTATAAGCAAATAGTTAATTTACTTCTACACACGTGTTAGTGATCAGGTCCTGGCTTCCAGTCCTGTCTCTCCTATCTACTATCTCACAAATTTATTTTCAGTAGACAAATCTGAGGAAAATGTGTCCAACATGCCTGATTTTCATCTTTTGTCTTTGCCTTCCTAATTGTAAAGAGAAAGAGCTTCATGTAAAAGTCACTGAAGTCCTTGAGATTAATTTTAAATCTTTTCTTTTTGTTCCAGTTTAGTCACAAAGTTTCCCTCTGGAGAAAAGAAATTCCATGGGGAACATTTGTTTCATGATTATAGCCTGTGAGCTAGTTTATTATAAAGAATTCAAGGACCTCGGTCTGCAGTCACACCTTTGGATAAAGAATGAGTGGGTAGATTTTCTTCTCAAAAGAAAAAAAAATACGATTTCTCTCTTTGCTGCTTCTTATGCCTGCAATTAATATTTACATTCAAATGTTCAACTTCATGTAGCTTTCTGAGTTTCCTCTTTATTTTGTGATTAGTTTTAGATAAGAGTTACGTTGCTTTCTAATAGGTACTAAGACTAGTGATGATTTTTTTTTTCTTGGAGAGAAAGTGAATCCCTTGAATTGCAATGACAACAACCACCCAGTAAAGTCAGAAATTTCAATGATATTGAAGTTACTGTTCTTGATTTAGTGCATGGAAAAATCATTTGAAGGTGGTTTTTGGAAGCCAGTTCTCCTCTCTCAGCCTTTGTCATTTCATCTATAAGCAGAAAATTTAGGAGATATCCCTTTAAATCAACTTCACATTATTCTAACATAGTTAAGCTGAGGATGACTGGTACTTGGTTCACTGGGTGTTCAATGAGGAATCTGTTGGGTGGTGATATTTAAGGGACCTTGTTTGCTCAAGGACCAGGACTCATAAACTATTTCTTGTTCCTTCCCAGCCGAATTTTCCCAAAACCAAACTTCTACTTGACTCATGTTGTATTTAAGCAGGGACACACTCCCTATTGGGTTGGAGACAATTTGAGTTTACTTAAAATCTGTGATCTTACTCCTTGTTGAAGATAAAGAACACAGCAGCCCTTCTGATCTACGGCAAGGTAAAGTGACTAGAAATAAGATACAGAGTTTCTTAGCCATTGTGTGTTGGACAACCTCATTTTCCTCTTAGACCTACAAAGGCTCACTTTTACAGAGTGGCTGCACCAGATGAATTTAGGGGTGGCAGACCTAATTAAGTTAGTAATTTTATCCAATGAAAAATATAGCATAAAATTAATTATTTTAAAAGTTCTTTTAGGTTTTTGGATTCTGTGAGTTACTGTTTTAGAATCACCAAGTAGAATCATCCCATAACTAAATGGGAATTTGATTTCTTCACAGGTAAGAGGAGCTTACTGCTCTGAAGGTTAGACCACTAAATAGGCTCCTAACTCTAATGACTCTCCAAATACCAACTGCACTGTAAATGACAAGGATCCCAGAGTGAAAGCTGATAGAATGGTTCTGAGCCCTAGAATTCTCTACTTCTTCTGCTAGTATGGTCAAAGAAGTTTTTCTGAATATTATTTTTTTAGTTACAAAGTAAACAAATTAAAATAATATAAAATGTTATACTTTGAATATACACATAGCTAGTATTTATTGACTAAATAAAAGATATGCATATTGTAAATAGTTTTATATTATCTATCATACTATACATGTCATGAATTTGTATTAAATTGTTTTTTTCAACAGAATTTTATGACATCCAGCACATCTGAACTGAAGCCATGGCTAAGACAAATAACGTGACTGAACTGATCATCACTGGCCTTTTCCAGGATCCAGAGGTGCAGAAGGTGTGCTTTGTGCTGTTCCTTCCCGTGTATCTGGCCACAGTGCTGGGCAATGGCCTCATTGTTGTGACAGTCAACATCAGTAAGAGTCTGCGTTCCCCCATGTACATCTTCCTCAGCTCCTTGTCCCTGGTGGAGATCTGTTACTCCTCTACTGTTGTTCCTAAGTTCATCACTGACTTACTTGTAAAGATTAAAACCATCTCTCTGAAGGGCTGCCTGGCTCAGATATTCTTCTTCCATCTTTTGGGGGTTGCTGAGATTCTTCTGCTTGTGGTGATGGCCTATGATCGCTATGTGGCCATCTGCAAACCTCTTCATTACATGAACATCATGAGTCATCAAGTGTGTCACATGCTGGTAGCTGGCTCCTGGCTGGGGGGTCTCATTCACTCCACAATCCAGATCCTCATCACCATTCCATTGCCCTTTTGTGGTCCCAATGTGATTGACCACTACTTCTGTGACCTCCAGCCATTATTTAAACTTGCCTGCACTGACACCTTTATGGAGGGGGTTATTGTGATGGCCAATAGTGGTTTAATCTCTATTATCTCTCTCCTTATCTTGGTGTCCTCCTATATCACCATCCTTGTCAACTTGCGGAACCATTCTGCTGAGGGGAGGCACAAGGCCCTCTCCACCTGTGCCTCCCACATTACAGTGGTCATCTTGTTCTTTGGGCCTGCTATCTTTCTTTATCTGAGACCTTCCTCTACATTTACTGAAGACAAGCTTGTGGCTGTGTTCTACACAGTAATCACCCCCATGCTGAACCCCATCATCTACACCCTTAGAAATGCAGAGGTGAAAAATGCCATAAAGAAGTTGTGGGACAAAAAGAACTCAGAGGCAGAGTGAATGGATTTTAAAACTTAGTCTGTTGTTGATGTAGATTTTGCTGTTTGGTGCATAGTAAAAATAAAAGAGTAATAAGAAGAGCATATTTCTTTTACTTCTGTACTCCTCTTAACAAACAAATACTCCAAGGACGGAGGTCTGGTTGTCTCACTGAACATGCTGAATTTGTTTGGCTGCATATTTCCTGGGTAATGCATAGTTACTCATGGATTTGAGAAATTTGAAGGCTCAAAGCAAGTACAAATTCAAAGAATATTTAGAAACATGCTTGTATTTTCTTTTGAGACATGGTAATATTTTGTAATATTGGGTAAAGTTTATTTTAGTACTTGCATGCGTTGTATACAAATCATATTATGGCTATTATTATTTCAAAATTAGCATTTTTTGTTGAGAAATGATTACTGTTTTAACCTGAAGAATTAAGGACAGGATCATACTTTCTTAAATTCACATCTCTTTCCCATTATTGTGAGTGACCATGCCACAGCTATTTCTTCTAATGGCCACTGATTTTTTTTCAGTGAGGTGGGATTAAAAGAGTCTATAATAATCTACACAATTATATCTCTCATAATCTCTTCAATGCCCCAATATCTCTCCCCATTGTAAAAAGTTCTGAGTATATCTACAATTGGTCCCTTTTGGCTTATGAGTTGTAATGGATTGCACTGATTTGCATTCATTCATCCAGCTTTTCTCAAGTGTGTGGCATACCAGAGTAGGCTGTGTTTTCACCAAGTATCTTTTGGGCTCTGAGATCATATACAAGAGGAATTTGTGGCTTCAGGGCAAGGCATGGACAAATTCATATGTGAATGAAAGCATTGTGTGTCTGTGATAATACATGATCATGATAGTCAAAGACACATGGGTACTGGGCATTTAAATTATGTATAATGTCACTAAAACCTAGAATTTTTAAAATTTAATTTTAACTTAAACCTACATAGGTACACACCATATGACTATGAAAGTTGGTAACATATGTGTGTTTTCTTCAAACTTGTAGATTCCTCAGTGTTAGAGGCAAGACTTCTATTCCAGTACCATGATGGTTGTGGGTCTAACTGCCTCTAACCTCAGGTTTCATTAACCAGCTCTTTATCTCATCCTCACATATCCTTTCTAATCACTCCCAAATTCCCACACAAAATGTCGGGGTGGCTGGAGAGAAGGAGCATTTGCAGCAGCCACAGGCCATGCCTAGTCAGCTTGTCTTGCTCTCTCACTGTCCAACTAAGAAGTTATTTATAGCCTGTGCGATTTCCGATCTCATGATCACCTGCTAAGCAGAAGGACTACATATAGCTAGAGATTTTGCTGGATTATTTATTGAATGGACGAGTTGATGAATGTTTTCGTTCAGAGTCCAATTCTTGACATATTCAGTGGTTATTGATGACTATCATTCACAGATAGAGAGGCAGAAGTATAGGGGGGCCAAGTAGTTTTATAAATGTATATTATACGCAAATATGCAAATGCGAGAATGAGAACATGAAAAGATAATAATGTCAATCAACACTATAGTTTTATATAAAAGTTGTAACAGGATAACCTGTCCTCAGTTGGATACTTATTCAGTAGCTGATCAAAACCTAGTGCCCAAGGACTTTCTCTTCTTTTTTAAAAATTCTGATATATCAATCAGAAACTTTAGGCAAGAAACTATATCAACTTTACTTTTTTATGTACCTTCTTTTGTTGGGTGTAAATCAATATTGATGTGACATTAAAATGTTTGCAAAATATTTAGAAACTTTCCCTAAGTCATTGTTTATTTTGCTAAGTTTTCCTACAGGTAAAAGAAATTCCACAGGGAAGTTGGTCTCTTGATTATGTATGTGGCTTCATTTATCATAAATAGTCCAAGTATCTGACCATTTAATCACAACCTTTGGACATTGTGTGGACAGACAAGATTGAAGCATCAAAGCAGGATTTTATTACCCATGAATTTCCTATTCTCGTGAATTTTTATTTTTATTCTAAAGTTGTAAGTCTATATATTTCCTTTCCTTTGTAAGCTGTCTTAGTCATCACCTTATTTTCTAAATACTCCATAGGGGACAAATCCAACCCTTGAACTGCAGAAACATTTCCACCTCATATCCCCAAAGCCAAATGATTTGGAGAGAGCATTGTTTTCTGTGATATACCAAATAAAGAACAGAGTGTGGTTTTAGGTAATCAATTCATCTTTCTCAAACTTTTCCTTTTTTATATACATTCAGAAGTTAAAATAAGATTATTATAAATTATTCTCTAAATTGTTTAGGGAAACGCTCCTAGTGTAGTTTTGCTGAGTGTGACTTGGTTTGGGTTTTCAGTGGGAAATCTGCTCAGTGATGATATTAGTCAAGGGACTTCACTTATAAAAGAAAACAGAATCTGTAAGGAGGAATCTGATATTCTTTCCCTATCTAGTTTTTTTCCCCAGAACACAGCCTTTCCTTGAGACATAGCATATTCCATGGGAGAGGAGAATTTTTGTGATGAATTAGAGACAATTTATTTGAAGTCCGTGCGGTCTAAATCCTGCTCTACCTGGGAGCAAGGAGCACACCAGCTCTTCTGAGTCGAAGGTAGGTAAAGTGACTTGAAGTAAGAAGCAGAGTCTATAGACTGCAATAGGTATCAGGTAACTCATATTTTTCTATACCCTGTCTGTATAAACTACATGTCCATCTGCTGGTGTGTGACTTTATAGACTTGTCCTCCTGGTTTCCATGCTCCTTGGTGAGTCGTTCATTGTGGGGAAAGAGGAGGAATTTCTCAATTGCTAATGGATGGGGGTTGAAGACAGAGATTGAGAGGGAAGAAGGAAGAGAGACAGAAAGAGAGAGAGAGAGAGAGAGAGAGAGAGAGAGGACTAAACATAGAAAAGACAGAGCTGAATGGGAGCAGGTTGTGTTTAAAGAGGTTATCAGATGTCAGATGTCTTCCTGTTGGGGGAATTGAGCCTGGGAACACAGGACGATATACAATTTTCTTCCTGCCTCTGAGTGATGCCTCAAATTGTGTATTAAATTAAAATCATATGTATAGATATTTGTATTTCTTTGGTGGATCAGAAATGATGTTTGCACCTTAAAGAAGAGGCATTGCTTTTATAGGTAAATAAATATTCTTGTGACACTTGTGACTTCTTACAGACTTCTCACGGAACTGAACTCATCTGTTTGTATTATGTTTGTCCTCTGTAGCTATTAACGATGTATAATTTTGGGAAAATGCACAGGTGCTGTGGTTAACTGGCTTTTTAAAATTCCTGACTCTGGTGCTGTGTAATTATTCAGAAGTGATAAATACAAATTAATTCACTTTTATGTGTTCATATTTCTTCATATGCAAAAGATGATAACAATCAGAGGCAGCTCACAAGTTTCTTATCACAAATGGGATGAATCAACACATATACTTTTAAAGTATGTGATATTAAGAGCTACAAGATGGCACAGTGGATAAAGATACTTGTTTTCAAGTATCATGACCTTAGTTCTATTTTCCCCACATAGATCCTGGAGGGTGGTGAAAGGAGAGAACTGACTTCTGTAAGTTGTCATCTGAGCACCACAGCCACACTTCTGTAAGTTGTCCTCTGATTACAACATATGTCAATAAATCAAGAAATGTAATTTAAAATATTAAAAAAAATCCTGAAGCTGTGGTTAGATACTAAAAGTGTGGCATATAATAAGTGCTTTTGAAATGCTGACTGTTGGGGCTGGAAAGATGACTCAGCAGTTAAGAGCACTTACTACTCTTGCAGAGGACCTAGGTTCACTTCTTAGCACCCACATAGGGGCTTACAACTACTTGTAACTCCAGTTGCAGGGGATCTGATGCTCTGTTCTGACCTTTGCAGGGCCCTTGAATGCTTTCAGTGTGCATACATACTTTCAGAAACACACGCACACACACACACACACACACAATTGAAAAGGAGATACTAGCTGGTCATATTCACTATGATACGAATAAATAAAGATTTAATAAAAAGAGTAAAAATAATTTTGATTAATATAATATATACATTTTATTGGAAGCTGTAACATGGACACTGCAATGACAAAATAGCATGCTAGTTGTTATGAATGTTAATATGTCATAAGGACAGGGAGGCATGAGAAAGTGGTGAAAACTCATTGAAATGTAGAGGGAAAGATTACAGAGCAGAGAAGGAAGGGAGAATGCCTTGTGTTAGCAACTGCTATGTTATGTCTATTTGGGAACTGATGATAAGGGAACAAATTCAGTAAAAGCAATCCTGGAATAACCTTGAACTCTGGAAAGCATGAGCATTTGTTTTGTGGGAACAGAGAAATCTTTGTGTATTTTAGTATGTATTCAGTGTTCAGAGAAGTGAAGACGCATTTGTAGTGGTGTCATTTTCAGAAAAATCTCATTAAATAAACTGTATTTGAATGGGCTTACAAGATGGCTAGGGATGGAGGGGACAAGTGAGGGCATTCTGGCTAAGTGAGGTTCCTTGTTGGGAATGAGCAGTGTGAGTGTGTGTGCTAAGGAGAGGACTCTGACTTGAGCAAGGCTAAGAAGAAGCTCAGGGGGATAAGGTTGTAAATTGTTGAGGGACCTTAGATTATGAGAATAATTAATATTAAGTTAGAAGAATTTATAATTTTCCTGGTAGCTCTCTTTATGAATGTTGAAGTAACAAGAACTAAAACTTTGAGACAGCAGAAAGCATCTTTATTGCTGACAAAGATGATAAGAGAGATGGAAGTTTATATATATTACAAATAACCTTGGCAAGGTTAATTCCTGAATTAAGAAAAGACACACACCCATTTACTAGCCATTTTCATTCTGTTTAAACCTGATTTAAGAATATTTTTTTCTTGCACATAATTTTAGAATAAGTGTTTCAAACTTGAGACATTAGTCAGGGACAGGAGGAGAACTGTGTAGGGTCCACTGTTTCTAGGCTTCATCCCAACTGGAAGAAATAGATAATCTTTTCAAAGCAGCATTTTTGGTCCTATAATCTGTTCTTATTGCTTTTGAATATTTATTTATTTATTTATTTATTTATTTATTTATTTATTTAATACATTTCATACAGTGCTCATCAACCTCTCTGAAGCAATTGGAGCTGCCAGAAGCAGACATGTCTTACTGTCATAAATCGTCCTAAGTTCTTAAAACATTTTAAATGCAATATTCCTAGATCTTTGAAAGATTTAAAGAATACCTATTCATCTGAAATATATCTCTATAAATCCAGAAAACCTAACTAACATGACTAAAAGTTTTATTATTATAAATGACTATCTATTAATTCATAATTTTTAATTATGCATTGCATTTTTAAATGAGCTTCACAAACACATCATACCTTAAACAAGAGAAGGAATATACATATAACAAAATTGACCTTAAATTTGTATCAATAAACTAAGATCCATACTCATGTAAAGTATTCATCTCTATAGCATACTTTAAACATATTCTTTTCCAGTCCCTTACTACTACTCCCAGATTCTGACTCTCCATACCCATCCAACTTTAAGTTCTTTTTCTTCCAAAATAAATCAGCTAAACAAAACAAAAATCAACTGAACAACCAAATAACAACAGTAACAAACCCACCTAACCCAAAACTACCATGGATTCCACAAAATCCCACACACACACACACAATATAGAGTCTGTTTTGTGTTGCCTAATTAATTCTGGGCATCAGGCCAACTTTGAAGTGTGCTTGATATACACAGTGTCACTCTATGGGAGAAAACTGAGTTTTCTCTCTCCCAGTGGGTATCAGTTGCAAATAGCTCTTTGGTTTGTGATGGGATATTTTTCATCCACTACTCCTTCTCCATGCTGGGATTTTCTCTGTCTTGAATTTGTGCAGGTTTCTGTGAGTTTCTGTGAGGTCATATGTACATTGTCACTGTTGTGTCTGGAAACATGATCTTTCCTATTTTCAACATCTCTCTTCTGTATGGAATCCACTCTCTATCGTTCCCACTCTCCTAATTCCACTTAGCTATTTTGAAATTTCTCTGTTTCTTTGGAATGAACGTCTCTCAGTAGATTTGGTGGTAGTTGGTTGGAAATGGTTGTAGAACAGTGTGGAAGATATAGTTAGTTCCACACTCTCAAAGATGTGAACATTTGTTGTAGAAACATATTTCTTGAGGCAAGAAGATGTAGATGATTCTGCTTTGAGTACAGTGAGGACTGAGACAATTAAGGAGAGAAAACATCATGGAAGATATTGGGAAAGGGCAGAAAGAACAGGAAAAATATTTCTTGCAAAAGTGTAGCTTTGTTTCCTGGTGAGTTCATGGTTTTGGAAGTTGGATCTCTGGTTGGTAATTGAATCACCGCAGCTTATTCTGCGCATTCATCACTCTGCAGGCTTGAAGACTGCATGCCAAAGGGAGCTTTTCTTGTCATGTTTGCTCCGTCTCATCATATAATGTCTGCCATGTCAAAACACATTGAGTCTGAGTTTGCTTTGTACTTCCCAACTTGTAGAATCATGAGCTAACAAATGTGTACTCTTTATTAATTACCAAGTCTATACTTCAGATGTCATACTTCTCTGAAAACAGAAGGATATAAAGAATTCAAACCAGCACAGTATCAAAGAGATGACTCAAAAGAAAGTCTGCTTAAATGCAATGAAGACAATACAGACACATGATCTATGTTTCTGTATATGCATCTATCATCTATCTACTTATAATATATCTTGAAATCTTAAATTCAAAATTCCTTGTGATAAATTAAAAAGATCCCTGGGCTGAAAGTTAGAAGGACTTATTTTGAGTTATATTTTCTATGTGATTATGAGTATATCAACATTTTTCTGGATTTCTACTCTCTGTTAATAATTAAATGAAACTAAAATAAAAGAAATAAAACAATTACGTTACTAATATTTAAACTTGAATGAGAATATACTGACTAAATAAAAGATTGAGTAGTAAGTAAGTGTATAGTAAAACAGTCTGTCCTTTCTAGAATGCTTTTAGTAAAATTAATCAGTGCTAAAATTTTGGCTTTTTTCTAGCCTTCATTCTATCTGATGTCCAACACACTTGAGCTAACTCCATGGCCAATGAAAATAATGTCACTGAGTTAATTTTCACTGGCCTTTTTCAAGATCCAGAAGTGCAGAAGGCATGCTTTGTCCTGTTCCTTCCCATGTATCTGGCCACAGTACTGGGCAATGGCCTCATTGTTGTGACAGTCAACATCAGTAAGAGTCTGCGTTCCCCCATGTACATCTTCCTCAGCTCCTTGTCCCTGGTGGAGATCTGTTACTCCTCTACCATTGTCCCTAAGTTCATCACTGACTTACTTGTAAAGATTAAAACCATCTCTCTGAAGGGCTGTCTGGCTCAGATATTTTTCTCCCATTTCCTTGGAGTTGTTGAAGTCATTCTGCTTGTGGTGATGGCCTATGATCGCTATGTGGCCATCTGCAAACCTCTTCATTACATGAGCATCATGAGTCATCAAGTGTGTCACATGCTGGTAGCTGGCTCCTGGCTAGGGGGCCTCATTCACTCCACAATCCAGATCCTCATCACCATTCCATTGCCCTTCTGTGGTCCCAATGTAATTGACCACTACTTCTGTGACCTCCAGCCATTATTTAAACTTGCATGCACTGACACCTTTATGGAGGGGGTTATTGTGATGGCCAACAGTGGTTTAATCTCTATTATCTCTCTCCTTATCTTGGTGTCCTCCTATATCACCATCCTTGTCAACTTGCGGAACCATTCTGCTGAGGGGAGGCGCAAGGCCCTCTCCACCTGTGCCTCCCACATTACAGTGGTCATCTTGTTCTTTGGGCCTGGTTCTTTTATTTACATGAGACCTTCCTCTACCTACACTGTGGACAAACTTGTGTCTGTGTTCTACACAGTAATCACCCCCATGCTGAACCCCATTGTCTACACATTAAGGAATGCAGAGATGAAAAATGCCATAAGAAAGTTTTGGAGCCAACCAGAGAACTGAGAGACCACAAAGAAATTACAAATATGTCTTGTTTTTGGTGCTTATTGAAATGGGTTTTGTTTTTAGTAAGATTTTCTTTTCCTTTTCTTACTTTTTAAGAAAAAATTTATTAAGAGTTGCAGTAAAAATTTATTTACAGCACTTTACTAGGTAACTTGCCTGTTCTTTAGTTTTCCTTAAATTCTTAGTTCTATAACTAATCTACTAACATGAAGACAGGTCACTGAATTTCAGATATGTGTTTTTATTATTTCAAACTAATTTTCCTTTCTTGAAATTACATACTATGTTTACATTTACTTAAACTAGCTCATGTTTCCACAGTGTTTAATATATTCCAGTGAGTAGAAGGTAGATAAAACAGCCGATTGTGAGGTATGTGATTGATCTGATATTCTTTGTTTGCCCCATGGATCTGTCGCACAGCACAGAGTTGCTCTACTCTATAGGTTCTTCTCCCTGGCAATACCTTTACTGCATGACTACTCGTCTTTAGGACCACTGTGGAGTAAATAAGAGTTACTACAAAGGAAGAGCTGGGTGCCAGGCTGGCAAAATGGGCATTCACGTCCTTAGGAGGATGCAGCGAAACAACTTGAAGACTATCACCTACAATTCTTATTTCTGAAATTTCCCATTTATTGTTTGGAGGTTGAGGTTAACCACAGATAACTGGGACTGTGAAACCGGAAAGTGTAGACAAGTAGAGTCTACAGAATGTAGTTTTACATTCGTACTATAATATACTTCTACATGTTAATGGAAATGAGTATCTTGCCTTTAAGTACATCACTCCTTTTAAAAGTTAGAACACAATTTGAAGACTCATGAGTCACACTTTGTAAGTGAACGTAACAAATTCTGGAAGCATTGAGTAAGTGGTTTTATGTTGTGCTCTGTGGACATTTGTTAGAGTTTGCAGATACTTGATTCTCAGAGGCAGGTGTTGTTGAAGTACAGAGAAGCTTCAAAAGCCCCAAGTGCCAGAGTAAGCAGCCCCTCACAGCTCCAGGGACATCCTCTTGCCTTGGTCATGCTCTTATATGAACTGAGAAGATAGGAGGTCTGAAATAGAAGGAGAAGGAGGAAGAAGAGACAAAAATACCAAAATAATACTTTTAAAATTGTGAATTTTTACAAAGATGTCCTATGCCACCACCAAAGATTCTTCTGAATTTTTATTTAACTGTGCTAACCACTAATTGCACCATCTATTTTCTCTTCTTCTGAGACTTTTAAGTCTTTGGCAAAAACAAACAAACAAATAATCATTAAAACAGTAAAACTTAAGCAACAATGAAACCTGGTCTCAAAAAAACAAAATAAATAAACAAACAAAAGCAGCAAATCTTAAGACAATGAAGAATTATGCAAGGCATTATAGTGCAGAGTAAAAAAAGCCTGCTTTGTTTTGAACTTTTCAGCAGCACAGTTGTTATTTTGATGTTATTCATCCCTCTGTCCTCCTCCTTCTGTATCAGCTCTCCCACTTCTTCAGTCTGAGCCCACTCTCTGTTCTACCCATTTTCTCTTCATATCACTTGTATCCTGTTAGTTCTCTTCCAAGCCCTCATTCTCTTATTTTAATAAATGGGATCTGCAATCACGAGAATTTGGCATGCCTGTACCTGTGATTCCCCTCTGCTGCTAGCATTCTTGGTTTTTTGGGTATAATGTTCTAAGGCAGAGCTCTTGTATTCTTGGTTAATTTTGAAGAACATCATTGGACCCATGACATTCAGTAATAAAATTGGTTTGAAACAAAGTGCAAATTCAAAGTACATTTTCTAGGACAAAATCTACTCCGCTGATTAATTCCTTGGTGTAGAAAGTTCTGTTGTTTATTTGTTGCTTTCGTTGGTTGAATAAATAAACTGCTTTGGGCCTGGTAATAGCACAGAACTTAAGTAGGCATGGAGAAGACAGAACTGAATGCTTGGAAGAAGGGCAGACTGAGAGACGCCATGGAGCTGCCAGGTCAGACATGCTGAATCATTCCCGGTAAGCCACAACCACATGGTGATATACAGATTAAAAGAAATGGGTTAAATTAAGATGTAAGAATTAGCCAATAAGAAACTAGAGCTAATGGGTAAGGCAGTGTTTTAATTAATACAGTTTCTGTGTGATCACTTGGGGTGTAAGCTAGCCGGGCAGCTGGAATGACAAGCAGCCTGCTCCTCCTATTACAATTTTTACTTCCTTTCCTACTCCATAATATCTTTATATATTTATAGATGTAGTATGTCATTTCAATGCATCTTTCCAATATGTGATTATTATCATAGCAACCACACACACACACACACACACACACACACACACACACATATATATATATATATATATATATATATATATATATATATATATATATATATCCAAGCAATGGAGTTATCATTGGAAATTTGGCATGAGGATATTTATCTGCTTTTCTCTTCTGATGTGACAAGTATATTGTTACATTTTTCTCTTCTTCTGATTGGCATATTATAACTTAGACCATCTGATCCTGATCATCAGGAAAAGTCTGAATCAGTTTTACATCTTGCAAAATAATGGTGCAAAAGACAGACTTTGAGCCCTATCATAATGTCTAATATTCATAACAGGAAATAACATTAAAATGGCATATATTCTACCTATCAACAATAATGATGTAGTAAAATAATTTTTATGAAAATTAAAAATTTTGTTCATACAGATGTAAAAATACAGAATACAAAAAATTGTATATTTTCTTAACTCAGAAGAATCAGAGAGGAATGAGCTACCAAATGTTGATCATGCATGTTGACTATGTTGACTTCATGCATGTTTAACTCTAGACCTGTATACCTCGTTTTAAGTGGATATACCATATTGATTACTTTTAAAGTTTGTTACTATTTCTTAGCGAAAATACAAGAGAAGTGTGGTTTGGGAAGTTCTTTTTATATATATTGCTTTTATTGGTTAATGAATAAAGAAGCTGCTTTGGTCTGTGATAGGACAGAATAGAGATAGGCAGGAAAACTAAACTGAATGCTGGGAGAAAGAAAGTGGAGTCAGAGACACCATGGAGTCACCAAAGGAGAAAGACACAAGCTCCCAGCTATAACATTGCTGGTAGGCCATGAGCCTTGTGGTAAAATATAAAGTAATAGAAATGTCTTAATCAAAAATATAAGAGCTAGATAGCAATATGCTTAAGTAATTGACCAAGCAGCAATTCAAATAATATAGTTTCTGTGTGATTATTTCATGGTCTGGGCAACCAGGAATGAACAAGTTGCTTTCTACAACAGATTAGTGTGCCACCATGGTCAACTGTATCCATGTAAAACCTGAGAAAGCTTAATAAGGAATTCTAGACACATACAAAAATAAAACCCAGAGTTTAACAGTTTCTTGCTCTGTTTGATGGCAGCATGGCACAGCTCTTTTGGGAGGCTTTGAAATGTTGGCTTCCTGGGCCATGCTGCCAGCATGAACTCTGATTCTTTCAGGAGGTCCAGCTATGGAACATTTAAATGGGGTTTGTGCAGTTTGCTTAATGGCAACACAGACCTACTGCGACCCCACCCTGGGTCTGGGGTGGAAAGAATGGCTCTCAGAGGCAATGAACAGACCTCCAACATGGACAGAGCCAAAAGGGAAAGCAGCTTTAGTCCTAGTAATGTCACTTAGCATTTTAAGAAATTCTTCTGGACAGAAAATGATTACAGATACACAATAAAGACAGATTCAGATGAGAAGGCCTCTAAATAGGTCACTGTGTTGAATAAATGTACATAGGTTTGGGAGAGAAAGAGAAAGAGAGAAAAGAGTACAGAGAGTAATAGGTTAAAGAAGTAAGATAATAAAATAAATATTAAACTTGTAGAAAAAGTAATAGAGTAAGAAAAATAAGTCACATAAAGATGGAAAATACAGAGGGTCTGGATTATGTATATTATTGTGTTTTCTTTAAATTTTTTGACTGTGAAAGAGCTAAGTACAGAGAGAGATTTCATAGTATGGGCTGCTAAGCTAAACCAGCATATATGTTTTAAAGGTTTCTTGACTTCAAAATTCGGATCTAAGGATATGTTGCTTTAGAAAAGAAGGTGTTCTTTTGTTTCCACAGAAGATGAAAACCTGTGGATTTCTTCCAAACTAATGCGGCTTGATGTACCAAGATCTCCCCAAAAGATTTCTGTAAACACCTCAAGAATTACTTTGCCCAACAAAAAGTAGGAAGCAATTTGGAGAGAGCTATGTCCAAATTCCCCAAATATTGTTTATAAATGTTTGTTTACATTTAATGAGGGATATGCTATAGATATTTGCATTGATATGGATCTTGGTTTATTAATATAAATTTAAGGTCAATTTTGTTATATGTATATTTCTTCTCTTGATTAAGGTATTGTGTTTGTTCAGTTAATTTAAAAATATAATGTATAATTAAGAAATATGGATTAATAGATAGTCATCTATAATAATTAAGCTTATAGTCATGTTAGTTAGCTTTTCTAGATATATAGAGATATATTTCAGTTAGATAGGTATTCTTAAAATCTTTAAAAGAGTAACAAAATATAGTATTTAAATGTTTTAAAAACTTAGGACTTTTCATGACAATGAGGAACATCTGCTCCTGGCAGCACCAATTACTTCAAGAGGATGATAGCATTGAAGAGGCTCCTTATAGAGTCAGTTAGACATCTGGGCAAGAAACTAATTTGCCTGACTGCTTGATGTTATCCTGTATGAACTGGACTTTCAGAATCCACAGAAAAATGACTGCTGAATTTGCCTAAAGAAGGTGAGACAGTCCTTTGGGGCTCCTGCTTCATGAAAGAGTCTGCTAGACATTCTGCAGGACACAGAAGAAAGTTACTGACAAACTTCCAATATAGTCAAAAGTGTCTTTGAAATTTCCCGCTGGTCAGTAGGCTGAAGATGAGTACCCCAAAGTTACAGAAGAACTTTGGGTGGCTGTACAGACAGCAAGACGTCTCTGTCAATTCTAGAGTTTTGGAAGTTGCTTAAATGCACTTCCTATTTAGTTAGGTAACTTCTGAAGTCTTTGACGGAGTTGAAAAATAAACAGTTATAGTTATAGCTTTCCTTAATTGTGATAAAAGTACATATCAATATTGTAACTATAATTTTTGCTTGATACCTGTTTTGTTGTATGTAAATTTACTATGTTAAAGTTAACACCTTTCTTTTTATTTAAACAGAAAAGGGAAAATAGTATGGGAGGTCCTTATGTATATGTGTTGCTTTTATTTGTTAATGAATAAAGAAGATGCTTTGGCCTGTGATAGGACAGAATAGAGCTAGACGGGTAAAAACTAAACAAATGCTGGGAGAGAGAAAGTGGAGTCAGAGATGACATAGAGTGAAGAAGGACACTTAAAAGAAATCCGCACTTGCTCAGAATTGAGAAATAGATGGTTATCTATTTAGGGGTAGACTCACAAATCAGAGTCATCTGCTGGAATGGAGATCAGAAACAAAAATCCACAACTGGAACAGAGAGGCCAGGAAAGAGGCAGGACACAGGCTCTGCGTATCTGTTTTATTTTTCACAAACCAGGTAAATCAATGCCGGCAGCTTCCCCCAGAGAATAGGCAAAGCATGCTAGATATATACTTGAACCATTTCTCCTAGACATACTGGCTCAATTTGTAGACAAATTGTAGTTATACAATCATCATGCAATTTTTTCATACTCTTTGGTGTATCCACTCCACCTTAAGCATCGATGGTGTGATGGTTTGAATTGTCAGGCTGACAAAATCTAGATTCACTTGGGCAGGGAGTCTCAATGAAGGATTTATTAGTTTATTTTGGCCTATGGGTATTTTGTGGTGAATTATCTTGATTAATAGGCATGCTCACTTACTTTGTATGGCACCATTCTTTGGGCAGGAGATCCTGAATTTTGTAGAATTGGAGTGGGCAAACTGAAGACTAGCATGCTCGAATCAATCTATTGCTTTCTGCTATTGCATGTAGACGTGATGTGACTAGACACTTCAAGTCCTTGCCACCTTGCCTTCTCTGCAGTGATGGACTATAACCTAGAAATGTGAGCCAAATAAACCCTATTTCCTTAAGTTGCTTTTGGTAGGGTATTTTATCACAGCAACAGGTAATGACCGTAATGACAGATAAACATTCCCAGAGTAAATTCTGCTTATTCTATGTGGAATGAGTTTACCTTTCTTTAGCACATGACAAAATCTTATATATCTTTTAAAACCTAGGTTAATTAGAATCATCTTTCTTATTAAGTCTTTACCTAACTTCTTTCTCCTGGGGTGATACTCTTGGGTCTCCTTTTCACAGCCATTTAAGACTTACATGATATAAACACTATCACTTTCATGTGATTATTCATAAGTGTGTGTTACACTATGTTGTCATGTGCAGAACTGTGTGCTTTTCTTTGCTCTTTGTGGTTCCTACAACTCTGCCTGTAATTGGTGACCCATAAGCTCTTGTTGGGTGTGAATCTGTACAATGTCAAATCACATAGAATTTTTTGAATACTTATATGTTATCACCACATCTTTTCCTCAGACTCTGAATTTTATTAGGCTAATTTAATAGCCTGTCAGGCACAACCTAAGGTACATATTCTAAACTTCTGTGAACAACTATTTTTTTAATTGATTTTTATTGAGCTCTACATTTTCTCTGCTCCCCTCCCTGCCTCTCCCCTCCCGCTTTCAGCCCTCCCCCAAGGTCCCCATGCTTCTAGTTTGCTCAGGAGATTTTGTCTTTTTCTACAACCCATGTAGATTAGATCTATGTAAGTCTTTCTCAGTGTCCTCATTGTTGTCTATGTTCTCTGGGATTGTTTTTTTTTTCAAAGTTTATTAAATTATGAAAGTTTCCATTTCCGCCCCTCCTCCCAACACCCTCCCACTCCTCCTCCCTCTCCATCCCTAAGAGCAGTCAGGGCTTCCAGCCCTGTGGGAAGTTCAAGATCCTCCCCCCTCCCTCCAGGTCCAGGAAGGTGAGTATCCAAACAGACTGGATCCCAAAAATCCAGTATATGCAGAGGAAACGAGTGGGATTGTTTTTTGTAGGCTGGTTTTCTTTGCTTTATGTTTAAAAACCTATGTACTCACCTTTGAGTGAGTAGATGTGATACTTGTCTTTTGTGTTGGGGTTACCTCACTGAAAATTATTCCTGCTGCCTGTGAATCAGGATGTAGACTTCAGTTATTTCTCCAGCACATTGTATGCCTGCATACCACAGTGGTGATGTATCCCTGCCACAATGGTGATGAACTATGAGCAAGCCCAGTTAAGTGCTTTCTAAGAGTTGCAATGGTCATGGTGTCACTTCACAGCCATAGAGTACTAACACAACATGTAACAACAATTAATGAAAAAAGGACACAAATTTAAAAAATAAACAAGGAGATTTGTAAGGGAGGTTTGGGAGGGAAGAATGGGAAGGAAAACATAATGTAATTATATTAGAACCTCAAAAAATAAAAGAAAAAAATATAAATTTTTAAATATATATTTCACATAAGAGAGAAAACATTTGATATTTATTTCTAAGTTCTGATTTGTTTCTTTTAACATGGTGATCTCCAGTTCCACCCATTTTTCTGCAAATGGCCCAAGCTTGTTCTTTCTTATGGCTGAGTAGAACTCCATTTTGGGTCTAGAAAGATGGCTCCATGGTTAAGACCACTTGCTGCTCTTATAGAGGCCTAAAGTTTGATTCCCAACACCCACAAGGTGGCTTACAACTGTCTCTAACTCCAGCTCCAGGGCATCTAGTGCCCTCTTCTGACCTGCATGTGCATTGCATGCACATTTGCACATACATGCAGACAAAACTCCCATACACATAATGTAAAAATAAACAAATATAAAAGAACTCTGTGACCACACACTCCCATTTTCCATGTGGTGGCATAGGTGAAGGAAAGATTCCCTCTTCTGCCCTCATCCCTTGCCCCCTGTAGCCCTGCCCCTCACTGGCTTCAGCAATTGGAGAAACAGGGAGGGCATACACCTCACCTGGGTAAAACAGTCAATCTGGTCCTGGCAGTGTGAACCAGATCCAAGTATGTGAGGACAGGAGACTGGCCCTGTTCCTTGCTGCCTGTTGCATTAAGTGAGCTATCTGGGGCAGTGCTAGAGAACTCACCGAGGTAGTAATGATGAGGAAATGTTGGTGGACTGACCAACCAGATACCACAAAGCCCAACATCCACCCAATCGATGAACTTCTGGAGCATGTGAAGGGATGAGATCTACAAATCAAAAGATACAGGATCTCTGTTTCACAGGACAACAGGATGTCCAAGAGGAGTCCCAGTGTGGTAGTGTGAATGAAATTGGCCCCCATAATTTCATAAGGAGTGACACTATGAGGAGATGTGGCTTTGTTGGAGTGGGTATGGTCTTATTGGAGGAAGTGTGCCACTGCGTGGTAAGCTTTGAGGTTTCCTATGCTCAGGATATCACTGAGTGTCTCAGTCAAGTTTCTGTTTCCTGTAAGATAAAGGACTCTCAGCCACTACTCCAGTACCATGTCTGTATGCACGTTGTCATGTTCCCTGTCATGATGACAAGGGACTGAACCTCTGAAACTGCAAGTGAGACACCCCAATTAAATATTTCCATTATAAGAGTTGCCATAGTCATGGTGTCTTTTCACCACAATAAAAACCCTAAGACACCCAATGAGGGCCCAGTATCAGTAGAAGAGCAGAAGCCAGAGGCCTTAAGCCAGACCAATGATTCACTGCAATGAACACTTACAAGTGAAGATGTATGGACTACGGGGCTGTGTAATTCACTGGGCACACTACAGCTTCCACACGAGTTTTTTTTCTGCCTTATTTTAGGGAGATGGGTTTTTTGTTTTGTTTTGTGTTATACTTTTAAATTTTGTTTTATTTTGGTGGGAGGTGTCAAGGGCAAAAGGCAGAGATGAGGAGACAGGGAGTTGAGTGGGATCAGAATGTATGATGTGAAATCCACAAATAATCAATAAAAGTTTATAAACAAAACTGTCATGTTTGTAAATATAGAGAAGAATTAAAATATATATAGTGAGAGGCAGGCTTAGATACCACATTTTTCTGCACCCATTTATCTGTGACGAATACCTAAGCTGTTTCTACACCGTGGGTATTGTGAACCACACAGCAAATACACAAGCATGCAGATATCTCTCTTGTATATTGATTTGGATTCCTTTAGACACACTCCCAAGAGTTGCACAGCTGGATAATCTGGTAGTTCTACTTTGATTTTTCAAAAGAAATACCTTTAACATTCATGCTGACTAAACTAATGTATATTCCCTAACATAAAAGTATATAAATGTATGTACATACATACTTAATGATGTGCATAAAATAAAATATTTGTAAATATTAAAAAATAGGTGTTGTCTTATCAACCCTAGATAAAGAACTACAGGCAGCTAAGAAATGCTAAGAGTGGGAGAAATAGTCCTCTCCTAGAAGGAGCACACCAACTGGTTATCCAGTACCAAATGGTCATGTCTGAAAATATACATACAAGTAACAGTGTACACACTATGTAATACATATGTATATACATAAATATAATAACAATACACAAAAAGGAGGACAGGAATTTGTAGGAGAACAAGGGGTTATCTGTGAGGTTTTGAGGGGAAGACAGAAAAGGGGAAAATGATGTGATTTTATTATACTCTCAAAAATAAAAGAAAACTAATTAATAGGGCTATTAATAAGTAAAATAAAGGTTACTTGAAAATACACACACAAATAATGAATATGTGTGTGCACATTGGAAAAAGTTCCAAAATGCATTGTTATGAATAAAAAAGCAAGTTGCAGAATTATGCATGTGATACTACTATAAATGGAGAAACTATTTGCTGTTTCCACCAGGCCTCCATAACTCAGACAACAGCCTCTGAGCTCAGAAGAAAATGTTCTCTGCTGATACATTGGTCTCCAGGGAAAGGAGGGACTAATTAGTCCTCTATTCTCTGAAGTCAGCCACCAGTCTTCTGCTTCTGATATGTGCCAGGCTTTTTGGCTCTGCAGCAGGCTTCACCAACTAATTATACCTGAAGGAGCTGAAGTAAAAAGTCAAGAAAAGTTTGTAAAGAAACAAATTAATCCCTTGGAGGCTCTTCAGAGTTGAGAACTTCTACTTCCTTGAGATTCCCAGAAGCTTCAGTTCTGTAACTAAGGGCACAATTAGGGACCACGAGAAGCGTGTGCTCATGAATTGGGTGAGTCACTTCCATACCAGCCTGAGCTACAGTGTCAAACTTGTCTCATAAAATACAAAATGAAAACACAAATAATAAGTTAAAGTCACTAATGAGCCAGGAGATGTGATTCCAACCTCCATCTCTGTAACCATAGTATGGACCATATTGTAGTCTACCAATGACCACATTAGGTCCATAACATTCAAAAGATTTGGGTTACAATATCAACACTGGATCAGATATTCATTACAGTAGATTAATAAGATAATACAGGATAGAAGGTATTTGCCTCCTCTCTTTTCTTTTTTATACATGCAGGTCAGAATGGAAGGGAGGGTACTGCCATTTAAGAAAGGCACAGGTACCATGTGGAAACACTAACCAGCTACTTGGTCAATGTGGCAGATAATGCCAACACTCACAATTGTCTTCTTCATGGACATGCAGGTCAATGTTGCATGGACTATGGATGAAAGTGATGAAATTTCTGAAAGAAAACAAGTACTATAACTAGTCATTGTTGTAGCTCATTGCTATGTAGGTCCCATTTGATCTGGATCTATAGCTGTAGTAATGCTGCTACAGGTCTGGACGCCCATCACTTCATAGTTAGTCTCCACACTTGAGCTCCAATGTCATACATAGTTTCTCCTTGCTCGTCTTCATATGCTCAGATATGGAATCTGCCAAAAGACAATGATCCAGGGTGGCTACATCCACATTCTATGTGCCATCCTCCCACGTGCCTCAAAGTTGTGTTTGCAGTACAAAGACAGAACCTGGTCCCTCACTGAAAGACTCCAAGTGAAACTACCAACATTATTTTAAGAAGTTGCATTGTGTAACACTACTCTGAACCATTACAGTAAGCTTCCTTAATTGCAAATCTCAGTCAAAATTTGGGAGTGTCTTAGACTTTGAAGAAAAAAAATAAGTTGGGGGTCCAACCTTCATTTTCTGGACATTTAAGGAAAACTTTCCATACACAAGAAGAGGTACTCTTTCTGTTCTGCCTCAGGAAAGTGGAATCACACCCCTAGTCCCCACATGTACATTCTCAATTAGGGCACTCAGCTGACTTCATAACAAAGACACTTAAATGCAGATCGCTGTCTCTGCCTGAAGAATGGAACTAGCATTAATCTTGAATCTAGTACTCCTTTATTAAGTGGCTCCTTTAAAATTGTGGGTAATCACCGGTTTATCACAGCACTATTCACAATAGCAAAGCCATCCACCAACAGGCAAATGGTTATAGAAAATGAATATATATATATACAAAATCTAGTTTTACCCTGCCATAGAAGTGAAATTGCAGTGGCAGGAATGAGAGTTCACACCTCTGGTGACAGCACTTGGCAGGTGAAGGCAAAAGATCTCAAGTTCAAGGCCATCCTGGGCTACTTGTGGAGTTCACAGTAAACCTGGGCTATGTAGGATAGTCCTAACTTACAGAATAAATAACCACATCATTCTCCATTTCCCTTCCTCCCTCCAAGCCTTCTCATGCACTCCCTGCCATCAGCTCTTCTTCAAATTCATAGTCTCTTTTTCTTTAAAAGTTTTGTTGCCATTTACATATATACATGTGCATGTGTGTTATACATATATAATGCATGTAATATATAATATACATAGATCATAAATATAACTAACCTCTATAAGTGTCAACACTCATGTGCACATAAACGTAATTTTTAATCTAATGAAAGAAAGGTATTTTCAAAATAAAATTATGTCAGTTTCAGGAAAATAGATGAAACTGTAAATCATCATGTTAAATAAAATTATAAAAACATATATAAAATGTATCATGTTTTCTTTTATATGTAGGCTATAGATTTAAAATAGATAGGTGATAAATAAATATATGATTGATAGATAGATGATAGATAGATAGATAGATAGATAGATAGATAGATAGATAGATAGATGTAGCATGAGGGGCCGGCTTGTTGGGGTTTCTGTCCTGCCTGGTACCTCACAGCCGGCAAGTCCCAGAGAAAATCAATCACACAGAGATCTCTATAGGTTATAAAACTGATTGGCCCATTAGGTCAGGCTACTTATTAGCTCTTATAACTTTTGTTTGCTACCCCATTATCCTTAGCTATGTTAGCCATATGGCTTGGTACCTTTTTCAGCTGTCAGCTCACATGTTGCTTCTTTGGTGGTCTGGGCAGGAATGGAGGAATGTGCTTCCTCCTTCCTAGCCTTCTCCTGTTCTCATCGCCCTGCCTCTACTTCCTGTCTGGTTGACCCGCCTATACTTCCTGCCTGGCCAATCAGCGTTTTATTAAAATACATGATTGACAGAATACAGACAATTCTCCCACACCAGATAGATAGATAGATAGATAGATAGATGATAGATAGATAGATAGATAGATAGATAGATAGATAGATAGATAGATAGATAGATAGATGACAGTTAGATGAAAGACAGGTAGGTATTTGTAACATGAAAATAAAAGGTAACTACTTGGGAAGAGGAAGGGAACTATCAAGAGAGGAGACAAGAGTGAGCAAAGTAGAGGTAGTATGATTAAAATACATGATATACATGCATAAAAATGTCATACTTGACAGAACTCTTTAGGGAGGAAAATAGAGACAATCTGGTAACTTTAGTTTTGAAGATTGGACACTATTCATTTTCTTGCCTAATAAGAATAAGTATTTTTCTGAGCTTAGAGTGATGGGTTACTGTCTTTATTTGCTGCAAAACCAACCTGTTTTTCTAATTTGCTATCTGCCCATCAAATCAATTAATTTTAACATTTCATGTGATTGATTGCTGACAACAACAGGTAAAGATGCTGATTGCCAAGTCTGACAGCCTCAGTTTGGTCCCCCAAACCCACATGGTAGAAGGAGAGAATCAACTCCTGCAGGTTTTCCTCTAGCTGCCATACATAGACCATGGCATAAAAATACATGCAAGTATACACACATGCACATATACATGCACACACACACAAACTAAAATTAAATAAATACATGAAATATTTCATATGAAGGGCATATATTAACTATAAAAATACTCTGGCTTGGCTTTGACTATCAACATGAATGACTAAAGCTCTTCTGTGAAAAGTAGAAGTTTCTCAATTTCAAAAGCCTCTTTTTTACTCATTGTTTTACTCTGTTCTTTATCCCTGTGACAAATGCCTGAGAAAATATCAGCTGAAAGAAGTAAAGGCTGCTCTTGGTACCGTGTTTCTGAAGTTCTGTCCTTAGGCAGCGTGTTCCATCACTGTGGGCCTGAGGTAAAGCAGAGCATAGTGACAGAGGGCACAATGGAACAAGGCTACTCACTTCATGGCCATCAGGAAGCAGAGGGATGGAGTACAAACCCTAATTGGTTTTAATAATAAAAACCCTGAGTAAGATATAGGGGTAAATAATGAAAGCTCAGAGAATCAGAGCAGTCAACCTTTAGTTCTTACCTTGACTGAATCCTCAGACCAAAGGGGCAATTATGTCGCTACAAATCCTCAGACTGAATGCTGTCTCTACAAAACATAGGACTGAATGCAGTGAGCTCCTGTCTGCTCCTGCCTTGTATTTCTCTCTCTACCCAGCCATATACCTTCCTGTGTCCACCTCCCTAGTACTGCATGTGACTTTCAACTACTGGGATGAAAGGTGTGAGCCACCACAACCTGGCTCTGAATCTCTTTTAGACTGGATCAATCTTGTGTAGCCCAGGGTGGCCTTGAACTTGAGATCCATCTGCCTCTGTCTCCCAAGTGCTGGGATTAAAGGTATATGTCACCATTGCCTGGCCTCTGTGGCTAGCTAGTGCTTTAGCTCCACACTCTAATCTTCAGGCAAGCTTGATTTGTTAGATTGCAAACAAAATTATCACCAGAGAGGGAGAAGAACAGGCTGGGAACATGCTACATCTTTCTTGGATACTTCTCCAAAAACTTACTTTGTTAAAGTATTCCTAGCTCGCAGACATGCTCAGACATTTCCACCTCTTCTTCCTCAACCCAAAAGAGCTTCTAATAATGCCATCATATCATAAGTCTACCAACAAACCATTGGTTAGATCAGAACTCACCACAATACCCATCACCTGGTAACCATTCCCACAATATATGAGCCTGCAGAGAACATTTCACACACAAGCCATAACACTCAATAGGGTAAAGCAGAAAGCTCTATGAAGTCTTTTATAGAATTAATTACTACTCTAAATGATCATTAATATCACACCACAAAGTTTAGATATATAATAATATATTATTTATATGTTATTTATACATATATTAATCGTATAAATTTCAAGATAATATTTATACCTTCAGAAAAATTTTAAAGAGTCAAAATAAAACCAAAGTATTATGAGATTAGAGGCAATAGAATAATCCCTTAATTTTGGATTTTCTTCTATCCCCTACCAGGTGGCTCTTCTAACATGAGACAGAGATTTTGACTTTCCTTTAAAAAGCATGCTTGGGTTTAGAGGAGAGAGCCATGTTTCAACTTCAAAGCCAAGTTTTAACTTTTAAGTGAACTGGGATTACAAAATGATTATTTGCTTATATATCTGTAGAGAACAACAGAAACAAACATTTGGGAAGATTTATGAAATTTTACCCTGTTGGAAATGTGCTATATCATTAGGCCAATTTATTCTTTCCTTGAGACATTTTCTCTGGATGTTTCATCCTTTTTCTTTATTAAGATGTCTCATTTGTCCAGTGGTCTTCAGATTTCTTAGTTGGTTATCTTTATTCTCCTGAAAAGACAAAAACAAGCCATGCCCCAATCCTAACTTTAGGGAGCTTCCATTTTGGGAAGATTATATCAGATCAAATGAAAGGCATTTGTTAGTCTTATAAGTTAGTTCAGATTGAATAACTATGCTGGTTGATAAACTATCATCTCTCCTATCAAGAGGTCTCTCTTGTTCAAATATAGTATTGATTATATCTGTAGCATTTTTCCTTCTATGGGAACAAAAGAATAACCTCTTCCCCAATGTAACACATATCCTGGTTTCCATTCATTGTTCTATATGTGTATATATTTCCCTCCTAGACTTCAATTAGAGATGTTTGAAAACTTTGTTTTCTACATCAGATACTATGTCCACTGTTATTAATCATGCTTTTGCTCCTCACAAGCCCCCACCCTTCAGTGCTTCTTTCTCACTTTCTTCTAGAGCTAATGTATGATATGCAGTCACATGTTAAGTTTGGGAGCTAGGAGTTTCACTTGAGAGAACAGATGAGATGTTTTGATATTAACATCACATACTGAAAAAAAACAGGAAGACTTTTTAGCAGAAATATGTCATGAGTAGAGATATTGTATCCTCTGAATTATTTAAAACATTCTTCACATTTGGAGAAGATTCCATAATCTCCACCATGCAAGAGTTTATTTATATACCACATCTCTAGCTTACCACTACCTACTGGATTCTGCTGTCCCAAGAACACACTGCCCCCATACCCTTTCCACCTTATCATCCTCCTCATGAGCAGTCAGAATAATAGCCCTAGAAGCCTGACCTTTACCAAAGGTCTGCTTGGTCCTAGGTATCTGAGAATACTTAGGCTTTATTGGAGGACAGGCTGAATCTAGAGACCCAAGAAGACTTTGGCTTCATCCAAGGCCAGACTGGATCAAGTAATTAAAGACCCCTGAAGACCTAGTATAGACACCATATTGGACCTGAAGCCTCAACAGTCACCAGAACCCTTGGCCACATAGTCCACAAGAACAGAGAGGAAACAGAAATCAAGGAAACAAAATATGCATCCAAAAAAATCAAATGTAGGAAACAATCCCTAATACCTAGGACCAACCACTGGTAGTGGTAGTCTAGCTGGTAGGCAGATCACTTACCCACTCATCAACTGTTGAGGACCACACTAGAGCACTGGGATTCCACCAGAGTTTAGGACAGAGCCCAGAAGTCCTGCTTGTACAGTCCTAGGAGGAGGCAGGCTACAGAACAGGAGGATCACTCATCAGTTCTAGCTGATATTGTCTGGGCCTTAGTGATGAAAGCCCACTGGGGTAGAAGATGGGCCCAGCAGGTAGGCTCGGGACAAGCTGGGGTGGTTTGGGCCTGCATGTGTCATATGGGACAGAAAACAGGGAGGGGTACAGTTCAGCTGGCAGAAAGGTCACTCACTTGTTCTGGCTTATATGCCCTGGTCCTGCTTGGTGTAAGTCTTCTGGATTCAGTTCCACTGACAGGCAGGTAATATGCACATTCTGACTGATATGGCCTGAGCCTCAGTGGAGGAATGCCACTGGGGTTAGGGGCATGGCACAGCAACAAAACCTGGGACAAGCTAGAATGAGGTAGGCCTGGGGAAGAGGATAGAATCTTGGGAAGAGTGGCATTCTACTGGCTGGTGGGTCACTCATCCTTTCTGACTTATGAAGATTTTTTTGGCCATTTGACCTATGGTTTTTATATTAACTTGTTATCTAAACCACCTCATTTATAAAAAATTTCTTAGAAAAAATACATATACAAAGACCCTTTACATGATCTTATAATTCCCCTAAAAATGTGATCTCAAAAGCCTCAAATATTAATATGTATATATACATGTATATGTAATGATAACAAATAAGTTGTAACTTACTCTGTTGAAAAGCACATAACATATGTTGTACTTTTCCAATCTACTAATTTCTCTCTATTAATAGACACATTTAAATTAACCTGACATATTTCCACATACTTATATATAAATATAATAAATATACATACATATATGTAGACATAACCTGAAAATTCATGAATTTATACAATGTATCTTTGTCATTTCTACCAGTTCTTTCCTTTCTAAACCTTATCTTTATTAAACTCAAATGTGGCTGCACAATAAAAGTGGTATTCAATTTGAACATGTTCCTTTAGGAAAAAAATCTAAGCTTCAATAGCTGAGTTGTTACCAAGAAATATAAGACTCAAAAATTCACTGTCTTTCAACAGCTGCAGCAATGGCAATGACACAAAACAACAACCATGAGTGATAATTTCAATTTTATTAATTACACTAGTGTTGACATAAAATTTTTATTACCCTAGATGAAAACAAAGATAGTATTGTTCTTTATGAACTACAGATTAAAAATAAAAAATTTGTTTATGATCAATTTAAAGCCAATTCACCCACCATTACACAATGCCATAAACCATGCATATTAGATTTCAATATGTAACCAGATATTTGAACTAATATCTGCTTCTAAACATGGATCTCATCTTAAAATGGTTACTATTACTGTGATTCAATACCATGATCAAAAACAACTTTTGGAAGAAAGGGTTTATTTGGCTTACATAACAGTAATAATAGTTTTTGAGTAAAGCTAAGGCAAGAACTCAAGGCAGACAAGAAACTGAAGGCAGGACCTCATGCAGAAGATTTGCTGGCTTTGTTCTGTCCGATGACTTAGAGGATTCAGGACCAGAAAACAGGAGGTGACATCAGCCACAATGTGATAGGCTCTGTCCCTTCAGTCACTAATAGAAAAATCTATAAAGACATGTTTATACTCTGTTATCATGGAGGCATTTTTCAACTGAGACTCCTATTCTCAGACGACTCTAGACCGTATAAGAGTTCAAGCTTGCCTACTCTGCCTGCCTTCTTTAGGGCCATGAGAAAGTTCTGATTAAGCCTGTGAGAAATAACATTATGCCCATGGCAAATAACATTTTATCTACTAAGACATAGACTGGTGTATAACAGTCAAAGACACTTCCAGACAGAAAAAAAAAAAACTGCTTGCTCAAGGAATAGTTTTATAGTTAGATACTGACCGACTGTCTATGCTGTACTTTGTTCTGCTTTCTTATAAAAACAAGTTGGGAAATAAACTCTGGATTTGTTGAATAAACTCTGAGCTGTTTGAAATGACTGATAAACTTCCAAATAGAACTCTCAAATCTATCCTGTTTTCTGTCTCAGTTTCTTTCATCGGACACGTCCAACATTTTCTTAGCCTTAGCAGCCCCCACTCACACACTATGTGTATGCTAGCTGACTTTCTTCTTTTCAGTGTGAATAACTAAAATTTGCTTTATTTTACTCTTTCCACAAGGGAACCTCCAAGGAACACTTAACCTATCAAGTCTTCATCTAGGATATTAATCTTAAGACAAATATGTGACCAAATATTCTATCTATTTCAAAAGACTCCAAATCACTATTTCATGAAGACAGACAATGAAATCTACATCAACAAGTTCACAACCATAATCATAATGTTAAAAGGCTTTATACCTGTTCATAACTAATATACTTCAAGACTTCATGATTTTGACCTGATTTCTAATCATGATTGCTAATGTTAGTAATTTTTACTATTATTAAAATATATTTTAAAAGCATGGTTTTTAAATCAAAAATGACTCAATGCCTAAGAAATTTTTCTTTCATCAGAGGTTTCTGTATCAACAAAGATGTTGTCCTCAGATATAGTTATCCCATCAAATTCGGTTCAGCTGGATCATTTCTTCTAGAAGATTTCTGAAAAACGTGGTCCTGACCCTAATGGAAAATAAGAAGCAGTTAAAGGTAAGGGAAAATCAAATGAATTGAGATAATACTCGAAAACATTTCTACCAAAGTCAGGTCCTTATTTAGAAAGTTACCTCAGATTTACTCCTAAAATATCAGAATCACCAGTGGTTCAACAAACCTGTTTTGTTTTACCTGATATATTTACCCACAAATACAAAATTATAATACTAAACATTATTTTATTTGTAGGAAGAGGGCCCACTTGTTCTTCCCAGCTGCCTGGCTAGCTTAGCCCCTAAATAACCACACAGAAATTGTTTTAATTAAATCATTGCTTGGCCCATTATCTCTAGCCTCCTGTTGGCTAACTCTCACATCCTGATTTAACCCATTTCTATTAAACTGTATATCACCACGTGAAAGTGGCTTACCGGAAAAAAAAATTGGCATGTCTGTCTCTGGATGCTCTGTGGTGTCTCTCTCCAACTCCTCCTCTCTTCCTTCTAGCCTTCAGGTCTGTCTTCCCAGCCTACCTAAGTTCTTCCCTATCAACTAGGCCAAGGCATTTTCTTTATTCATTAACCAATGAAAGCAAAACACAAAAAGAAGGACCTTCTACAGCATTTGTGTACTGTATGTATACAGAACTGCTCCATGTATAGATGACAATGATTAGTACCTAGATTATGGCAAACCTCAGAGGATGTAGAGCCCTCAGATCATGTTCTTATTTACAGCAAATTGGCATTACTGTGGCCATTGCCACAAATTAATTGAACAAGAATCTTCCCCTAAATAAATAACCCTGTCTCTCCCATATTCCTGAATGAGGAAAATCAGATTTCTATCATTGGTGGAAAAAACGTATGTTTAAAAATTTACAGATTGTCTCACCAGCTTCTGCAGATTTTGTGTGATCTCTCACAAAGGCTGTGGCACAAGCTTCAAGGAAGAGATCCCGCAGAGAAGGGGTGTGTGTGTGTGTGTGTGTGTGTGTGTATGTGTGTGCTGTGCTTCCTGCATTGGAGCCCTTGTACTTTGGGCATTACCTGCTCATGTTCTAAGGAAGACAGTCTGGTTTCTTCTGGAATTGAAGATAGTATGTTTAAGTTACCAAAGTCTACTGATGAGATATTGCCATACACAGGAGTATATGATGCTAATGGAGGAAGATGGGTTAACATTCAAGGCAAAATGTTTCCAGGTTTAATCTGGTGCTTAATAAATAAAGAACAAAGGGCAAACTTAATTAAGCAATTAAAACATTCCACAAAGATGGGATAAGGATAGAAGAGAGCGATAAATGCCTGTAACATCTTGAGATTGATTTTGGGGAAGGTTTGAAAAGGAGTTAGAAATATGGAGAAGGAGAAGTAAAGGAGAAGTTCTTCTGCATAGATGGCAGAAATATAAAGGGGCTGTACACTGTGTGACTGTTAACCACAGCTACTTGCCCTTAACTAAAAATGCCATGAACTCATAGCCTACATAAAGATTTCTATCAAACCTAATGCCAAGCCATGTCTAGCATGACCAACCACAGACTCACACCAGGGACATCTGTCTGATGAAATTTTATTCTTATGTATCTGATATAATGATTCTAAGAATAATCTGTATCACATGAAAAATACTATATGCTGCTAAGCAATTCTTTTCTGTATAAAGGATGAGTCTCATGCCTAGTAAAGACACATTCAGATGCAATTACTTTGAGTTTTCTGTCTGTTTGTCATTAGTCAACTCCTTACCCACCTATTCCTGAGACCCTGTACTGTACATCCCAGTACCCCAGCTGTGCTGGTCCATCACAATAGAATTTTGAAATCCAGTTACATTTCTCTGAAGCAGCCATGTAAGGAGAACATGAGTTGTAATTATCACAGCATTGACTCAGGGATCCAATTACAACAAAGAATGCTCTCAATACTCTCCCTGTAATCTCCTTTTCATCAAACACACCATCCGAAATTACCTGGGTCATAGACATAACTTCCAATGCATATATATATGATATATATATATGTATATATATATCATATATATGTGTGTTCATACAACATAATATATAGGCATACAATATATTCTGATTACATTTTCCCCTCCCCAAAACCCTTGAAATATGGCCAATCTCTCCAATAACCCAAATCTACATTTGTCTTTCTCTCCATTAATAGAAAACAGCACGCATCTAAAAATTAAGTAATAACGATAATAGTAAAACAAAATAAAATATTTAAAAAAAACAGAACAAGAAAGAAACAGGGGGTAAAGTAGGACAAATAAAAAGAAACTAGAAACATGTATAGATGCAGAGACACACACAAATCCCATAAAAACACAAAACTAGGAATCAGGATACATAAAAAAAAAATCTAAGGTAAGAAAAACACAAAACATTATGAAACAACATCCCTGCAAGGTGGCACTGAATTAGTTAGTTTTGTTTTCACCATTTACTGCTATGCAGGAGCCTGACTTTAACTGTTATTTGTATACACAGTGAGACTGCATTGGAGGAAACTAATTTTCTTTCATTAGCAGTTGTCAATTGGAGATATCTTCAGGATTAATGATAGAGTCCACTTCTGGTATCACCACTGGGACTCTAAATAGTTTATACAAATGCAGTCTTAGAATTTACAATGTCACTATCTGTGAATTCATACTTACAGGTATATTCTGTAGAAAATTTTCTTACACAAATGGAGATTGTCCTATTGGAGGTAGAAGACGCCCTGCAGGGTGTAAAATGGTTATTGTAAAACATATTTTCTAATATATTTGCTATCTAAGGCTTTTATATAAAAGTATAACATCCACAGATGAAACACTGGAACTTTAGTTTCTATAGTAAGTTTAAGTTTTGTTTGCTAACTATAATATGAAAAAATTAATTTGAAACAAAGAATAACAAGGAAAATGGCCCCTCCTTTCTTTTTCTACCATTTCTTTAAAGCAAACTTTAGAGTGTCCCCTCTCAATAGATGAAATAAAATATGACTGAAAGACATAATGAAGGGGAAATTATTGGTTTGTCTTGGGAATTGAAACAATGATTAGGTTCCCAATCCACTTCTGCCATGTCCAGCACTATACTGTCGAGCCTGGAAAATACACTATATCCCTCTCTATTCCTACAACTTAATACAACTCCAAGATTTTGTTGATCACAAACCCAAGATGCAACTTTGAACTTCCAGAGACTACACCTGAGTCATGCAGTTCTTTCCCATCAAGAAATTGTACCTCACTCTGATTAATACCTATACATAAATAGTCCAGTGTCACTACAAACAAATTTACTATTTCTTCTGCATTTTTACACAAATGTTGAAAATTACATAATAGTTTATCTTGGAAAAATTAAAAGGTAAGAGTAAATTATGAAGAAAATTTGAAATTATTTTAATACCTCATAAAGTGTTCAGTTTGGTTGAATATTTGTGTCACATGAATCACATCTGAGATTTGGAAAACTCAGTGACAGTATGTTTGTTGATGTTCAGGCCATTGTCCCTGCCTCCATAATGCTATTCGTGAAATGCACTCTACCAAACAATACATTTTCAAAGTGCCTATGAACCATGGGATCTTAAACCTTTTCTGGCATCTAAGGGTACTGTCCAGAAGTCATGTACATACATCCATGCAAGTAAAAGACCCATAAAATAAAATAATTTAAATATAGACTATGAATGAAAACTTAGTCCATTCTTATATAAAGTTGTCACTGTAGAAGGGACAACTTCAGCCACAGTTGGCCACTCCACAGCTACCAGTTTACTTCACTATGTCTGTGAAGCTAGAGTATCGATTTATCTAGCACAAACCCTGCCATTGTTTGTCTTCTTTACCACCAGAAAACAAGATGAACTCAATTATAAACGAGAGTGCGATTACTTTATATCTATCAGGGAAACACAAATCAAAACAACTCTGAGATACCATTTTGAACCTGATAGAATGGCTAAAATCAAAAATACCAATGAAAATTTATGCTGAAAAGTATGTGGGTAAGGAGACACTCACCCATTCCTGGTGGGAATGCAAACTTATACAACCAACTTGAAAATCAGTATGGTGGTTTTCAGAAAATTGTGAAACAGCGTACCTAAGGATCCAGCAATACCACTATTGGACATATACCCAAAATATTCAATCATACCACAAAAGCACAAAAACATTTGTTCAACTATGTTCATAGCACCATTATTTGTAATAGCCAGAACCTGGAAATGACATAGATGTTCGTCAACTGAAGAATGGATAAAGAAAATGTGGCACATTTACACATTAGAGTACTACTCAGCAGAAAATAAAAACAATGATATCTTGAAATTTGCATGCAAATGGTTGGAACTAGAAAACACTATCCTAAGTGAGGTAAGCCAGATGCAAAAAGATGAATGTGGTAAGTACTCACTCATAAGAGGATACTAGCTATAAACAAAGGACATTGAGCATATAGTTCATGATCCCAGAGAAGCTTAGTAATAAGGTGCACCCAAAGAAAAACATAAATACATCCACCTAAAAATTGGAAATAAACAAGATTGCCTGAGAAAACTGGGATCATAGTGGTGGGGGTAGAAAGTGGAGGGAAAGAGGAAGGGAGAAGGAGAGGGTTGAGGAGAACTTGAGGGAATGAGATAGTCAAGATGGAAAAGGACAAAGATGAGAGTTAGGAAAGAGATACCTTGATTGAGGTAGCCATTATAAGGTTAGCAGAAACCTGGCTCTAGAGAAGTTCCCTGGAACCCACAAGGATGGCACCACCTAAAACCTTAAGCAAAAGACAAGCAGTGTTCAGATCTTGAGTCGCCCTGTAGTTAGACTGATGAATATCTGAAATATCACCATAAAACCTTCATCTAGCAACTGAGGGAAACAACGGCAGAAACCCACACCTGAGCCCTGAACTATGCTCACAATGTCCAGTTAAAAAGTGGAAGGAATGAGAATATGAGCAAAGAGGTCAAGACCATAATGGGTTCACCCACTTTAACAGTCTACCTGAGCTAATGGGAGCTCACCAACTCTAGTCAGACTGGGAAGGAACAAGCCTAGGACCAAACTAGTCCCTCTGAATGTAGTTAACAGTTGCACGGCTAGGGCAGATTGAGGGGCCACTGGCAATGTCACCAGGATTTATCCCTACTGCATGTATGAGCTTTCTGAGATCTTATTCTCTTTAGATATATTCCTTACTCAGCCATGATATACTGAAGGACCTTGGACCTTCCCCAAAGCAATGTGCCTCACCCTCTCTGAAGATTGGATGGGGGGTGAAAGGGTGGATGAAGGAAATGAGAAGAGGGGAGGGAATGGGAACTTGGATTGGTATTTTTTTAAAAAAAAATCTAATAAATTAAAAAATAAAATAAAAAATGGCAGTAGGAAGAAGGGAAGAGACGAGAAACAATCAAAGCATTTCAGAGAATAGCTCTTCCTGATGACCAACAGCCTATTTTCAGATGTCAAAGTTCATAGTCTGTGAATGTGTTCACAGGCTCCATAATGTATGGAGGGCCCATCCAGGTCTCATCATGCAAGACTTCAATCTACAAATGCTATTCGCTTCCAAACAAAAGGCCTTATTTCCTGAATAAAAATATTATAAAAAACAAAAAAGGATTTAGAGAGATTAAAGAAGTAAAAGGAAATAAAGAGATAGTAAAAGTAATATAAAATAACAAAGACAGTCATAGATTAAAGTAAAAAGAAATAAGTCACATAAAGAGAGAATATACATAGAGAGTCTGGATTATGTATATTATTGTGTTTCTTTGAATTTTTGAGTGTGAATTAGCTAAGTAAAGAGAGATGCATGATTCAGAGGGCTGCTAATCTAAACCAACACATATATTTTAATGGTATCTTGACTTCAAAATATGACTCTAAAGATGTGTTGCTTTGGAAAAGAGGTTTTGCTTTTGTTTCCACAGAGGATGGGAACCTGTAGATTCCTTCCAGACTAATGTGGTTCAATGGAATAAGATCCTCTGAAAGGTCTCTGTAAGCCCCTAAAGTTACCTCACCCAACAAAAAGTAGAAAGCAGTTTGAAAAGAACTATGCCCAAATTCCCAAATATTGTTTATGAATGTTTGTTTACATTTAAAAGTTAATATTCTATAGAAATGAATACTTTGATTGATATGGATCCTGGTTTATTGATACAAGTTTAAGGCCAATTTTATTATAGGTATATTTCTGATATTGATTAAGTTATTGTGTTTTTGCAGTTTATTTAAAAATGTAGTGTAAAATAAAGAAATAAAGAATAATATATAGTCATCTATAATAGTCAAACTTGTAGTCATGTTAGTTAGAATTTCTAGATGTACAGAAATATATTTTGGATGGATAGATATTCATCAAACCTTTCAAAGAGTAACAGAACATGGTATTTAAAATGTTTTAAGAACTTAGGACTTTTTATGATAATGAAACAAATCTGATCCTGGCAGAACCAATGAACTTCAAGAGGAAGATGAGCATCAGAGAGGCTCATTAAGTACTTGATTAGCCATTTGGGCAAAAAAGAAACTGTTCTTGCTTGGACAGCTTGATGTTATGCTGTATAAACTGGACATTTAAGACCCACAGAGAAATGACTGCTGAACTTGCCTAAAGGCGAGATGGTCCTTCAGGGTCCCTGCTTAATGAAAGAGTTTGCCAGACATTCTGCAGCATACAGAAGAAAGTGACTGACAAACTGCCAATAGAGGCAAAACAGTCTTTCAAATTTCCTGCTTCTTGGAAGTCTGCCAGATGCTTTGAGCATTTATGTTGAAGATGGATGCCTCAATGTTACAGATGAACTTTGGGTGACTGACTGTCCAGGCAGTAAGATGTCTCTGTCTATTCCAAAGTTTTAGAAAATGCTTACAATCTACTTCCTGCTTACTTAGGTAATATTATATACTTATGGGGTCTTTAGTGGAGTTGAAGAATAGATAGCTATAGTTTTCCTTACTTATGATAAAAATAGGGAAGATATATATATATATATATAGTATATATATATATATATAGTAACTATAATTCTTACTTGTTAAGTGTTTTGTTGTATGTAATCTTGCTTTATTAAAGGTAAAAACTCCTTTTTTTATTTAGACAGAGAAGGGGATGTGATATGGGATTCCACTATATATGTTGTGAATACCACTGTTTAATAAAGGAGTTACTTTGAGCTTATTGCAGCACAGAGTAGGGCAATATGAGAATTCCAAGAAGATAGAGCAGGAGAGAGTATGCACAGTCAAAGAAAAACCATGTGGTTACCACAGGAGACAGATAGCAGATACAACCTTACAGGCCACAACCACATGGAAGACACAGATTAATAAAAAATGGGTTAGTTTAAGATAAAGGAGCTAGCCAATAAGAATCAGGAGCTAATGGGCCAAGCAGTGTTGTAATAATAGTTTCTCTGTGATTATTTCAGTCTGGGTGACTGGGAAATGAATGAGCAGTCTCCAACAAAGAAATATGACTGGAAAAAAGTCTAAAATATAAGATTCAGACCATCTAATTAATGTGGAATGAAGAATATTCCATCCACTTAGTACTAAATTCAAAGAAAATTCTGCTGGTTTAATAAAAATGAGGAAATCAGATATAATACATTATGCAAAAGGCAATAATCTTTGTCATCTGTGCTGTATCACATGAGGAAAATTGTCAATCAATCCTAAAACAATTTTATCAGTACCAAGTTTGGATTCCCTTTAACACATCCTAAACGTTTGTTAAAGAGATTGGTGATTTCTGGAATTGATATCAGAAAGTTCCTAACTTATCAAACTAATTTTATTTAAAGAATATAAAATGAATGCCAGAAGATGTTAAGCATAAGACATGATTCACAATGGTTTATGTGTAAGTATTAGATAGACATCAGTTCTGAGACCACTGGAAATGTGTCAATCATGATCACACTTGAGCTTTGTGGAGTACTGGAAAATATTTACACTCACAGCAAAAGTATGCAAACCTGGACAATCCACAACAAATCACAGAACCTGCCTCCCTACTGTGAACTCTATACTAGAAGTCCAAGCTGCATTGGATATGTCAAGAAATAGTAAACCAATAATTAAATGAAAGGCATTTTTTCATAGTTTCTTTGATTAATTTTTTTTAACCCATGGAGAAATCTTACTGGAACAATAAAATCCCAAGCATAAACCTTCAGTTTTTCCTTCAGATATTGCAACACAGTATACAATCCCACTATGTCTCTTGACTTCCCTGTTCCTCTGACCTGATACACCCATGAGACTCTGCAGTGAGTGGAATCACTGATCCCAAATCCAGTCCTGTTTCTTGCATTTTTCTAGTTACTAAAATATTAATACAACACTGTCAAAAAGGAATATGTATCTTCAAATTTTCACTTTTAACACAAAATCTAAATAGTAATGCTTAGGTCAATAGAACTAATTTTCTGCTATTTTTTATCTTATTCAGCAACAACAAAATCAATGCACATGTACCTGAAAACCTAAACCAAAATCAATAGCTAATTATTTTCTATGATCAATGAAAATAAAAGGACAGTGTTTCCTCCTAATAGAAAGTTAAAATATTCTGAGAATTGGGAAACAAGAAATAAATAATCAATGCAAGCTCTCTGAATTATTAACAACCTACATTAATTCCAAAACTGTTGCTGTACCAGTCTAAACTCAATTGATTCCCAACCAACTCCCTCTTATGTATTACATGTTTTCACCAACAAGAACATCTGTTATGGTGAACAACTGTGGAACACAGTTATCCTCAGCAGATGTATTTTGTTGAGTACCATTTTCTTCACTGTCTTTAATTTTTAAATTATGAGTCTGTATATTTACCTTTACAAATTGACCTGACCTTGTCTTTCTTTGTCATGAAAATGGCTTTAAGAGGAAAAACAGAAATAGAAACATAATTTTTATTCTCATATCGTAATTCAAGGAGGAAAGTATTCTGTTCTTCAACAAAAACTTGGGAACAGGATCACTTAAATGATTTCACTGAAGTCCAGACAGGTTAGAAAGACTGAGAATGGAAATAAAATCCCTTTCTTGCTGTGGAATCTCCTTTGGTAGAAGAGACTGGGGTATTTGTACTACTGTTCTCTGCTCTCAATAGCAGAGATACTGTAAGAATTAAACCCTAATTAAAAATTTCACATGAATTCATCTCTATTTTATACATTATTCTAACACAGAATTCACTGCATTATTGAATTAATAGCTAAAGCTCATTGAATACATGGAAAAATTGTGGAAGATAAAACTTGGTAGTAGGTCATTTTATTGATTATCCTGAAGGCCACAGCAGGTTAACAGAAATAACTGGGAATAGAAAGGATTTGTCAGTCCTCAGCTGCAAACTCTTTCAGTGCAGGGTAGGAGGGTATTTAAGTTACTCTTCTCAGCTGAATATAGCCAGGGTCCTTTAATAACTTAGCATAAAGATTATAAAACATTTCCATAAGTTTATCTGCATGTTGCTATTCTATGTAATGTGTTGAGCCCTAATTGAGCATATTATTCATAGTAGATTTTAAGGCTTGTGTTCTGATACTAATGTAAACTTTTGGACACAGGGACTGTTTTGCAAAATCTGTGGCTTACACAGTCTCCACACTTATTCCTCACACATAAAGACATAGATTGTGCTCTCCCTTTACTTCCCAACCGTAATACTACATGCTACATCTCAATGGGTATTCACAAAGTCATTAAAGCAAACAGGGAGGAGGACTTTTCTTTGGACTAAAAAGCAGGACAATATTCCCGAGTAACTGGAATCTTCTCCACAACCAAACCATCCAGGACTGTGCGTATACTGCTCTTCTTTCCACTTTCACCATTTCTGCCAACTCCAGGTCCTTGATAATCAGGGAACCTCAAATGAACACCTGACTGGTCAGAGGCACTTGTCCATTTTTACCAGAGTATAAAACTTTGACTATTATAACAACTTCTAACAATTAGTGTCATAAACCATCACCACTACAGAGATACACTGTTCTCTTTTCATTAACAAGCATGTGGGAAACTAGATATCCTCTTTGAATGGATAAAGGAAAATTCAAATTTAAGAGACAATTAAATGTTGAAACTCTTTGCCTTTTGAAGTACAAGTGTTCAGTTTAGTAGAATCCATGAGGGATGTGCATCACACTTGAGACTCGGGTGTCCAGTGCCTGAAAGGCTGCTGCTCAATTCATTGTTAATGCATCCAACATCCCATTCACTAAACAACCCACAGAAAATTTCACCTTCCCAAGATATCCTTTTATTTTATATTATCCTCCTATCAAAATACTAAGTTGGTTTCCAGAACATACTAGACATTAAATTTAAATAAACATATTATATATTATGTAAAATAATATATAAAGTTATATAAAGAATAATAAAAATTATTTTAAAAATGATAAATAAAAGTACAAGTGGAGTACTTAGATAATCTCAGGCACATCTGTAGGCTTTGATTCTGAAAATCTTTATCCCCAAATTGAAAATTGTATACTTTCAGAGGATAGACTTGGATCACAAATTCTAAGGTCACATTCAGCTCCATTCTAACTTAATCAGTAAACAATGTCAATTGCCTGAGATTTATCACTATCAAATAAGTGAAGTGTCTTAAAATTCTAAACTGAGATATTACAGCTCTCATGTTAGAAGACAACCCCACCCACTGGCAGCTCTCCACAGTGCCCAGTTTCTGATTTAACGTTTCTGTGAATCCTAAGGTTCCATTTTTCTAGAATATCTCTAATCACCTTGTTTTCCCTGGTTATATAATCTACAGAAAATAAAATCATTGTCAGTTTAAGATGCCTCAATAATTATTCAAATATTCAAAGTGCTTTCACAGGAAAAATAAAAGCACCTAAACATCTAAAACTTGATTTCAGTAACAATAATGATAATAATAATAATGATAATAATAAATGATATAATTTCCTAATTCCATTGTCGTCATACCAATTTAAAAATTTGTTCTCACAGTAAAGTTTCACTTCAACCTTGCTTCCTCAAACATTTCCAGTTTAACACTGTAATACAAAATCAAATGTTTTTCAAAGAAATAAAGGAGTCTAAGGAGCTTGGGCGTTCCCCGACCCCATAGACGCCCAGGTCACCCTGCAGTGCTGGCTCCCCCCTCCCGCCTGCCATCCCAGCTCCAATCCAGGTACGAATTCCTATATTTCTCCCTTTCCCCTGGGGCCATAAAATTTCCCCAGCTCACCTGCCTTGCAAGCTGGGCCTGCACTGTAAGCGCATCCCGGAAAGAGGGAGTGCATGTGCTTCAATAGCCTGCCTGAGGAAAGGTGGGCATTCTGTCAGTGAAGTTCCTGCCCAAAAAGGGAACCTGACCCAGTACCAGAAGTTCCAATAGAGAGCATTTGAAGTAAGAGATGGGCAGACGCCAAGGCAAGACCTCATCCAACAATCTGAAAAACAACATGAAAACACCAGATCCCAAGGACCCTACAATAGAAGGACTTGAACACCTTAACCCAGAAGAAGTGGAAAAAAGTGCCATTATGAAAGCAATAGAGTCCCTTAAACAGGATATGAATAACTCCCTTAAAGAATTGGATGAGAAATATAACAAAAAGTTTGAAGAAATAAGTAAATCCATGAATGAGACCCTGAGAAACCAAGAAAAAACAATCAAAGAGGTAAAGGAAACAGTTCAAGAATTGAAAACTGAAATGGAGGCAATGAAGAAAACACAAACCGAGAACCGGCTGGATATGGAAAACCTAGGTAAACGAACAGAGACTACAGAATCAAGCATAACCAATAGAATACAAGAGATAGAAGAACGAATCTCAGATTCTGAAGATACCATAGAGAAAATAAATGCTCTGGTCAAAGAAAACGGCAAATCCAACAAATTCTCTTCACAAAACATTCAGGAATCTGGGACACAATAAAAAAACCAAATCTAAGAATAATAGGGATTGAAGAAGGAGAAGAACTGCAGATCAAAGGCCCAGAAAATAAATTCAACAAAATTATAGAAGAAAACTATCCCAACCTAAAGAATGATATTCCTATGAAGGTTCAAGAAGCATACAGAACACCATATAGGCATTTTTTTAGAAGAGTACCATATAACAAAGTTTAACCAAGAACAGGTGAACAATCTAAATAGACCTATTAGTCACGAAGAATTAGAAGCTGTTATCAAAAATCTCCCTACCAAAAAAGGCCCAGGACCAGATGGTTTCAATGCAGAATTCTACCAGAACTTCCAGGAAAAGTCTACTTTATCATAATGGATAATTTTTCTAATGTGTTCTTGGATTCGGTTTGCCAGTATTTTATTGAGAATTTTCGCGTCGATGTTCATGAGTGAGATTGGCCTGTAATTCTCTTTCTTGGTTTTGTCTTTATGTGGTTTTGGTATCAGGGTAACTGTAGCTTCATAAAAAGAGTTTGGCAATGACTCTTCTGTCTCTATATTGTGAAATACCTTAAGGAGTATAGGTATCAGCTCTTCTTGGAAGACTAACAGGTCTATTAGATTGTTCACCTGGTCTTGATTTAACTTTGGTAAATGATATTTATCTAAAAACCAATCCATTTCTTGTACATTTTCCAACTTTGTGGCATATAAACTTTCGTAGTAAGATCTAATGCTTCTCTGAATTTCCACTGTGTCTGTTGTTATGTCCCCCTTTTCATTTCTGATCTTATTAATTTGAGTGTTCTCTCTCTGCCGTTTGATTAGTTTGGCTAGGGGTTTGTCAATCTTGTTGATTTTCTCCAAGAACCAACTTTTTATTTCCTTGATTCTTTGGATTGTTTTCTGTGTTTCTATTTTGCTGATTTCAGCTCTCAGTTTGGATTGGATAGTTTAGTTGGTCAGGGGCAGAGATGGCTCTGATTTCATGGCTAAGCTGTGTTTCTTTCTCTGGTCCTTTATGGCCATTTGACCCTAATTTTAAGACCAGGGCATATTTCTTTCACCAGCTCCGATTCTAGGGACAAAGTGTGTTTCTTCAGTATGGGTTTCAGAGTCAGAGCATGTTTCCTTCGTCTTGGGTTCAGGGATAAAGATGTTTCTTTCCCTGGCTCAGGTCTCAGATACAGGGTGTGTTTCTTTCACTGGGTTTGAGGTCAGAGTCAGGGTTCTCAGTGATTGGTTGGTATCCTGCTCTAGTTATCCATTTTTATTCTACAATATGTGTATATAATCTGAAAATTCTTGCATGTATACAATGTGTCTGTTTCATTTCCACCAGTTCTTTTCTTTCTAAACTTTATTTATTAAAACTCAAATGTGGCTTCACAATAAGGGTAGTATTCATTTCAAATATGTTTTTTGGCAGAAAAATATAAGTTTCAATAGCTGAGTTCATAACCATAAAGATAGGACTCAAAAATTCACTGTCTTTCAACATCTGGAGCAATGGCAATGAAGTAAAACCACAACCATCAGTGGTTGATTTGAATTTTGTTAATTACTTTAATTGTTGGCATAAAATTTATAACCAAAGGTGACAAAGATAGCTTTTTCCTCTCCCTTTTCTATAGATTAAATAAAAATCAACACACACATTCATTGACGATTAGTTTTGAGCCAAGTCACCTATCATTAATGCTTTATCCAATTCGTATTAGATTTCATTGTAACCAGATTTTTTAAAATATCTACTTCTACACATGAATCTTTTCTTAATTATGGTTACTATTACTGTGATAAAATACCATAACCAAAAGCACCTTGGTGAAGGAAGGACTTATTTGGTTTGCATAACAGGTGTGACAGTTCTTGAGGGAAGTCAACGCAAATGCTCAAACCAGACAGGAAATTGAAGGCAGGACCTCATGGAGAGGGCTCTCTGGCTTGCTTCTATGGTTTGTTCACTCGGGTTTCTAAGAGAATCCAGGACCAGCAATGAGAGGTGGCATCAATCCTAATTGATGGGCCCTCTTCCATCAGTCAATAACATAAAGAGAAACCCTACAAACATGTTTATTCCTCTTATTATAGAGCCATTTTTTTAATTGAAGCACCTCTTCTCAGATGATGCTAGGTTTTTTCGGACTGTCATAAAACCAGGAAGCCCAGATCCTGATTACTTTTCTAAATACCTATCATTAGAAGAATTTACTTGACAACAGTCCTGGGGTCATTTCCTATGCAGACTCTACTGAGTCCAATAATGTTATCCATATCAAAGGAGGTCACCTCTCAGTAGAAAGTACACAATCATGTAATGTTCCTTTCAGTGTGAATAGTAATTTTTGATACTTTCTTCTTCTCACAAGGGGAACCTTCAAGAAACTCTTAATCCATCAAGTCTTCATGTAGAATATCAAACTTAAGCTAAATATGTGAGCAAATAGACTACCTACTTCAACAGAATCCAAATCAGTGTTCCATGATTAGACCAGGATACCCACAAAAATAAGATCTCAATCATAAAAATTGTGGTTAGATATAATATTAAAGGATTTTATACTTGATTATGTCTAAATACACTGCAAGACATCATGACTTTGACTTGATGTTCAATGATGACTATTAACATTAATAATTTTTACTGTTGTATTACAATGTATTAAACAAACACAATTTTTAAATCAAAAATGACTCAACAGGCTGAGGAGCTCTTCCCAGAGAGGTGAGTGGGTGCTCGCCTGGGCAGCCTGCCTGTCTGGGAAGAGAGCACAGCCCCTCCCCCCCTCAGCTTCTACGGCAGGGTCTTTGGTGTTCCAAGCGACCCCTCCCTCCCCCCACTGCTGCAGGCCCTTTGTCTCCCTGGTCCTGGGAAGACCAGCTAGCCCTGTTGCACTGCTGAGGAGCTCTTCCCAGAGAGTGCTGAGGAGCTCTATCCAGAGAGTGCTGAGAAGTCCTACCCAGAGAGTGTTGAGTAGTTCTATCCAGAAAGTGCTGAGGAGTTTCATCCAGAGTGGAAGAGATGGGCAGGCGCCAATGCAAGAATTCCTCCAACAATCTGAAAGGCAACATGACATCTCCAGAATCCAGGGAGCTCGAAACCAGAAGAATTGAACACCCTACTCCAGAAGAAATAGAAGAAATTGACTCTAAGCGGATCTTTATGAAAATAATAGAGGAACTTAAACAGGAGGTGAAAATCTGCTGTAAAGAAATGGAAGAGAAATATATCAAAAAGTTTGAAGAAATGAATGAATCCGTAAATGAAATTCTGGGAAACCAAGAAAAAACAATCAAACAGGTAATAGAAACAGTTCAAGATTTGAAAACTGAAATGGAGTCAATGAAGAAATCACAAACCGAGGGCCGGCTGGCTGTGGAAAATCTAGGTAAATGAACAGAGACTTCAGAAACAAGCATAACCAATAGAATACAAGAGATAGAAGAAAGAATCTCAGACTCTGAGGACACCATAGAAAAATTAAACACTCTGACCAAAGAAAACAGCAAATCCAACAAATTCTCATCACAAAACATTCAGGAACTGTGGGACACAAGAAAAAAACCAAATCTAAGAATAATAGGAGTAGAAGAAGGAGAAGAATTGCATTTCAAAGGTCCAGAAAATATACTCAACAAAATTATAGAAGAAAACTTTCCCATCCTAAAGAACAATATTCCTATGAAGGTTCAAGAAGCATACAGAACACCGAATAGACTGGATCAGAAAAAAAACATCCCCTCGTCATATAATAATCAAAACACAAAGCATTCAGACTAAAGAAAGGATATTGAGAGCTGCAAAGGAAAAAGGTCAAGTAATTTATAAAGGTAAACCTATCAGACTTACACCAGACTTCTCTATGGAAACCATGAAAGCCAGAAGGTCCTGGAGAGAGGTACTGCAGAAACTAAGAGACCATGGATGCAAGCTCAGACTACTTTACCCAGTCAAGCTATTGTTCACTATCAATGGAGAAAACAAAATTTTCCAGGATAAAAACAAATTTAAACAATACGTAGCCACTAATCCAGCCTTACAGAGAATATTAGAAGGAAAATCACAACCCAAGGAATCCAACATTCCCAACACTGCCTACATTAACTCAGACATCTAGCGACCCTTCACAAGCACAACTCAAAGAAGGAAAACACATACACTCTACTACCTAAAAAAAAAATGACCGGAGTCATCAATCACTGGTCATTAATATCACTTAATATCAATGGACACAACTCACCTCTAAAGAGGCACAGACTTAGAGATTGGATACGAAAACAGGATCCAACATTCTGTTGTTTACAAGAAGCACACCTCAACCACAAAGACAGAAACCTACTCAGAGTAAAGGGTTGGGAAAAGGTTTTCCAAGCAAATGAACCTAAGAAACAAGCAGGTGTGGCCATTCTAATTTCCAACAAAATTGACTTCAAACTAAAATCAATCAGAAGAGATGGAAACAGACATTTCATTCTCATAACAGGAACAATTCATCAGGAGAAAGTTTCAATCTGAATATCTATGCTCCTAATATAAAGCCTCCTACTTATGTAAAAGAAACACTTCTAGAACTCAAGGCAGTCATCAAACCACACACACTAATAGTAGGAGACTTCAACACTCCTCTCTCACCAACGGACAGGTCAATCAGACAGAAACCTAACAGAGAAATAAGAGATTTATTGGAGGTATTGAATCAAATGGACTTAACAGACATCTATAGAACACTCCACCCAAATAGGAAAGAATATACCTTCTTCTCTGCAGCTCATGGAACCTTCTCGAAAATTGACAACATACTTGGTAACAAAGCAAATTTCCACAGATACAAAAAAATATTAGTAACTACCTGTGTCTTGTCAGATCACCATGAATTAAAATTAGAATTCAACAACAATGGTACCCCCAGGAAGCCAACAAACTCATGGAAGTTGAACAGTCAACTACTAAATCACCCCAGGATCAAGGAAGAAATAAAGAAAAAAATTAAAGTCTTCCTTGAATTTAATGAAAACAAAGACACAACGTATTCAAACCTATGGGACACTATGAAAGCAATGCTAAGAGGAAAGTTCATAGCACTAAGTGCCCAATTAAAGAAAACGGAGAAAGCACACATTGGAGACTTAACAACACACTTGAAAGCTCTAGAAAAAAAAGAAGCTGATTCACCCAGGAGGAGTAGAAGACTGGAAATAATCAAACTGAGGGTTGAAATCAACAAAATAGAAACACAGAAAACAATCCAAAGAATCAATGAAACAAAAAGCTGGTTCTTGGAGAAAATCAACAAGATTGACAAACCCCTAGCCAAACTAATCAAACGGCAGAGAGAGAACTTGCAAATTAATAGGATCAGAAATGAAAAGGGGGACATAACCACAGACACAGAGGAAATTCAGAGAATCATTAGATCTTACTACGAAAGTTTATATGCCACAAAGTTGGAAAATGTTAAAGAAATGGACATTTTTTTAGATAAGTACCATATACCAAAGTTGAACCAAGACCAGGTGAACAATCTAAATAGACCTGTTAGTCGTGAAGAATTAGAAGCTGTTATCAAAAATCTCCCTACCAAAAAAAGCCCAGGAACAGATGGTTTCAATGCAGAATTCTACCAGAACTTCCAGGAAAAGCTAATACCTATACTCCTTAATGTATTCCACAATATAGAAACAGAAGAGTCATTGCCAAACTCCATTTATGAAGCTACAGTCACCCTAATACCAAAACCACACAAAAGCAAAACCAAGAAAGAGAATTACAGGCCAATCTCACTCATGAACATCGATGCAAAAATTCTCAATAAAATACTGGCAAACTGAATCCAGGAATACATTAGAAAAATTATCCATTATGATCAAGTCGGCTTCATTCCAGAGATGCAGAGCTGGTTCAACATATGCAAATCTATCAATGTAATCCATCATATAAATAAACTGAAAGAAAAAAACCATATGATCATTTCATTGGATGCTGAAAAAGCATTTGATAAAATTCAACACCCATTTATAATAAAGGTGTTGGAGAGACTGGGGATACAAGGATCATACCTAAATATAATAAAAGCAATATACAGCAAGCCGACAGCTAACATCAAACTGAATGGAGAGAAACTCAAAGCCTTTCCACTAAAATCAGGAACATGACATGGCTGTCCACTCTCGCCATACCTCTTCAATATAGTGCTTGAAGTTCTAGCAATAGCAATAAGACAACATAAAGAGATCAAGAGGATTCGAATTGGAAAAGATGAAGTTAAACTTTCGTTATTTGCTGACGATATGATAGTGTACATAAGAGACCACAAAAACTCTACCAAAGAACTCCTACAGCTGATAAACACCTTTAGTAACGTGGCAGGATACAAGATCTACTCCAAAAAAATCAGTGGCCCTCCTATACACAAAGGATAAAGAAACAGAGAGGGAAATCAGAGAAACATCACCTTTCATGATAGCCACAAGTAGCATAAAATATCTTGGGGTTACTCTAACCAAGGAAGTGAAAGACCTATTTGACAAGAACTTTAAGCCTTTGAAAAGAGAAATTGAGGAGGATACCAGAAAATGGAAAGACATCCCCTGCTCTTGGATTGGGAGAATCAACATAGTAAAAATGGCAATTCTACCAAAAGCAATCTATAGATTCAATGCAATCCCCATCAAAATCCCATCAAACTTCCTCACAGACCTTGAGAGAGCAATAATCAAGTTTATAGGGAAAGGAAAAAACCCAGGATAGCCAAAAAAATCTTATACAATAAAGGAACTTCTGGAGGCATTACTATCCCTGACTTCAAACTCTATTACAGAGCTACATTATTGAAAACAGCTTGGTATTGGCATAAGAACAGAGAAGTCGACCTATGGAATCGAATAGAAGACCAGGATATTAACTCACAAACCTATGAACACCTAATTTTCAACAAGGGAGCTAAAGGTATACAATGGAAGAAGGATAGCATCTTTAACAAATGGTGCTGGCATAACTGGATGTCAACCTGTAGAAGAATGAAGGTAGATCCATATCTATCACCATGCACAAAACTCAAGTCCAAATGATTAAAGACATCAACATCAATCTGTCCACTTTGAACCTGATAGAAGAGAAAGTGGGAAGTAGTCTACAAGATGTAGGCACAGGAGGCCACTTCCTAAGTAGGACCACAGTAGCACAGACAGTAAGAGAAACAATGAATAAATGGGACCTGCTGAAACTGAGAAGCTTCTGTAAAGCAAAGGACACTCTCAGTAAGACAAAAAGGCTGCCTTCTGACTGGGAGAAGATCTTCACCAACCCTTCATCAGACAAAGGTCTGATCTCCAGAATATACAAAGAACTCAAGAAACTAGACACTAAAACTCTAATTAACCCAATTAAAAAATGGGGTACTGATCTGAACAGAGAATTCACAACAGTTGAACTTCGAATGGCCAGAAGACACTTAAGGTCATGCTCAACCTCCTTAGCAATAAGGGAAATGCAAATCAAAACAACTTTGAGATACCATCTTACACCTGTCAGAATAGCTAAAGTCAAAAACACCAATGATAGCCCATTGATAGCTGGAGAGGATGTGGAATGAGGGGAACACTCATCCATTGTTGGTGGGAATGCAAACTTGTGCAGCCACTGTGGCAATCAGTGTGGTGGTTTCTCAGGAAACTGGGAGTCAACCTCCCTCAGGACCCAGCAATTTCACTCTTGGGAATATACCCAAGAGATGCCCTATCATACTACAAAAGTATTTGTTCAACTATGTTCATAGCTGCACTATTTGTAATAGCCAGAACCTGGAAACAGCCTAGGTGCCCCTCAATAGAAGAATGGTTAAAGAAGGTGTGGAACATATATACATTAGAGTTTTACTCAGCGGTAAAGAACAATGACATCTTGAATTTTGCATGCAAATGGATGGAAATTGAAAACGCTTTACTGAGTGAGGTAACCCAGACCCAAAAAGAGGAATATGGTATGTACTCACTCATAAGTGGATTCTAGCCATAGTTAAAAGTCTTTGGGTCTATAATTAGTGATCCTAGAGAAGCTAGATAAGAAGGTGAACCTGAAGAAAATTTATATAGTTATCCTCCTTGATAATAAACTAGGCAAGATTGCCAAGCAAAGTCGGGTGCATGGGGAGTAGGGGGGTGGAAGTAAGGGAAGATTATTAGGGTGAGGGGAGAGGGCAAGAATTGGGGATGGCTTGGGGGAATGGGAGATGGGAGGGAGGAAGGATGGTTATGGGAGCAGGGAAGTTTATATCGCAACTAAGAGAGCCATTGTAGGGTTTGCAAGAGACTTGATTCTTGAGGGGTTCCCAGTAAAAATTAAATATAAATAAATAAATAAATAAAAAGAAAAATAAGAAAAAAAGAAAAAGAAAACGCTTTACTGAGTCAGGTAAGCCAGACCCAAAAAGAGGAATAAGGTATGTATTCACTCATAAGTGGATTCTAACCATAATTAAAGGTCTTTGAGCCTATTATTCGTGATCCTAGAGAAGCTAAATAAGAAGGTGAACCTGAAGAAAATTCAGGTAGTTTTCCTCCTGGAGATTGGAAATAGGCAAGAGTCCCAGGTATCCTCGGGTGCATGGCGGGGGGGTGGGAGGAATGTTGGAAGGGGAGAGTGTTAGAGAGAAGGGAGCAGGGGAGGAATGGGGAATGCTCGGGGGACTGGAATGGGGGGAGGGAGGAAGGATAGATATGGGTTCAGGGAAGAATATATCTCAACTATGGAAGTCAGTTTAGGGTTTACTAGAGAATTGACTGTAAATGGGATCCCAGGTCCAAGGAGAGATCCCCAGAATGTTCTCTGGACAGAGGAGAGGGTGCCTGAACTGGCCTTGGCCCATAACCATACTGATGAATATTTTGCTTATCACCATAGATCCTTCATCTGGCAATAGATGGAGATAGAGATGGGGTCCCACGTTGGAACACTGGACTTAACTCCCTAGGTCCAACGGAGAAGCAGAAGGAAGAAGAACGTGAGCAGGGAGGGCAAGATCATGGAACCTTCATCCGGCGATGAATGGCGATGCAGAAGGAGACCCACATTGGAGCACCGGACTGAGCCCCCCAAGGTCCAAAGGAGGAGCAGAAGGAGGAAGAACATGAAAAAGCAAATCAGAACCGCAAGGGGAGCGATCACCCACTGATACAAGGCGACTGATCTAATGAGAGTTCACCAAAGCCATTTGACTGGGACTGAAGGAGCGCTTGATCCAACCAGATTCTCTGGAGGAGGCTGGATTCTCTGAATGTGGCTGGCCCGAAGTCTTTCTAAAAAGCCATTGACAATGACTCTGGGACTTGTTTCCTCAGCATATTCTGGATTTTTGGGTATCCAGTCTGATTGGATACTCACCTTCCTGGTCCTGGAGGGATCAGGGAGGAACTTGAACTAACCACAGGGCAGGAAACCCTGACTGCTCTTTGGGATGGAGAGGGAAGAGGAGAGGGAGTGGGGGGAGTGGGAGGGCGTTGGGAGGAAGGGCGAAAATGGAAACTTTTATATTTTAATAAACTTTGAAAAAAAATGACTCAGCACCCAAACAATTTTTCTTTCATCAGAGATTTCTGTATAATGGAAGATATTGTCATCAGATTTATTTATTCCATCTAGTTCAATAAAGCTTCATTTCTTCTTCTAATAAATTCCTGAAAAATGCGGTCCCGAATCTAGTGGAAAATAAGAATGCAGTAAAAGACAAGGGAGAAGTAAATGAACTGAGATAATACTAAAAAAAAAATATTTCTACAAAGGCCAGATCCTTATTGATGAAGTTACCTCATATTGAATCCTAATATTTCAGTGGGTCAATAAGCCTTTGTTGTTTTACCTGAGATATTTATCCACAAATATAAAATTATAATAATAAGCATTACTTTTGTGTACCATTATACAAAGCTGCTCCATGTGCAGATACTGATGATTAGTTTCTAAATCTTGGCAAACTTCAGCTAATGTAGAGCCCTAAGATCTTGTCCTTCATTTCCAACAAATTGTCAATGACTGTGGTCATTGCCACAAAATTGATTTGATCCAGAATACTCTCCAAAGAAATAACTCTTTCAACCCCTTATCTCTGAGTGGGGAAAATAACATTTTGCCATTGGTGGAACATACGTATGCTTAAAAAATGGTAGAATCTCCAAATCTAATTAAATTTTTTTGAAGAATGCATATAAGTAGAAAGTGAGTTTTAGTCATCACACCATTGACTCAGGGATCCAAGTTCATGGAGAATTCCCTCAATACTCTTACTACAATTTACTTTTCATCAAAACCCCATCCCAGATAACCTGGGTCATGGACATCAGATTAAATGATTATATTTATATAATATTTATGCATTCATACAACATAATATATAGTCATACAAGATATATTGATTAGAGTTCCTCCCACATCCTCTGAAATCCTGTCAATCTCCCCATCAACCCAAATTCATATTCTGACTTTCTCTCTATCATTAAAAAACAAGTAGGTATCTAAACAATACCAATTGTATTACAATTGTATTACACTTATTTACAATTGTTATTGTAAAAAACAATAACAGTAACAATAAAACAAAGTAAAATACAAAAACACACAACCCGAATAATAAACAAACAGAGGGTAAAGCAGGCAAAAGAAAAGCCCTAGAAACATATGTAGATGCAGAGACACACATATTGAACAAACAAAAATCCCATAAAAACCACAAAATCATGAATCATGATGTATAAACAAAATATGTAAGGTAAGAAAAAACATTATGAGACAAAAATCCTGCAAAAATGGCACTGAATTAGTTTTGTTTTGTACATCTATTGATATGTTGAGCCTCACTTTAAGTGTTGTTTGTATACGCAGTGAGACTGCATTGGAGGAAACTAATTTCTCTTTCTTAAGAATTTTCTGTTAGAGCTATCTTCTGGACTAATAATAGAGCTTTTGCCCACTTCTGGTATCACCACTGGGACTCCAAATGGCTTAGGCAAGTATATACAGAGGCAGCCTCTGTGAGTTCATACTTACAAAGTCAAGTGGTAGAACTTCATCCCTCCTTATGTTTTCTCTTTCCGGAATTAGAAGACTCTCTGCAGGGCGTAAAATGATTGTAGTGAGAACATAAACTTGATATCTTAGGCTTTTCTATAAAAGTAAAACATCCACAGGTAAAACACTGAAATTTAATTTGTATTCTAAGTTTATTGTTTGCTAAGTATAATCTGACCAAACTGACCTGAAATGAAGACTAATAAAGAATATATCCCCTGCTTTCTTTCTCTGCCATTTCTCAGAAACAAACTTTAGAGTACATCTCTCAAAGAGTGGCATCAAAATAAGAATGAAATACATAAGGAAGGTGAAATTACTGGTTTGTTTTGGGAAATGAAATAATGATTAGATTCCCACACCACACCACTGCTGTCGTGTCCAGCACTACTGTGTCAAGCCTGGAAGCTACACTGAAGTTCTCTCTATTCCCACCACTTCCAACAACTCCAGGATCTTGTTGATCACAAACCCGATTCAACTTTGAACTTCCAGAGACTGCACCTGAGTCATGCAGTCCTTTCCATCAAGGAAATGTACATCACTCTGGTGAAGACCTAATTACATATAGACCAGAATCACTACAAACTAATTTACTGGTTCTTCCCCATTTATACAAAAAGATTAAAAACTGTATGGCACATTCTTCCAGAAAAATGAAAAGGCAAGTGTATGTCATGAGATAATTTAGAAATTATTTTGATGCCTCATAAACTGTTCTTCGTCAATGAAATATCCCTGAGAGTCAAAAAATCTAGTGCCAAGTCTGCTGATGCTCAGGCCATTTTCCCTGCCTCCATAATCCTATACATGAAATGCACTCCATCATAACACATTTTCAAAGTGTCTATCAACCATGGAAGCCTACAACTTTTCTGACATCTAGGGGTACTGCCAAGAAGTGTAGTATGAGGTAGGCCACGTCCCGCCACCCAGATAGCTTAACCCCCGAAATAACCACATAGAAATGAAAATGTTTCCTCATAACAGAAAATGAAAATATTCTGATAGTTGGGAAGCAAGAAATAAATAGATAAATCAATTCAAACTCTTTGCTTTACTAACAATCTACATCAATCCCTGAACTGCTTGGTATACAAGCCTCGGCTCAATAACTTTTCAACCATCGCTTTCTTAGGTATTACATGTTTTCAGAAATGCAAGCATCTTTTAAGGTAAACAATTTTGAAACACAATTATCTTCAACAGATCCATTTTATTGAATGCCATTTTCTTTACTGTCTTTAATTTCTAAATTATGAGGCTGAATATCTACCCTTGCAAATTGACCTGACCTTGGCTTTCTTCGTCATAAGAGAAACTTAAGTGGAAAAACGGAAATAGATTAAAAGTTTCACTGTCATATGGCAATTTAAGCTGGAAAGTATTCTCTTCTGCAGGAATGTTTTCCCTAAAGCCCAGAGTGGGTTGAAGACTGAGAATGGAAATGAAATCTCTTTCTTGCTATGAAAATGTCCTTCAGTAGGAGAAACTGGGATGTTTACACTGTTGTCCTCTGCTCTCAATATCAGGGATACCTTAAGAATTTAACTCTGATTAAAAGGTTTTCCATGAATTCATCTCTGTTTTTCTGTGAACTATAATTTTCTAACACAGAATTCACCACATTATTTAAATAATACCTAAGGCTCGTGATCTGAGCATGATCCAAAATTTTGGAAGACAAAACATGGGAGAAGGGCATTTCAATGATTAGCCTGAAGGCCACAGCAGGTTAGCAGGAAGGACTGGGGATGAAAAGGATTTGCCATTTCTCAACAGCAAATTAGTTAAGTGCAGGGTAGCAACATATTTAAATTGATGCTCTCAGCTGAATCCAGCCAGGGTTGTTCAAAAACTTAGCATAAATACTATTTAACATTTCCACAAATTCATCTCTATGTTGCTGTCCTATATGTTATTAGCCAAAATAGAGCACATTATTCATTCAAGAAGTTAAGGCTGTGGTCTGATACTAATGTAAACATTTGGACAATAGAATTGTTTTGTGAAACCTGTGGCTTACAGACTCCACAGTATTCTTCACATGTAAAGACATAAATTATTCTCTCACTTCACTTCCAACCCTGAACATCACATGTTGCCTTTCAATGGATATTCACAAAGTAATTAAAACAAATAGAGAAGAGGGATGTAAAGTATCCTTATAACAACTGATAATAATTACTGTCATAAACTATCACTACAAAGAATTAGACTGTTCACTTTTCAATTAAAGAAAAGGTTGAAAACTAGATATCTCGTTTGGATGGATAAAAGAAAACGAAAATTTAAGAGACAATAAAAATTTAAAACTCCATGCCTTGGGAAGTACAAGTGTTCAGTTTAGTTGAATCCATGAGTGGTGTGCACCACACCTGAGACCCAGGCACCCAGCCCCAGAAGGAAGCTGCTCAAGCCATTGTTATTGCATTCAGCATCCCATTCACTGAACACCCAAACACTATTCCATATTCCCAGGGTATTCCTCTATTTTACATTATTCTACTATCAAAATACTAAGCTGGTTTTCAGAACATACTTGATAGACAACAATTATGATTGTATATTATATATTACACAGGTAATAAACAAGTAATATAAGAATTATTATTAAGAATAATAAAAATTCCAAGTGGAGTTATTAACTATTCGCAGGCACAGCTATAGAATTTGGTTCTGAAGGTCCTTTTAAATTGAACACAGGCTACTTTCAGAAGATGGACTTAAACCATAAATCTAAGATCACCTTTAGAGATCTCCTCATCTTCCTTTGTTGGTGAACAATGTCAACTGACTCAGATTCATTACTATCAGATAAATAAAGTGTCTTTAAATTTTAAATCAACTGAGATCTTACAGCTCTCATTGTGTTAGAAGACAATCTGACCCACAGGCAGTTGCTCCACAACTCCCAGTTTCTGCTTTACTGTTTCTGTGAAACCTAGAATATCTAGAATATTTTTCAAGAATATCTCTAATCATCCTGTTTGCCCTGGTCATACTACCTACAGAAAATAAAATAATTGTTATTTGAAGATGCTTCGATAAACTTAAACTATAAGTGCTTTCTCAGAAAAAAATAAATTAAAACACCTAAACCAATAACCTTTGATGGTAGTATCTTCAATATGGTTTACTAAGTCTGCTGTTGCCATACTAACTTGAAAAAAATGAATTCTCACAATACAATTCCACTTCAACCTTCCTTCTACAACCACTTTCTGTCTAAATCTATGATATAAAATCAAATGTTATTCAAAAAATAAAGGAACCTAAAAGAAAATGCTCATTCTTTCTCATTCAACTCAAAAAATGTGATTCCTCCACCATGCAATAGGCATTCTTCAATCTATTCATATTAGGCACAGTACTTAGTAAGTTACGAACAAGGTTTGATACCAGTTTTGTTTTTGATACTAGAAATTGAGTTGTGAGTCATATTTTGCACCTCATCTTCAATTATTATAGGTCCCTGTTGCCCAAGAAGATCCAAAAGATTACCTTGTTGTTCAGAACTGTCATCATCACCTTCATTCTCATGGGTCATGTTAAGTTCACCTAAAAAATAATAAATGAATGTTTCAGAGGACAGTGAGCATACCACAGGATTCAAAATATTTCATGCACACATATTAGGTATCACACCCAAGTCATCTGAAATGTATCCTTTACTGCCACACATTTGAATGCTGTCAAGTGTTTTCCAATAATGCCACTAACATAATATGAAATTCATCCCAGAAACAGAATTATAAGTTTTGTGAATCTACTTCCATGGTGAGTTCCAAAGCAGAAGTGCATATAGCCAGGAATGGGTCATTCTTATACATGTAGAGCTTAGTCCATGTTGATGTTCTACAACCTAGGTGCCCCTCAATAGAAGAATGGTTAAAGAAGGTGTGGAACATATATACATTAGAGTTTTACTCAGCGGTAAAGAACAATGACATCTTGAATTTTGCATGCAAATGGATGGAAATTGAAAACGCTTTACTGAGTGAGGTAACCCAGACCCAAAAGAGGAATATGGTATGTACTCACTCATAAGTGGATTCTAGCCATAGTTAAAGGTCTTTGGGCCTATAATTATTGATCCTAGAGAAGAAGGTGAACCTGAAGAAAATTTATATAGTTATCCTCCTGGATAATAGAACTAAGCAAGACTGCCAAGCAAAGTCGGGTGCATGGGGGGTGGGGGGTGGAAGTAAGGGAAGATGGTTAGGGTGAGGAGAGAGGGCGAGAATTGGGGATGGCTTGGGGGAATGGGAGGGGGGAGGGTGGAAGGATGGTTATGGGAGCAGGGAAATTTATATCACAACAAAGAGAGCCGTTCTAGGGTTTGCTAGAGACTTGATTCTTGAGGGGTTCCCAGTAAAAATTAAATATAAATAAATAAATAAATAAATAAATAAATAGAAAAATTAAAAAAAAGAAAAAGTAAACGCTTTACTGAGTCAGGTAAGCCAGACCCAAAAAGAGGAATAAGGTATGTATTCACTCATAAGTGGATTCTAGCCATAATTAAAGGTCTTTGAGCCTATTATTCGTGATCCTAGAGAAGCTAAATAAGAAGGTGAACCTGAAGAAAATTCAGGTAGTTTTCCTCCTGAAGATTGGAAATAGACAAGAGTTCCAGGTAACCAAGGGTGCATGGGGGGTTGGGAGGGTAGTTGGAAGGGTAGGAGGTTAGAGAGAAGGGAGCAGGGGAGGAATGGGAAATGCTCGGGGGACTGGGATGGGGGAGGGAGGAAGGATAGATATGGGTTCAGGGAAGAATATATCTCAACTATGGAAGTCAGTTTAGGGTTTACTAGAGACTTGATTGTAAATGGGATCCCAGGTCCAAGGAGAGATCCCCAGATTGTTCTCTGGACAGAGGAGAGGGTGCCTGAACTGGCCTTGGCCCATAACCATACTGATGAATATTTTGCTTATCACCATAGATCCTTCATCTGGCAATAGATGGAGATAGAGATGGGGTCCCACGTTGGAACACTGGACTTAAATCCCTAGGTCCAACCGAGAAGCAGCAGGAAGAAGAACGTGAGTAGGGAGGGCAAGATCAGAGGGAACCTTCATCCGGCGATGGATGGCGATGCAGACGGAGACCCACATTGGAGCACCGGACTGATTCCCCCAAGGTCCAAAGGAGGAGCAGAAGGAGGAAGAACATGAAAAAGCAAATCAGAACCGCAAGGGGAGCGACCACCCACTGATATAAAGTGACTGATCTAATGAGAGTTCACCAAGGCCAGTTGACTGGGACTGAAGGAGCGCTTGATCCAACCAGATTCTCTGGAGGAGGCTGGATTCTCTGAATGTGGCTGGCCCGAAGTCTTTCTAAAAAGCCATTGACAATGACTCTGGGACTTGTTTCCTCAGCATATTCTGGATTTTTGGGGATCCAGTCTGATTAGATACTCACCGTCCTGGTCCTGGAGGGAGCGGGGAGGAACTTGAACTACACACAGGGCAGGAAACCCTGACTGCTCTTAGGGATGGAGAGGGAAGAGGAGAGGGAGTTGGGGGAGTGGGAGGGTGTTGGGAGAAGGGGCGAAAATGGAAACTTTTATATTTTAATAAACTTTGAAAAAAAAATGAATTCTCACAATACAATTCCACTTCAACCTTCCTTCTACAACCACTTTCTGTCTAAACCTATGATATAAAATCAAATGTTATTCAAAAAGTAAAGGAACCTAAAAGAAAATGCTCATTCTTTCTCATTCAACTCAAAAAATGTGATTCCTCCACCATGATATAGGCATTCTTCAATCTATTCATATCAGGCACAGTACTTAGTAAGGAACAAGATTTGATATCAGTTTTGTTCTTGATACTAGAAATTGAGTTGTGAGTCATATTTTGCACCTCATCTTCAATTATTATTGGTCCCTGTTGCCCAAGAAGATCCAAAAGTTTACCTTGTTGTTCAGAACTGTCATCATCACCTTCATTCTCATGGGTCATGTTGAGTTCTCCTAAAAAATAATAAATGAGTGTTTCAGAGGACAGTGAACATACCACAGGATTCAAAATATTTCATGCACACATATTAGGTATCAAACCCAAGTCATCTGAAATGTATCCTTTACTGCCACACATTTGAATGCTGTTAAGTGTTTTCCAATAATGCCACTAACATAATATGAAATTCATCCCAGAAACAGAATTATAAGTTTTGTGAATCTACTTCCATGGTGAGTTCCAAAGCAGAAGTGCATATAGCCAGGAATGGGTCATTCTTATACATGTAGAGCTTAGTCCATGTTGATGTTCTACTTGTTATAGAGTATTGGACTAAAAGTGTTCCTTAGACATTTTTTGGCAAAACATTGAAGTTCACTGGGAGTCTTAACTGACATAGTAGGAATATCACATGCATCAGACTTCAAAGCTACTTCTAAAACACTTAATGATGTTTATTCCCTTCTATGGATGTTTTTAAAATAGTTCCCTGGTTACGGATTCACAGATAACAAACTTAACCCTATTTTATACAACTGTTTCAGGTTTCTAACAAAAACATCAAAAGACTGTCACCAAAAAATATACAGGGACACTTATGATTTCACACTCTCCATACACAAAAGGGAATCAGCAGTGTTTACATTATGGGAACAATTTCCCATTGTCCCATTTCTTTCTTTTTTCAATATCACAGAGGAACAGCAAATGAGCCCAAAATTCCTAAACCAACATTTAATTGGGGCTTCTTTTTACTCTAGGTGAAAAAACATGAAGAAAATATTCCACAGTGGTGAGAAAATAAATATTCTGAGGATCAATAACAGAGTAACAAATTAATTAATATTAGGTCATGTTTTAATTACCTGTATCAGAATTTTAGACCCACTGAAGAACAAACCTTAGATCATGGACATCCACGTTCTTTGTTGATTTATGTTTTCAACTACACTCCCAACATTAAGATGAATAGCTCTGAATCAAAATACTCAGAACAACAACATTTTATTGACATGAATTCCTTCACTATCTTAATTTCTGATTATCAGAAGCCATCTTAATACTACTGTAGAAATTTACCTGCTGTTGGCATTCTTCTCATGTCAGAGCAAAGGAAATAGAATGATTACAAGTTAACCGTCATATTGCATAAATGTTGAAAAGTTTTCTGCGTTCTTTGACAAAATTACAGACCAAGTCTCTTAAATGATTTTCCTGGGGCACTCGGGATGTTGGTGGAAGAGAGTGGGAATTGTAAAGAGATTTCTTTCTTGTAGGTGTAAGCTCCATTTGTACAGGATGTTAGTATGTGTCCTTTCAGAACTTAAAATACAAATTGTAAAACCAGGGATTCATCTATATTTTCTTACTAAATATTTTGTCCTACACCTAGATTTAGCACTTTGTTAAAATAAAAAGTTAAGGCTTATTACCTGTTACTAACATAAACTTTATCAAAAATGTAATAATTTTGTAAAACCTGAGGCATTCATCACACATACCACTGAAATGCAAACAGACATAAAGGGTATTTTTTATCAGTTCTGACACACTGTTGATAACCAGTTTTTCTCAGTTCATACTAGTAAATACAAGCCAGCATGTTTAGGCAAGGTGAGGAAGCAATGATTACAGTTGTAATGTAATATCAATATATATGTTTAAAAAATCACTGTAATAATTATCTTTAATTTTAGGCCTGGAAACCCTAAACTAACCAAAGCACAATTTGTCCCTGGCACCCCTGAGACATTCATAGAAACCAAAAAAGCATTATTTAAGTTTTTTATAAATTACTTGATAATAAGCTAAAAGTTCTCAGTGTCTCAGGTGGGAGGCACTTTCTTCACACAGGCAAAACCAATTGTGCCTGGGACAACAGTGTTCTCATCTAAGATGTCAAAACGCAGGAAGTATGTCTGGATCTCAGCAGTAGATGATCAACACACATATGTACACATACAAAAACAATAAGAATCTCTCTCTCTCTCTCTCTCTCTCTCTCTCTCTCTCTCTCTCTTTCACACACACACACACACACACACACAGAAAGAGAGAGAGAGAGAGAGAGAGAGAGAGAGATGTTCTCCCATTTAGATTCAGCTATCAAAAATTAAATAATACTTACTTTAATAAAACCTGGTTATTGTGTAATTTCCTCACACTGAAGAAAGTTTTAGTGAAAACAATAAAAAATGGAACAAATGCATACATGATTCTGAAATAGAAAAAACTCTTGTGTTTAGTTGCTCACCATTGCAAACAATAAGGAATGCCATAACAAAACACAGACAACTCAGCTTCATGGTGATGACTTGGGATCCAGAAGAAGAGCCTGGAAATCTGGAGAATCAGGCCCTGCAAGACCCTTCAGGCCATGTATTTATACTGTGTCTCATCACTGCTCTGGACTATAGCTGGTGTGGCAAAAATGGTGACGACAGCACAGATAAACATGGTCACAGGTCAAGGAGGGATACTCGCCATCTTCTTAGTTTGTGATTTCTGTATTATCTTCTCATAGTTGATCTTAATATAGATCATGCCAAATATGACTTTTTGGCATGCCATGTAAACATAAAGTCCTGAAACTAAATACTTCAGTATTAAAACTCAAATGGTTCAATGACAATGCTTGATGTGTGCCCTATTGATCCTAGCCAAAATCCTAACTCTCAAAGAGCTACATTGTTACAATGAAGGAAATGAGATGCCATAAGGCCCAGGTGAAGTGAGGATTATATGGCCCTATTATGAGCATCTAGAAAGAGATAAGAAAATGAATACAAGATATACATTTAACAAAGGATGAAAACTATATATATATATATCAATGATATAAATCAAAGTAATGTAACATATCCTGCACAATGTCACCTTTATGTGTGGTTGTGTGCATGTCAATATCTTCATCTACCGAGAACAGTCGTACAATATGGTTAAGGTTCTTTCCATTTTCTCTACTTTCCAGTTGCTTTCAAACTGTCCTTACCTGACTTCCAAATTTAGGCTTCAAATGCAATATTAAGTTTACTATTTTTAAAAGAGTATAATCCTTTAACAATATATATTTTACCATTCACTTTATAATAAGACACAACAATCACATATATGATATTGAGAACATGTGGAAAAAAGGGTCAAGTGCCAGGAATAAAATTACATAGAATTTGTCATTTTGGAGGTATATATTTAAAGATAATTTATGTTAGAATGTAGAAGTAAGGCACCTTTTTTCTTGAAAGTAAGAGAGAGGCAGAAATTAAACACAGATCTTGCTGTGAAGTTTACGTGCATACTGGAAGGACTGAAGCATAGCAGTGGCTACACTATTTACTTTTTCCAGTTCTTGTTGCTATCAAAAAATGGTTTCAACAGTTAAAGAATAATGAGACTAGTCTGTTGTCCAAGAAAATCAGAAAATTCTGAGGAAAAGTAAAGAGTATTGATCTCCATTTTCTTTCCACTTTGTAACTAATTATTGATCAGGATTTAATATCTGGGTTAGAAAAAGAAGAAAACATGGAGATGGAGAATATAGATGGCTCCAGCGATACAATTCATCATAGATAAAGTCAAATGCAATTCCAAGTATTCTGTATTATACATGAAGTCCTCTCTCAGCACTACTATTGCTATCTCCCCATGTATTATTTAATTCCTTTCATTGTCCCCCACACCCTTATCCAATTTCAGTACAACATTACCTGGTTTAAGTTCTGGGGTGAACTATGACCATTATTAAATGAAGCAACTGCATTTCTATGAGTTTTTCCATTCTGTTTGAACCTCAAAACAGAAGAAAAAAAATTACCTAAGCTCTTCATGTTCTATGTAAACTTGTAGTTTTTTCAGAAACATTTTGTTTTTCCTCCCATTGCTGTCTGTCTTTCTGTTTTCTAATGTCTTCTCCAACACCCAGCTTGTGTTTCTATGTTTATTCATAAGAACAACTTTTTTTCTATACATGTTAATTTTAAATAAATTGTATCAAAGGAAACAACATATTCTGAGACCAGCATATACACTTCTATTGGCATTGCTCTCATCTACCTCCCTTCTTGCAAACTCAGATGAGTTTAGCATGAGATTTGCAATTAAGGATATTGTGTTTCGGAGTCATTCATCTACAACTATGAAGAGTTTAAATGCTGTTATCTGTCATAACCAAAATAATGCTATAGCATGAAACTTATGTGTTAATAAAAGTTTTAAACATTCACGTCAAATTCTTTCCAACTTCCTTCTGCTGTTGTTCTCCTTAATAGTTTAACATCACAAAAGTACTGCTTGTTTTTTATCTCAACATCTGACTTCAACAGGATGTGAAAGCTAACCATGATGAAAATGAATCAACACACTGAACAAAGAAATTGAAGAAGACTCAAAAAAGTCTCATGATTTCAAAGAAATTATTTTCTTTAGCTGTCTATTCATTCAAATCTATCCATTCAGTGAACTAACAAAAACTGACTGGGGCCAATTTTTGTTTTTTAAGCATTATTGAGGACTTTTATACATGATACTTATAGCACAAAAAATAAGATCAAAACTTTTCAGATGGGATTGAATGAAAGTAAGTAGCTTTTTGGTATAGCAAAGGAAACTTTCCGTTAAATGGAGTGTCAACCCAGAGAATATGAACAACTCTGAAACATATGTTTGTGAATGTGTGTGTATATGTAATATATACAACATTTATGAAAACATATTGTAGAATATATGTAGAATACAAAACAGATATATCACTCAACAAAACATTTTTCAAAAATATCTTAATAAGTGAACAAGGCTTCTTCCATCAGACTTGGTTTCTCAAATGAAAATATCAATGTGAAGAAATTCTGTGCTACTTATTAATCAAGTTAGTTCAAGAGGCACAAAAAAACCTGAAACAACACATGATATTGAGATTACTCTAGGTTTCTCATTGTAACTCTATGTAGAAATCTTACTTATGAAGACACCACACACATTGGTTGCAGGACATAAGGAAATAAATAATAAAGTTAGAGAGAACACTCACTCTGATTTCTAGTTGTCTTAGTGGTGAGAACTGCCATGTAAACTGCTGAGGGAAATATGAAATAAATCATTTTACACAGTACTGTATAAATATATATAGAGAGAAACATTATTTTTCAATCTTTTTTATTGTTTTTATTGATCTCTACATTTTTCTCTGCTACCCTCCCTGCCTCTCTCTTCCCCCTTTCAACCCTCCCCCAATTTTCTCAGGAGATCTTGTCTTTTTCTACTTCCCATGTAGATTAGATCTGTGTAAGTCTCTCTCAGTGTCCTCATTGTTGTCTAGGTTCTCTGAGACTGTGATTTGTAGGCTGGTTTTCTTTGCATTACGCTTAAAAACCACCTATGAGTGAGTACATGTGATAATTTTCTTTCTGTGTCTAGGTTACCTCACTCAAAATAATGTTTGTTTTCTAGCTCCAAACATTTTCCTGCAAAATTTAAGATGTCATTTTTTTCTGCTGTGTAGTACTCCATCGTGTAAATGTAACACATTTTCCTTATCCATTCTTCAGTCGAGGGGCACTTAGGTTGTTTCCAGGTTCTGGCTATGACAATGTTGCTATGAACATAGTTGAACATATGTCCTTGTGGCACAGTTGAGCATCCTTTGTATTATATACCTAAAAGTGGTATTGCTGGGTCTTGAGAAAGGTTGTTTCCTAATTTTCTGAGAAATTGCCACACTGACATCCAAAAAGACTGTACCAGCTTGCATTCCCTCCAACAATGCAGAAGTGTTCCTTTTTCTCACAACCTCTACAGCATAAGTTGTCATCAGTGTTTTTGATCTTGGCCATTCTTACAGAGGTAAGATGGAATCTCAGAGTTGTTTTTATTTGCATTTCTCTGATGACTAAGGCTGTTGAACATTTTTTAGATTCCTCTGTTGAGAGTTTTCTGTTTAGGTCTGTACTTCAACTTTTTATTGGATTATTTGTGTTTTTACTGACCAATGTCCTTTCATTATGGCTAGAATCCACTTATGAGTGAGTACATACCATATTCCTCTTTTTGGGTCTGACTTACCTCACACAGTAAAGCGTTTTCTATTTCCACCCATTTGCATGCAAAATTCAAGATGTCATTGTTTTTTACCGCTGAGTAAAACTCCAATGTGTATATGTTCCACACCTTCTTTAACCATTCTTCTGTTGAGGGGCACCTAGGTTGTTTTCATGTTCTGGCCATTACAAATAGTGCTGCTATGAACATAGTTGAACAAATGCTATTGTAGTATGATAGGACATCTCTTGGGCATATTTCATGGGAATTTTTCTAGAGATAAGTCTCTTGCTAACCCCGTAATGGCTCCCTCGATCAAGATATCTCTTTCCTTGCTCTCATCACTGTCCTTCTTCCATCTTGACTATCCCATTCCCTCAAGTTCTCCACAACCCTCCCCTTCCACCTCCTCTTCTTCTTCTCCCCTTTCTTCTATCCCAGTCCCCATGCTCCCAATTTTGTCAGGCGATCTTGTCTGTTTCCAGTTTCCAAGTGGGTCTATATATGTTTTTCTTTGGGTTCACCTTATTACTTAGCTTCTCTAGGATCATGATCTATATGCTCAATGTCCTTTGTTTATAGGTAGTGTCCACTTACGTGTGAGTACAAACCATATTCATTTCGGGGGGTCTGGGTTACCTCACTCAGGATAGTGTTATCTAATTCCATCCATTTGCATGTAAAATTCATTTGCATGCAAAAAATATCATTTTTTTACTGCTGAGTAATACTAAATGGAAAGAAACTCAATGCAATTCCTCTAAAATCATGGTAAAATTTTTAATCAGAGTTAAATTCTTAAAGTATCCCTGCTATTAAGAGCCAAGAACAGCACTGTAAATAGCCCAGTTTCTCCTACTGAAGGAGATTTCCACAGCAAGAAGGAGATTTTATTTCTGTTCTCAGTCTTCCAAACCTGTCTGGGCTTTAGTGAATTTATTTAAGTGATCCTGGTCCCAAGTTTGTCTTGCAGAATAGAATACTTTCCAGCTTGTATTGCCATAATACAGTAAAAATTCTAAGGTTTATATTTCTGTTATTCTACTTAAGCTAGTTTTCATGACAATGCCAAAGGCAGGTCAATTTGAAAGGGTATATATACTGACTCATAATTTAGAAATTAAAGACATTGAATAAAACAGTACTTAATAAAATTTATCTGCTGAGAATAATTGAATTTCACAGTTATTTACCTTAAAAGATGTTCATGTTGGTGAAACATGTAATGTCTAAGAAGAGTTGGTTGGAATGTAATTTAGCTGAGGCTTGAAAAACAATAGTTTATGGATTGAGGCAGATTTTAATAAAACAGAGCATTTATATCGATTCATTTATTCATTTCTTGGCTACTGATCATCAGAATAATTTAATTTTCTGTCAGGAAACCTTTTCTTTTCTCTGTTTGTTTCATTGATAATAGAAAAGAAGCAATAATTAAGAATTGGTTTAGGTGGTCCAGGCTCTTTGGCATTGATCTTGGTGTTAGTAAGGGGAAAAAACAAACTTAGTAGAAAATCAGTTCTAATAACCTATTCATTTTTTGTTCATTAAAAATGAAGAGCTGAAGATGTGTCTACATAACCCTTCATGACACAGTAGTATTAAATTTTAGCAACTAGAAAAAATGTAAGAAAGAGTACTAGATTTGGAATCAATGACTCCACTCACTGCAGACTTCTTTCTGGTGTATCAGGTAAGAAAGACTTGGAAGCCAAGAGACATGGTGGGATTGGACACTGTTTTGCCTGGATTGTCTGGGTTGAATACTTTTGCTGTGAGTGGAAATACTAGTCCAGTTCTCCACAGAGCTCAAATGTGATTGTGATGGACACATTTTCAGTAGTCTCCGAACTGATGTCTAATATTTGCACATAAGCCATCACGAATCATGACTTATACTTACTATCTTGTGACATTCAGTTTCTATTCTTTAAATGAAATTAGTTTTTTAAGTGAGGAACTTCCTGATATCAACTCTTGAAAACATCAATCTCTTTAACACACCTCTGGGGAATCCAGACTTGATACTGATAATATTATTCCAAGATTGATTGATTGTTTTCCTCATGTGGTGTGGCACAGCACAGAGTACATCATTGTAGAATGTATAATGTCTGATCTTAACATCCTGAAGAAACCAGCAGAATTTTCTATGAATGTAGTATTAAGTGAATGGAATATTCTCCATTTTACATCAATGGAACTTTCTGAAACCTACATTTTGACTTATTTACATTTTCAGTCACTTTTGATTTTGTTTGAGGGCAAGTCTTGGGTTTCTAGTTTGCAACTGGTGAAGGCAAGAATGTTGTAATAGAATAGATCTTGAAATTCATGTTTCATATAAGGTTTGTGCAAATATATAAATATCTCAAGAAACTTGACATCAAAAGACCAAATAAGTCAATTGAAAATGGATTGCAGACCTAAAGAGAGAATTCTCAACACAGGAATCTTTAATGGCAGAGAAACACTTAAAGAAATATTCAACATTCGTAGCCATCAGAACCAGGCAAATCAAATTGACTCTGTGATCCACTTTACACATGCCAGAATGGTTAAAATCAACAACACAAGTGGCAACTCGTCGTGGAGAGGATATGGAGTGGTGCGGGAGAATTGTCTGTAATCTGTCAATCATGTTTAAAATAAACGCTGATTGGCCAGGCAGGAGGTGTAGGTGGGAAAACCAAACAAAAAATGGAAATGATACAAGGAGAGCAAGAGAATTCTGGGGAGCCCACCCCTGCCCAGATCACCAAAGCAGCAGGATGTAATCTGCCCCACTGAAAAAGGTACTGAGCCACATGGCTAAAATGAATCAAAATAATGGGTTAAGGTAAGTCGTAAGAACTAATAAGTAGCCTGACCTAATGGGCCAATCAGCTTTATAACTAATAGAGATCTTTATATGATTTTCTTTGGGTCTTGCCGGTTGTGGGATACCGGGTAGGACAGAAACCCCAACAAGCAGGCCCTTTCATGTTACAGTGGAACAAGTAGAACACTCCTCTACTTCTGGTAGGAGCATAAACTTGTACAGCCATATTGGAAATCAATATGTTGCTTTCTCAGAAAATTGGGAATTGATCTACCACAAGACCCTCCACTGGGCATATATCCAAAGGATGCTTCACTATATCACAAAAACACTTACTCAACTATGTTCCTAGTAGCTTTTTTCATAATAACCAGGAAATTGAAACAACCTAAATGTCCCTCACCCAAAGAATTGATGAAAAGATATGGTGCGTTTACACAATGGAGTATTATTTCTCAGCTGTCAAAAACAGTGAAATCATGAAATTTACTGGCAAGTGGATGGAACTAGAAAAGAACAAGGAGTCTTTTTAGCAGGGAATTGTGTCATGAGTAGGAATGATATGTGCTCAGTCAACGTGCTCTTTTTTTTTAACCTTTCTGAACCAATGACTTTATTACAATAATTTACCAAAGCATATGTAACTCTTTTTTATCGTTTTTTTATTTTTATTTTTACATTCAAATATTTACATTTCCTTCCCTCCTCCCAATCCCCTTCTGCTCCCCTATATCCCCTTCTTCATCTCCCACCCTGCTTGAGAGAGGACAAAGAACCCTACCCTGTGGGAATCCCAAGGCCCTTCCCCCCCTACATCCAGAACTAGGGAGCTGTGCATCCATATAGACTAGGGTCTCAAAAAGTCAGAACATGCCGTAAAAACAAGTCCCAGTACCTTTATCAATGGTTTCTCAGTCAGCCCCCATTGTCAGCCACATTCAGAGATACTGGTTTGATCACATGCTCATTCAGACCCCATCCAGCTGGATTTGGTGAGCTCCCATTAGATCAGGCACACTGCCTCAGTGGGTGGCCACACCCCTCACGGTCCTGACTTTATTTCTCATCTTCTCCCTCCTTCTGCCTTTCAACTGGATCTTGGGGCTCAGTCCATTGCTCTGATGAGGGTCTCTGTCTCTATCTCCATCCATCGCCGGACGAGGATTCTATGGTGATATGCGAGATAATCATCATCGTGATAGTGGGGCAAGGACAGTTCAGGCACCCTCTGCTCTGCTGCCCAGGGACCTAGCTGGGGACATCCTCGTGGACACCTGGGATCCGCTCTAGAGCCAAGTCTCTTGCCAACCCTAAAATGAATCCCTCAATGTAGGTATCTTCTTCCCTGCTCCTATATCCGCCCTTCCTCCATCTCCACCCTCCCATTCCCCAAAGCTCTTGCCAGTCCTTCCCATCTCCCTTCCCTCTCCCCCTCTTCCCTTCCCCTAACCTCACCACCACCCCTGCCCCCACCCCCATGCTCACAACTTTTGCCGGGTAATCTTGTTTGCTTCCAATTTCCAGGAGGATCTATATATGTTTTTCTTTGGATTCACCTTGTTATTTGGCTTCTCTGGGCTTGTGAACTATAGGCTTAGTGACCTTGGTTTATGGCTAGAGTCCACAAATAAGTGAGTACATACCTTATTCATATTTTTGGGTCTGGGTTATCTCACTCGGGAGAGTGTTTTCTATTTCCATCCATTTGCATGCAAAATTCAAGATGTCATTGTTTTTTTACCGCTGAGTAGTACTCTAATGCATATATATTCCACACTTTCTTTATCCATTCTTCCATAGAGGGGCATCTAGGTTGTTACTAGGTTCTGACTATTACAAATAATGCTACTATGAACACAGTTGAACAAATGTTTTTGTAGTATGATTGGGCATCTCTTGGGTATATTCCCAAGAATGGTATTGCTGCATCCTGAGGTAGGTTGATTCTGAATTTCGTGAGAAACCACCACACTGATTTCCAAAGTGGTTGCACAAGATTGCATTCCCACCAGCAATGGATGAGTGTTATTTTCTTTATAGAAAATTTCTTAATCTCAGTCCCCCAAGACTTTATTTACATGCTGAATTTCTAACTTAATGCTGAATAAAGGGGGCCAGATAAACCCAGTAGTTCATAGAGAATTAAGAAAAAATGTTTTGCTAAACAGAATGATAAGTTTTAGCAAGTATTAGTTCAAGGCCCATAATACACACATACTTGCTACTAACAAATGGTTCTTTTATGGAGGCAGCCAGTCACCTGTTTTAATCATTTTTAAAGGTGAATGACTAAGTGGATTTAGTCAGCACATGGACATCCTGTTAGTAAAACTAATAAAAAAGAACAGAGTGTGGGTTTAACTTCCAGAGCCTTGTCATTTGAATGAGTTAAAATGCCAAGATTTTTACAAATGAAGTCTTTTATCACTCAGTCAAAAAATAGTGTACTTTATATAAAATTGATTGTTTTATATAATCTACTTTAGAAGTCCTATTCAGTTTCAGATTAATTTGAATATTCTTGTTTCTCAATGTTAAATTATTTTCCTTTTATCTATTTAATATGCTTTAAAAATATCTGCTGAGAGTTATTTGTACACAGTATGAGTACACATGCGCTACTTTTGAATGGCTATTTAATCTCTATGTATTTGGGAATTTTTCGTTCCTCTTATATTTAATTTCTCGATGGATTCACATGTGTCTGTTTTTGCCTGAAAGAAGACATCATATGATATTTTTAAAATTTATATTTCTTGTAGAATTTTTTTATCTAAACGTCTACACTGTATGTCGACCTCAGTGTATGATGTTGTAAAGAGTGAATATTGTGCCATTGGTGCATGAAATCATTGATGGATGTAGATCATATCCAGTTGATGGAGGGTATGGCAGCAAAACAAAAGACCAGAGGTCTGGCTTTTCCAGGCTTCCCTTATGTCACCACACAACTCACTTCTATTATTGAATGGGATACTGTGTGAGTTCTATATTTAATGTGATAAAAACCTTCACTGACCCTAGGCTTGATCCCAGATGGTCACTCAGTTTTTCAAGTTTGCATCCCACTGAAGAGTAGATGAGGATTACTCACTGGGCACTGGAGATGATTTCATGTTTCTGTAGTAGGAGCATTCTGTCACAGGACATTTCAAGATAACCCTCCTAATGGGTTGCCTTACTCAAATTTGACATGATGGTATGTGCCTATTCTTACTGTAACTTTTTATGCCATGTTTGGTTGATCCCTGTGAGGACTGCTCTTTTATAGAAGGAAACAGAAGAGGAGTGGATCTGGAAGGAAAGCAGCTTGAGGGGTGGCTGGGAGAAGAGCAGGGAAGGGAAGCAGCAGGAAGAATGTAATATAATAGAGAAGAGGCCTCCCATCACAGCTCCCATCCAGGTACGAATTCCTATATTTCTCCCTTCCCCCTGGGGCCATAAAATTTCCCCAGCTCACCTGCTTTGCAAGCTGGGCCTGCACTGTAATCACATCCCGGAAAGAGGGAGTGCATGTGCTTCAATAGCCTGCCTGAGGAAAGGTGGGCATTCTGTCAGTGAAGTTCCTGCCCAAGAAGGGAACCTGACCCGGACCAGAAGTTCCAATAGAGAGCATTTGAAGTAAGAGATGGGCAGACGCCAAGGCAAGACCTCATCTAACAATCTGAAAAAAAACATGAAAACACCAGATACCAAGGACCCTACAATAGAAGGACTTGAACACCTTAACCCAGAAGAAATGGAAAAAAGTGCCATTATGAAAGCAATAGAGTCCCTTAAACAGGATATGAATAACTCCCTTAAAGAATTGGATGAGAAATATAACAAAAAGTTTGAAGAAATGAGTATAGAAATAGATGAGAAATATAACAAAAAGTTTGAAGAAATAAGTAAATCCATGAATGAGACCCTGAGAAACCAAGAAAAAACAATCAAAGAGGTAAAGGAAACAGTTCAAGAATTGAAAACTGAAATGGAGGCAATGAAGAAAACACAAACCGAGAACCGGCTGGATATGGAAAACCTAGGTAAACGAATGGAGACTACAGAATCAAGGATAACCAATAGAATACAAGAGATAGAAGAATGAATCTCAGATTCTGAAAAAACCATAGAGAAAATAAATGCTCTGGTCAAAGAAAACGGCAAATCCAACAAATTCTCTTCACAAAACATTCAGGAAATCTGGGACACAATAAAAAAACCAAATCTAAGAATAATAGGGATTGAAGAAGGAGAAGAATTGCAGATCAAAGGCCCAGAAAATAAATTCAACAAAATTATAGAAGAAAACTTTCCCAGCCTAAAGTACGATATTCCTATGAAGGTTCAAGAAGCATACAGAACACCGAATAGACTGGATCAGAAAAAAACATCCCCTCACCATATAATAATCAAAACACAAAACATACAGATTAAAGAAAGAATTTTAAGAGCTGCAAAGGAAAAAAGATCAACTAACTTATAAAGGTAAACCTATCAGGCTTGCACCGGACTTCTCTATGGAAACCATGAAAGCCAGAAGATCCTGGATAGAGGTACTGCAGAAACTAAGAGACCATGGATACAAACCCAGACTACTATACCCAGCCAAGCTATCGTTCACTATCAACGGAAAAAACAAAGTATTCCAGGATAAAAACAAATTTAAACAATACGTAGCTACTAATCCAGCCTTACAGAGAATATTAGAAGGAAAATCACAACAGAAGGAATTCAACATTACCAACACTGCCTACAATAAATCAAACATCTAGCGACCATTCATAAGCACAAATCAAAGAAGGAAAACACATACACTCTACTACCTAAAAAAAAAAATGACCGGAGTCAACAACCACTGGTCATTAATATCACTTAATATCAATGGACTCAATTCACCTCTAAAGAGGCACAGACTTAGAGATTGGATACGAAAACAGGATCCAACATTCTGCTGTTTACAAGAAACACACCTCAACCACAAAGACATACACCTACTCATAGTAAAGGGTTGGGAAAAGGTTTTCCAAGCAAATGGACCTAAGAAACAAGCGGGTGTGGCCATTCTAATATCTAACAAAATTGACTTCAAACTAAAATCAATCAGAAGAAATGGAGATGGACATTTCATACTCATAACTGGAACAATTCATCAGGAGGAAGTCTCAATCCTGAATATCTATGCTCCTAATATAAAGGCACCCACATATGTAAAAGAAACTCTTCTAGAACTCAAGGCAGTCATCAAACCACACACACTAATAGTAGGAGACTTCAACACTCCTCTCTCACCAACGGACAGGTCAATCAGACAGAAAAAAACAGAGAATTAAGAGATTTATTGGAGGTATTGAATCAAATGGACTTAACAGACATCTATAGAACACTCCACCCAAATAGGAAAGAATATACCTTCTTCTCTGCAGCTCATGGAACCTTCTCGAAAATTGACCACATACTCGGTAACAAAGCAAACTTCCACAGATACAAAAAATATTAGTAACCACCTGTGTCTTGTCAGATCACCATGGATTAAAATTAGAATTCAACAACAGTGCTTCCCCCAGGAAGCCAACAAACTCATGGAAGTTGAACAGTCAACTACTAAATCACCCCTGGATCAAGGAAGAAATAAAGAAAGAAATTAAAGTCTTCCTTGAATTTAATGAAAACAAAGACACAACATACTCAAACCTATGGGACACTATGAAAGCAGTGCTAAGAGGAAAGTTCATAGCACTAAGTGCCCAATTAAAGAAAACGAAGAAAGCACATATTGGAGACTTAACAGCACACTTGAAAGCTCTCGATAAAAAAGAAGCTGATTCACCCAGGAGGAGTAGAAGACTGGAAATAATCAAACTGAGGGCTGAAATCAACAAAATAGAAACACAGAAAACAATCCAAAGAATCAATGAATCAAAAAGCTGGTTCTTGGAGAAAATCAACAAGATTGACAAACCCCTAGCCAAACTAATCAAACGGCAGAGAGAGAACTTGCAAATTAATAGGATCAGAAATGAAAAGGGGGACATAACCACAGACACAGAGGAAATTCAGAGAATCATTAGATCTTACTACGAAAATTTATATGCCACAAAGTTGGAAAACGTAAAAGAAATGGACATTTTTTTAGATAAGTACCATATACCAAAGTTGAACCAAGAACAGGTGAACAATCTAAATAGACCTGTCAGTCGTGAAGAATTAGAAGCTGTTATTAAAAATCTCCCTACCAAAAAAAGCCCAGGACCAGATGGTTTCAATGCAGAATTCTACCGGAACTTCCAGGAAGAGCTAATACCTATACTCCTTAATGTATTCCACAATATAGAAACAGAAGAATCACTGCCAAACTCTTTTTATGAAGCTACAGTTACCCTGATACCAAAACCACACAAAGACACAACCAGGAAAGAGAATTACAGACCAATATCACTCATGAACATTGACGCAAAAATACTCATAAAATACTGGCAAACCGAATCCAAGAATACATCAGAAAAATTATCCATTATGATCAAGTGGGCTTCATTCCAGAGATGCAGGCCTGGTTCAACATATGCAAATCTATCAATGTAATCCATCATATAAATAAACTGAAAGAAAAAAACCATATGATCATTTCATTGGATGCTGAAAAAGCATTTGACAAAATTCAACACCCATTTATGATAAAGGTGTTGGAGAGATTGGGGATACAAGGATCATACCTAAATATAATAAAAGCAATATACAGCAAACCGTCAGCTAACATCAAATTGAATGGAGAGAAACTCAAAGCCTTTCCACTAAAATCAGGAACACGACAAGGCTGTCCACTCTCACCATTCCTCTTCAATATAGTGCTTGAAGTTCTAGCAATAGCAATAAGACAACATAAGGGGATCAAGGGGATTCGAATTGGAAAAGATGAAGTTAAACTTTCGTTATTTGCAGACGATATGATAGTATACATAAGTGACCCCAAAAACTCTACCAAAGAACTCCTACAGCTGATAAACACCTTTAGTAACGTGGCAGGATACAAGATCAACTCCAAAAATCAGTGGCCCTCCTATACACAAAGGATAAAGAAGCAGAGAGGGAAATCAGAGAAACATCACCTTTCATGATAGCCACAAATAGCATAAAATATCTTGGGGTTACTCTAACCAAGGATGTGAAAGACCTATTTGACAAGAACTTTAAGCCTTTGAAGAAAGAAACTGAGGAGGATACCAGAAAATGGAAAGACATCCCCTGCTCTTGGATTGGGAGAATCAACATAGTAAAAATGGCAATTCTACCAAAAGCAATCTATAGATTCAATGCAATCCCCATCAAAATCCCATCAAACTTCTTCACAGACCTTGAGAGAACAATAATCAAGTTTATATGGAAAAACAAAAAACCCAGGATAGCCAAAACAATCTTATACAATAAAGGAACTTCTGGAGGCATTACCATCACTGACTTCAAACACTATTACAGAGCTACAGTATTGAAAACAGCTTGGTATTGGCATAAGAACAGAGAAGTCGACCTATGGAATCGAGTAGAAGACCCAGATATTAACCCACAAACCTATGAACAACTAATTTTTGACAAGGGACCTAAAGGTATACAATGGAAGAAGGAAAGCATCTTTAACAAATGGTGCTGGCATAACTGGATGTCAACATGTAAAAGAATGAAAGTAGATCCATATCTATCACCATGCACAAAAATCAAGTCCAAATGGATTAAAGACATCAGCATTAATCTGTCTACTTTGAACCTGATAGAAGAGAAAGTGGGAAGTAGTCTACAAGATATAGGCACAGGAGGCCTCTTCCTAAGTAGGACCCCAGTAGCACAGACAATAAGAGAAACAATGAAAAAATGGGATCTACTGAAACTGAGAAGCTTCTGTAAAGCAAAGGACACTGTCAGTAAGACAAAAAGGCTACATTCGGACTGGGAGAAGAACTTCACCAACCCCTCATCAGACAAAGGTCTGATCTCCAAAATATACAAAGAACTCAAGAAACTAGACACTAAAACTCTAATTAACCCAATTAAAAAATGGGGTACTGAACTGAACAGAGAATTCACAACAGATGAACTTTGAATGGCTAGAAGACACTTAAGGTCATGCTCAACCTCCTTAGCAATCAGGGAAATGCAAATCAAAACCACTTTGAGATACCATCTTACACCTGTCAGAATAGCTAAAGTCAAAAACACCAACGATAGCCTATGCTGGAGAGGATATGGGGTGAGGTGAACACTCATCAGTTGTTGGTGGGAATGCAAACTTGTGCAGCCACTGTGGAAATCAGTGTGGCGGTTTCTCAGGAAACTGGGAGTCAACCTCCCTCAGGACCCAGCAATTCCACTCTTGGGAATATACCCTAGAGATTCTCTAACATACTACAGAAGCATTTGTTCTACTATGTTCATAGCAGCACTCTTTGTAATAACCAGAACCTGGAAACAGACTAGGTGCCCCTCAATAGAAGAATGGTTAAAAAAGGTGTGGAACATATACACATTAGAGTTTTACTCAGCGGTAAAAAACAATGACATCTTGAATTTTGCATGCAAATGGATGGAAATAGAAAACGCTTTACTGAGTGAGGTAAGCCAGACCCAAAAAGAGGAACATGGTATGTATTCACTCATAAGTTGATTCTAACTATAATTAAAGGTCTTTGAGCCTATTATTCGTGATCCTAGAGAAGCTAAATAAGAAGATGAACCTGATGAAGATTATTTAGCTATCCGCCAGGAGGTAGGAAATAGACAAGAGTCCCAGGTAACCTCGGGTGCATGGGGGGTGGGTGGGAGGGTTGTTGGAAGGGGAGAGGGTTAGATAGAAGGGAGTAGGGGAGGAATGGGGAGAGCTCAGTGGACCGGGATGGAGGGGGGAGGGAGGAAGGATGAATATGGGATCAGGGAAGAATATATTTCAACTAAGGGAGTCATTTTAGGGTTTACAGGAGACTTGATTATATATGGGATCCCTGGTCCAAGGAGAGATCCCCAGATTGTTCTCTGGACAGAGGAGAGGGTGCCTGAACCGGCCTTGGCCCATAACCATACTGATGAATATTTTGCTTATCACCATAGATCCTTCATCTGGCGAAGGATGGCGATACAGACAGAGACCCACATTGGAGCACCGGATTGAGCCCCTGAAGGTCCAAATGAGGAGCAGAAGGACGAAGAAAATGAAAAAGGAAATAAGGACTGTGAGGGATGCTATCACCCACTGATACAAGGGGACGGATCTAATGAGAGTTTACCAAGGTCAGTTGGACTGGGAATGAACGAGGATGTGATCTAACCAGATTCTCGGAATTTGGCCGGATAATCTAAATGTGGCTGGCCCAGAGTCTTTCTGAAAAGCCATTGACTATGACACTGGCATTTGTTTCCTCTGCATATACTGGATTTTGGGGATCCAGTCTGTTTGGATACTCACCTTCCTGGACCTGGAGGGAGGGGGGAGGAACTTGAACTTCCCACAGGGCAGGAAACTCTGACTGCCCTAAGGGACGAAGAGGGAGGAGGAGAGGGAGTGGGGGGAGTGGGAGGGTGATGGGAAGAGGGGCGGAAATGGAAACTTTTATAATTTAATAAAATTACTTTCAAAAAAATAGAGAAGATTAAAGAAAAAGAAACAAGATATGAAGAGGACTCGCCTCAAACCCATAGCTGTGGCAGGCCTTTCTCAGCTGCCATGCTTCCCCTGCCATGGTAAACAATCCTCTATAACTGTGAACAAAACAAAACTTCTCTTCCTTAAGCAATCACAATCTGATAGCCTTTCACTATAATGAGAACATTTCTTGGCAATGTGGTGAGGTAGGAATAAAATTTATTTTTGCTAGCTGTACCAGAAATTAAAGAAGTAATGAGAGCTTTTCTGAGGGTCCCTCAAATTATATTGGAGTTATACATTAAATAAACAGATGTTAAATTTGAGCATATTTAATAATCTGTAATTTTGATCAGACCATATCTGGCTAATCATTATTGCAGGATAAATATTGTTGAGAGTTTACAGAGAAAAGAAAATTGCTGTTAAGTGGAAGCCAGTTTTGACCATTGAAACACGACATTTGTAATTCAGACTTGTAGCTCCTAGAGTGAAGGGTGACAAAGAGAATAAGTCACTACAAGAAGACATACACCAACATAGCCAATGTGAGTCATGCCTAGATCTTCCTTCCTTGTGTGTAAAGTAAGGATTGAGACTTCCAGGCGATATTCTGAAGATTGGAGTTTGGAGTTCATAAACATTAACTGTTGACATTTGATTCAGTAAATCTTCTGCTTTTTATTACTCCTTTTAGGGTCTTACATAGCAGTCATTGAATTTTACTGTTTTCGGGCTCCATTTCTCTGCTACAGTCAACCAGATCCCCTAAGGCATATGCTGTAAGAATTCAAAGCATCAGTTTGTATTGATCGCACATGATCTGTGTTCACATATATATGCAAATCTGAATAAATATAAATGAAAAATCATCTTCAAAATAAGAAACAAGGAAATAATATATGCCCATTCATTTTTCTTCAATAGACGTGGTACACAGTAAATAGGAAAACAAAAATGGCTAATTTTTAATAAAAGCACAAATTTAAAATATATTTAAAAAATTAATGAATGAGAAACCAAATATATTACCCTGAAATTTTTTCACATATATATAATTCTATCATAATATTATATAAAATTAAATTTGGACAAGAATTGGTTTTCAGGACTATGGAGAAAGATCAGCAACTAAAGGCAATCAACATGAAACCTGATGGCTTGTGTCTGATTTCTAGAACAAACTACGGGGAAACCAACTCTATAAAAGAATATAATGAAAAAGGTGTTTTCTGATGCACATAACCATCTTAAAGTATAATTACAGGGACAAAATAAAAATGACTAAATAAATGATTTAAATATAAAATGTTTTCATATACAATTCTCAAATTAATTAAAATGTATTTGAGCTGATTGAATCAAGTTAATTAACTTATACAGCTTTGGCCATTGTGAATTTATCACAATTTATCACATTACAGATGAAGTCACATTCAGAGTCAATGTTTTAATATTTTTTCCACAATTAGTAATCAACTATATTTTGTATCATGATATACACAGGAGGGTCTTGAAATGTATAGGAAATGTTTGATTAAATCTCCACGCTTTTGGGCACTTCCACTGACACTTTTTCTATGCACCCGTATTATTTGTTATTCTTAGATTGGAGGCTTATACAACCAAAATACTGGACACTGTATTGGACTGAAATCTAACAGTCACCATCCCTGGTTGATCAGCATAAAAGAACATTTTCCATGTGTCTTTAGTCCCTGACCTTCGGTTGTTTTAAATGCTGCCTAAGCATATAGCAAATTTGACAGCTGTCAGTGATCTAAAAATACTTTTAGGGTTGCAAGATCCTTTCAGATTTATAATCCTTCGTTGAACATTATGGAAAGTGTTCAGAACCGTTCTACTTCCCATCATTTTCTTCCTTCATAATTATCCACACTCTAAATGCTTACACTGATTAGCTGATTAGCTAATTTATTGTATTCTTAAATGTTGGCTCACATCAATGATTGAATTCCCCACTCAAAATTCGATTTTCACATTAACATAATCATTTGTTACTACTCTTTGTGGAGGCAGCTTCCAGCAGCCCGGGATTTTAATAGGAAGCCACAGAGTTGGCTAAGCTAGACTTTTCTAACTGGGGGTGGGTGGTAAGGGAAAAAAGACACTCACAATCTCTCTTGCTAATTTCCTTCTTTATTCTCTCTTCTCCTCTCATGTTTTTGACAACTTTTATACTACAACAGTACCGTCCAGTCAGTACAAGAGTCAAAACAGTTGTGTTCCATTTCTCAAGTGAATGTTTTTAGGTAAGAATATGTTTTTAATCTTCCTTACATGATTAAACATTTTGTGTGTTACAGGTAAAAAACAAATTATCCTAAGAACCCACTGCATTCATACCCAAGCAACTTGCTATAGATTAACTATGTGGCAAACAAGGTGTTCTTGTCAGGTCTTTGGCTGGTGGGCTGCATTTTGCAGTTACAAAGAAAGGGCCGATTACTTTATTACTTATATTGAAAGGTAATCTTATAAGAAATCACAAATCTAAACTATTTTTTAAAAAAAAACTTGAAAAAGAATCAGTCAGCTCTACTTTAAATCTTTATGGTACATATCCATTCATTAATAGTTTTATATATCGGGAGATTGAGAGCAAAATGCGTATAAGAAATTAAACATAATCTTTGATCATCAAACAAACATAGCTAGGAGAGTACATCAACCAGTACTTTATTCTTATTCCCTGACTTTAAAGAGTTCTGTATTCAGTTATATGCCTTTCTAAAACTTTAGATTGTCTTCTGTGGTTGTTCAACTCAAAGTTATTTAACAAAAACATCTTAGTCTAACTTTCTTATTTTTAAAGATTAGTTTCAGCTGTGATGCACTCCAAGACCTGTGAACACATCTCCCAACAATAAGGTTAAAAGAATTTAAACTATCTGGGCTACTGAGACTCAACTGATAATAACTTGAGCTACAATCCATGCTGCTCCTTAAATGAAACTCAGACTCTGGTTGTGAAATACATCCATTTTCTTTTTTTTTATTTTCTCAAAGTTTATTAAAATATAAAAGTTTCCATTTCCGCCCCTCCTCCCAACACCCTCCCACTCCCCCGACTCCCTCTCCTCTTCCCTCTCCATCCCTAAGAGCAGTCAGGGTCTCCCACCCTGTGGGAAGTTCAAGTTCCTCCCCGCTCCCTCCAGGTCCAGAAAGGTGAGTGTCCAGACAGACTGGATCCCAAAAATCCAGTATATGCAGAGGAAACAAGTCCCAGTGTCATTGTTAATGGCTTTTCAGGAAGACTCCCGGACAGCCACATTCAGAGAATCCGGCCTCATTCAGGGAATCTGGTTGGATCACGTTCAGTCCCAGTCAACTGGCCTTGGTGAACTCTCATTAGATCAGTACCCTTGTATCAGTGGGTGATCGCACCCCTCGCGGTCCTGATTTCCTTTTTCATGTTCTTCTTCCTTCTGCTCCTCATTTGGACCTTGGGGGACTCTGTTCGGTGCTCCAATATGGGTCTCCGTCTGTATCGCCATCCATCCTCAGATGAAGGTTCCCTCTGATCTTTCCTTCTTTGCTCACGTTCTCTTTCCTTCTGCTTCTCGTTTGGACCAAGGGAGTTAAGTCCAGTGTTCCAATGTGGGTCTCTGTCTCTATCTCCATCCATCGCAAGATGAAGGATCTATGGTGATAAGCAAAATATTCATCAGTAGGGTTATGGGCCAAGGCCAGTTCAGGCACCCTCTCCTCTGTCCAGAGAACATTCTGGGGATCTCTCCTTGGACCTGGGATCCCATTTATAATCAAGTCTCTTGTAAACCCTAAACTGACTCCCTTAGTTGAGATATATTCTTCCCTGATCCCAATCTATCCTTCCTCCCTCCCCCCCCAGTCCCCCGAGCATTCCCCATTCCTCCCCTACTCCCTTCTCTCTAACCCTCTCCCCTTCCAACAACCCTCCCACTCCCCCCCCCGCCATGATCCCGAGGTTACCTGGGAATTTTGTCTATTTCCAATCTCCAGAAGGAAAACTACCTGAATATTCTTCAAGTTCACCTTCTTATTTAGCTTCTCTAGGATCATGAATAATAGGCTCAAAGAACTTTAATTATGGCTAGAATCCACTTATGAGTGAATACATACCGTGTTCCTCTTTTTGGGTCTGGCTTACCTGACTCAGTAAAGCGTTTTCTTTTTTTATTACTATTATTTTTTTATTTTTTATTTTTTTATTTAATTTTTACTGGGAACCCCTAAAGAATCAAGTCTCTTGCAAACCCTAAAATGGCTCCCTTAGTTGAGATATAAACTTCCCTGCTCTCATAACCATCCTTCCTCCCTCCCCCCACTTCCATTCCCCCAAGCTATTCCCAATCCTCCCCCTCTCCCCTCTCCCGGACCATCTTCCCTTACTTCCAGTCCCCCACCGCCCATGCACCCGAGTTTGCCTGGCAATCTTGTCTAGTTCAATTATCCAGGAGGATAACTATATGATTTTCTTCAGGTTCACCTTCTTATTTAGCTTCTCTAGGATCACAAATTATAGACTCATAGACCTTTAACTATGGCTAGAATCCAATTATGAGTGAGTACATACCATATTCCTCTTTTTGGGTCTGACTTACCTCACTCAGTAAAGCGTTTTCTATTTCCATCCATTTGCATGCAAAATTCAAGATGTCGTTTTTTTTTTACCGCTGAGTAAAACTCTAATGTGTATATGTTCCACACCTTTTTAAACCATTCTTCTATTGAGGGACACCTAGGTTGTTTTCATGTTCTGGCTATTAAAAATAGTGCAGCTATGAACATAGTGGAACAAATACTTTTGTAGTGTGATAGGGCATCTCTTGGGTATATTCCCAAGAGTGGAATTGCTGGGTCCTGAGGGAGGTTGACTCCCAGTTTCCTGAGAAACCGCCACACTGATTTCCACAGTGGCTGCACAAGTTTGCATTCCCACCAACAATGGATGAGTGTTCACCTCACTCCACATCCTCTCCAGCATAGGCTATCGTTGGTGTTTTTGACTTTAGCTATTCTGACAGGTGTAAGATGGTATCTCAAAGTGGTTTTGATTTGCATTTCCCTGATCGCTAAGGAGGTTGAGCAAGATCTTAAGTGTCTTCTAGCCATTCGAAGTTCATCTGTTGTGAATTCTCTGTTCAGTTCAGTACCCCATTTTTTAATTGGGTTAATTAGAGTTTTAGTGTCTAGTTTCTTGAGTTCTTTGTATATTTTGGAGATCACACCTTTGTCTGATGAGGGGTAGGTGAAGATTTTCTCCCAGTCAGAAGGCAGCCTTTTTGTCTTACTGAGAGTGTCCTTTGCTTTACAGAAGCTTCTCAGTTTCAGTAGATCCCATTTTTTCATTGTTTCTCTTATTGTCTGTGCTACTGGGGTCCTACTTAGGAAGAGGCCTCCTGTGCCTATATCTTGTAGATTACTTCCCACTTTCTCTTCTATCAGGTTCAAAGTGGTCGGATTAATATTGATGTCTTTAATCCATTTGGACTTGATTTTTGTGCATGGTGATAGATATGGATCTACTTTCATTCTTCTACAGGTTGACATCCAGTTATGCCAGCACCATTTGTTAAAGATGCTTTCCTTCTTCCATTGTATACCTTTAGGTCCCTTGTCGAAAATTAGTTGTTCATAGGTTTGTGGGTTAGTATCCAGGTCTTCTATTCGATTCCATAGGTCAACTTCTCTGTTCTTATGCCAATACCAAGCTGTTTTCAATACTGTAGCTCTGTAAGAGAGTTTGAAGTCAGGGATGGTAATGCCTCCAGAAGTTCCTTTATTGTATAAGATTGTTTTGACTATCCTGGGTTTTTTGCTTTTCCATATAAACTTGATTATTGTTCTCTCAAGGTCTGTGAAGAAGTTTGATGGGATTTTGATGGGGATTGCATTGAATCTATAGATTGCTTTTGGTAGAATTGCCATTTTTACTATGTTGATTCTCCCAATCCAAGAGCAGGGGAGGTCTTTTCATTTTCTGGTATCCTCCTCAATTTCTTTCTTCAAAGATTTAAAGTTCTTGTCAAATAGATCTTTCACTTCCTTGGTTAGAGTAACCCCAAGATATTTTATGCTATTTGTGGCTATCATGAAAGGTGATGTTTCTCTGATTTCCCTCTCTGCTTCTTTATCCTTTGTGTATAGGAGGGCCACTGATTTTTTGGAGTTGATCTTGTATCCTGCCACATTACTAAAGGTGTTTATCAGCTGTAGGAGTTCTTTGGTAGAGTTTTTGGGGTCACTTATGTACACTAACATATCGTCAGCAAATAACGAAAGTTTAACTTCATCCTTTCCAATTCGAATCCTCTTGATGTCCTTATGTTGTCTTATTGCTATTGATAGAACTTCAAGCACTATATTGAAGAGGTATGGAGAGAGTGGACAGCCTTGTCGTGTTCCTGATTTTAGTGGAAAGGCTTTGAGTTTCTCTCCATTCAGTTTGATGTTAGCTGTCAGCTTGCTGTATATTGCTTTTATTATATTTAGGTATGATCCTTGTATCCCCAGTCTCTCCAACACCTTTATCATAAATGGGTGTTGAATTTTGTCAAATGCTTTTTCAGCATCTAGTGAGATGATCATATGGTTTTTTTCTTTCAGTTTATTTATATGATGGATTACATTGATAGATTTGCATATGTTGAACCAGCCCTGCATCTCTGGAATGAAACCGACTTGATAATAATAGATAATTTTTCTGATGTGTTCTTGGATTCGGTTTGCCAGTATTTTATTGAGAATTTTCGCGTCGAAGTTCATGAGTGAGATTGGCCTGTAATTCTCTTTCTTGGTTGTGTCTTTGTGTGGTTTTGGTATCAGGGTAACTGTAGCTTCATAAAAGGAGTTTGGCAATGACTCTTCTGTTTCTATATTGTGGAATACATTAAGGAGTATAGGTATTAGCTCTTCCTGGATGTTCTGGTATAATTCTGCATTGAAACCATCTGGTCCTGGGCCTTTTTTGGTAGGGAGATTTTTGATAACAGCTTCTAATTCTTCACGACTAATAGGTCTATTTAGATTTTTTACCTGTTCTTGGTTCAACTTTGGTATATGGTACTCATCTAAAAAAAAAATGTCCATTTCTTTAACATTTTCCAACTTTGTGGCATATAAACTTTCGTAGTAAGATCTAATGCTTCTCTGAATTTTCTCTGTGTCTGTGGTTATCTCCCCCTTTTCATTTCTGATCTTATTAATTTGCATGTTCTCTCTCTGCCGTTTGATTAGTTTGGCTAGGGGTTTGTCAATCTTGTCGATTTTCTCCAAGAACCAACTTTTTATTTCCTTGATTCTTTGGATTGTTTTCTCTGTTTCTATTTTGTTGATTTCAGCTCTCAGTTTGGATTGGATAGTTTAGTTGGTCAGGTGCAGAGATGGCTCTGATTTCATGGCTAAACTGTGTTTCTTTCACGGGTCCTTTATAGCCATTTGACTCTAATTTTAAGACCAGGGTATATTTTTTCACTAGCTCTGATTCTAGGGACAAAGTGTGTTTCTTCGGCATGGGTTTCAGAGTCAGAGCATGTTTCCTTCGTCTTGTGTTCAGGGATAAAGATGTTTCTTTCCCTGGCTCAGGTCTCAGATACAGGGTGTGTTTCTTTCACTGGGTTTGAGGTCAGAGTCAGGGTGCTCAGTGATTGGTTGGTATCCTACTCTAGTTATCCATTTTTATTCTACAATATGTGTATATAATCTGAAAATTCTTGCATGTATACAATGTGTCTGTTTCATTTCCACCAGTTCTTTTCTTTCTAAACTTTATTTATTAAAACTCAAATGTGGCTTCACAATAAGGGTAGTATTCATTTCAAATATGTTTTTTGTCAGAAAAATATAAGTTTCAATAGCTGAGTTCATAACCATAAAGATAGCACTCAAAAATTCACTGTCTTTCAACATCTGAAGCAATGGCAATGGAGTAAAACCACAACCATCAGTGGTTGATTTGAATTTTGTTAATTACTTTAATTGTTGGCATAAAATTTATAACCAAAGGTGACAAAGATAGCTTTTTCCTCTCCCTTTTCTATAGATTAAATAAAAATCAACACACACATTCATTGACGATTAGTTTTGAGCCAAGTCACCTATCATTAATGCTTTATCCAATTCGTATTAGATTTCATTGTAACCAGATTTTTTTTAATATCTACTTCTAAATATGAATCTTTTCTTAATTATGGTTACTATTACTGTGATAAAACACCATAACCAAAAGTATCTTGGTGAAGGAAGGATTTATTTGGCTTACATAACAGGTGTGACAGTTCTTGAGGGAAGTCAACGCAAAAGCTCAAACCAGACAGGAAATTGAAGGCAGGACCTCATGGAGAGGGCTGTCTGGCTTGCTTCTATGGTTTGTTCACTCGGGTTTCTAAGAGAATCCAGGACCAGCAATGAGGGGTGGCATCAATCCTAATTGATGGGCCCTCTTCCATCAGTCAATAACATAAAGAGAAACCCTACAGACATATTTATTCCTCTTATTATAGAGCCATTTTTCAATTGAAGCACCTCTTCTCAGATGATGCTAGGTTTTTTCGGACTGTCATAAAACCAGGAAGCCCAGATCCTGATTACTTTTCTAAATACCTATCATTAGAAGAATTTACTTGACAACAGTCCTGGGGTCATTTCCTATGCAGACTCTACTGAGTCCAATAATGTTATCCATATCAAAGGAGTTCACCTCTCAGTAGAAAGTACACATTCATGTAATGTACATTTCAGTGTGAATAGTAATTTTTGATACTTTCTTCTTCTCAAAAGGGGAACCTTCAAGAAACTCTTAATCCATCAAGTCTTCATGTAGAATATCAAATTTAAGCCAAATATGTGAGCAAATAGACTACCTACTTCAACAGAATCCAAATCAGTGTTCCATGATTAGACCAGGATACCCACAAAAATAAGATCTCAATCATAAAAATTGTGGTTAGAAATAATATTAAAGGGTTTTATACTTGATCATATCTAAATACACTGCAAGACATCATGACTTTGACTTGATGTTTAATGATGATTACTAACATTAATAATTTTTACTGTTGTATTACAATATATTAAACAAGCACAATTATTAAATCAAAAATGACTCAACACCCAAACAATTTTTCTTTCATCAGAGATTTCTGTATAATGAAAGATATTGTCATCAGATTTATTTATTCCATCTAGTTCCATTAAGCTTCATTTCTTCTTCTAATAAATTCCTGAAAAATGCGGTCCCAAATCTAGTGGAAAATAAGAATGCAGTTAAAGGAGAGGGAGAAGTAAATGAACTGAGATAATACTAAAAAAAATATTTCTACCAAGGTCAGATCATATTGATGAAGTTACCTCATATTGAATCCTAATATTACACACAAACAGTGGGTCAATAAGCCTTTGTTGTTTTATCTGAGATATTTATCCATAAATATAAAATTATAATAATAAGCATTACTTTTTGTGTACCATTACACAAAGTTGCTCCATGTGCAGATACTGATGATTAGTTTCTAAATCTTGGCAAACTTCAGCTAATGTAGAGCCCTAAGATCTTGTCCTTCATTTCCAACAAATTGTCAATAACTGTGGTCATTGCCACAAAATTGATTTGATCCAGAATACTCTCCAAAGAAATAACTCTTTTAACCCCTTATCTCTGAGTGGGAAAAATAACATTTTGCCATTGGTGGGACATACATATGCTTAAAAAATGGTAGAATCTCCAAATCTAATTAAATTTTTCTGAAGAAGGCATATAAGTAGAAAGTGAGTTGTAGTTATCACACCATTGACTCAGGGATCCAATTTCATGGAGAATTCCCTCAATACTCTTACTACAATTTATTTTCATCAAAACCCCATCCCAGATAATCTGGGTCATGGATATCGGAATAAATGATTATATTTATATAATATTTATGCATTCATACAACATAATATATAGTCATACAAGATATACTGATTAGAGTTCCTCCCACATCCTCTGAAATCCTGTCAATCTCCCCAACAACCCAAATTCATATTCTGACTTTCTCTCTATCATTATAAAACAAGTAGGTATCTAAACAATACCAATTGTAATACAATTGTATTACACTTATTTACAACTGTTATTGTATAAAACAATAACAGTAACAATAAAACAAAGTAAAATACAAAAGCACACAACCCGAATAATAAACAAACAGAGGGTAAAGCAGGCAAAAGAAAAACCCTAGAAACATATGTAGATGCAGAGACACACATATTGAACAAACAAAAATCCCATAAAAAACACAAATTCATGAATCATGATGTATAAACAAAATAATGTAAGGTAAGAAAAAACATTATGAGACAAAAATCCTACAAAAATGGCACTGAATTAGTTTTGTTTTGTACATCTATTGATATGTTGAGCCTCACTTTAAGTGTTGTTTGTATACGCAGTGAGACTGCATTGGAGGAAACTAATTTCTCTTTCTTAAGAATTTTCTGTTAGAGCTATCTTCTGGACTAGTAATAGAGCTTTTGCCCACTTCTGGTATCACCACTGGGACTCCAAATGGCTTAGGCAAGTATATACAGAGGCAGCCTCTGTGAGTTCATACTTACAAAGTCAAGTGGTAGAAGAACTTCATCCCTCCTTATGTTTTCTGTTTCCGGAATTAGAAGATTCTCTGCAGGGCATAAAATGATTGTAGTGAGAACATAAACTTGATATCTTAGGTTTTTCTATAAAAGTAAAACATCCACAGGTAAAACACTGAAATTTAATTTCTATTCTAAGTTTATTGTTTGCTAAGTATAATCTGACCAAACTGACCTGATATGAAGACTAATAAAGAATATATCCCCTGCTTTCTTTCTCTGCCATTTCTCAGAAACAAACTTTAGAATACATCTCTCAAAGAGTGGCATCAAAATAAGAATGAAATACATAAGGAAGGTGAAATTATTGGTTTGTTTTGGGAAATGAAATAATGATTAGATTCCCACACCACACCACTGCTGTCGTGTCCAGCACTACTGTGTCAAGCCTGGAAGCTACACTGAAGTTCTCTCTATTCCCACCATTTCCAACAACTCCAGGATCTTGTTGATCACAAACCCGATTCAACTTTGAACTTCCAGAGACTGCACCTGAGTCATGCAGTCCTTTCCCATCAAGGAAATGTACATCACTCTGGTGAAGACCTAATTACATATAGACCAGAATCACTACAAACTAATTTACTGGTTCTTCCCCATTTATACAAAAATATTGAAAACTGTATGGCATATTCTTCCAGAAAAATGAAAAGGCAAGTGTATGTCATGAGATAATTTAGAAATTATTTTGATGCCTCATAAACTGTTCTTCATCAATGAAATATCCCTGAGAGTCAAGAAATCTAGTGCCAAGTCTGCTGATGCTCAGGCCATTTTCCCTGCCTCCATAATCCTATACATGAAATGCACTCCACCATAACACATTTTCAAAGTGTCTATCAACCATGGAAGCCTACAACTTTTCTGACATCTAGGGGTACTGCCAAGAAGTGTAGTATGAGGTAGGCCACATCCCGCCACCCAGATAGCTTAACCCCCGAAATAACCACATAGAAATGAAAATGTTTCCTCATAACAGAAAATGAAAATATTCTGATAGTTGGGAAGCAAGAAATAAATAGATAAATCAATTCAAACTCTTTGCTTAACTAACAATCTACATCAATCCCTGAACTGTTTGGTTTACAAGCCTCAGCTCAATTACTTTTCAACCATCGCTTGCTTAGGTATTACATGTTTTCAGAAATGCAAGCATCTTTTAAGGTAAACAATTTAAAACATAATTATCTTCAACAGATCCATTTTATTGAATACCATTTTCTTTACTGTCTTTAATTTCTAAATTATGAGGCTGAATATCTACCCTTGCAAATTGACCTGACCTTGGCTTTCTTCGTCATAAGAGAAACTTAAGTGGAAAAACGGAAATAGATTAAAAGTTTCACTGTCATATGGCAATTTAAGCTGGAAAGTATTCTCTTCTGCAGGAATGTTTTCCCTAAAGCCCAGAGTGGGTTGAAGACTGAGAATGGAAATGAAATCTCTTTCTTGCTATGAAAATGTCCTTCAGTAGGAGAAACTGGGATGTTTACACTGTTGTCCTCTGCTCTCAATAGCAGGGATACCTTAAGAATTTAACTCTGATTAAAAGGTTTTCCATGAATTCATCTCTGTTTTTCTGTGAACTATAATTTTCTAACACAGAATTCACCACATTATTTAAATAATACCTAAGGCTCGAGATCTGAGTAGGATCCAAAATTTTGGAAGACAAAACATGGGAGAAGGGCATTTCAATGATTAGCCTGAAGGCCACAGCAGGTTAGCAGGAAGGACTGGGGATGAAAAGGATTTGCCATTTCTCAACAGCAAATTAGTTAAGTGCAGGGTAGCAACATATTTAAATTGATGCTCTCAGCTGAATCCAGCCAGGGTTGTTCAAAAACTTAGCATAAATACTATTTAACATTTCCACAAATTCATCTCTATGTTGCTGTCCTATATGTTATTAGCCAAAATAGAGCACATTATTCATTCAAGAAGTTAAGGCTGTGGTCTGATACTAATGTAAACATTTGGACAATAGAATTGTTTTGTGAAACCTGTGGCTTACAGACTCCACAGTATTCTTCACATGTAAAGACATAAATTATTCTCTCACTTCACTTCCAACCCTGAACATCACATGTTGCCTTTCAATGGATATTCACAAAGTAATTAAAACAAATAGAGAAGAGGGATGTAAAGTATCCTTATAACAACTGATAATAATTACTGTCATAACTATCACTACAAAGAATTAGACTGTTCACTTTTCAATTAAAGAAAAGGTTGAAAACTAGATATCTCGTTTGGATGGATAAAAGAAAACGAAAATTTAAGAGACAATAAAATTTTAAAACTCCATGCCTTGGGAAGTACAAGTATTCAGTTTAGTTGAATCCATGAGTGGTATGCACCACACCTGAGACCCAGGCACCCAGCCCCAGAAGGAAGTTGCTCAAGCCATTGTTATTGCATTCAGCATCCCATTCACTGAACACCCAAACACTATTCCATATTCCCAAGGTATTCCTCTATTTTACATTATTCTACTATCAAAATACTAAGCTGGTTTTCAGAACATACTTGATAGACAACAATTATGATTGTATATTATGTATTACACAGGTAATAAACAAGTAATATAAGAATCATAATTAAGAATAATGAAAATTCCAAGTGGAGTTATTTACTATTCTCTGGCACAGCTATAGAATTTGGTTCTGAAGTTCCTTTTAAATTGAACACAGGCTACTTTCAGAAGATGGACTTAAACCATAAATCTAAGATCACCTTTAGAGATCTCCTCATCTTCCTTTGTTGGTGAACAATGTCAACTGACTCAGATTCATCACTATCAGATAAATAAAGTGTCTTTAAATTTTAAATCAACTGAGATCTTACAGCTCTCATTGTGTTAGAAGACAATCTGACCCACAGGCAGTTGCTCCACAACTCCCAGTTTCTGCTTTACTGTTTCTGTGAAACCTAGAATATCTAGAATATTTTTCAAGAATATCTCTAATCATCCTGTTTGCCCTGGTCATACTACCTACAGAAAATAAAATAATTGTTATTTGAAGATGCTTCGATAAACTTAAACAATAAGTGCTTTCTCAGAAAAAAATAAATTAAAACACCTAAACCAATAACCTTTGATGGTAGTATCTTCAATGTGGTTTACTAAGTCTGCTGTTGCCATACTAACTTGAAAAAAATGAATTCTCACAATACAATTCCACTTCAACCTTCCCTCTACAACCACTTTCTGTCTAAACCTATGATATAAAATCAAATGTTATTCAAAAAATAAAGGAACCTAAAAGAAAATGCTCATTCTTTCTCATTCAACTCAAAAAATGTGATTCCTCCACCATGCAATAGGCATTCTTCAATCTATTCATATCAGGCACAGGACTTAGTAAGGAACAAGGTTTGATACCAGTTTTGTTTTTGATACTAGAAATTGAGTTGTGAGTCATATTTTGCACCTCATCTTCAATTATTATAGGTCCCTGTTGCCCAAGAAGATCCAAAAGTTTACCTTGTTTTGCAGAACTGTAATCATCACCTTCATTCTCATGGGTCATGTTGAGTTCACCTAAAAAATAATAAATGAATGTTTCAGAGAACAATGAGCATACCACAGGTTTCAAAATATTTCATGCACACATATTAGGTATCAAACCCAAGTCATCTGAAATGTATCCTTTACTGCCACACATTTGAATGCTGTCAAGTGTTTTTCAGTAATGCCACTAACATAATATGAAATTCATCCCAGAAACAGAATTATAAGTTTTGTGAATCTACTTCCATGGTGAGTTCCAAAGCAGAAGTGCATATAGTCAGGAATGGGTCATTCTTATACATGTAGAGCTTAGTCCATGTTGATGTTCTACTTGTTATAGAGTATTGGACTAAAAGTGTTCCTTAGACATTATTTGGCAAAACATTGAAGTTCACTGGGAGTCTTAACTGACATAGTAGGAATGTCACATGCATCAGACTTCAAAGCTACTTCTAAAACACTTAATGATGTTTATTCCCTTCTATGGATGTTTTTAAAATAGTTCCCTGGTTATGGATTCACAGATAACAAACTTAACCCTATTTTATACAACTGTTTCAGGTTTCTAACAAAAACATCAAAAGACTATCACCAAAAAATATACAGGGACACTTATGATTTCACACTCTCCATACACAAAAGGGAATCAGCAGTGTTTACATTATGGGAACAATTTCCCATTGTCCCCATTTCTTTCTTTTTTCAATATCACAGAGGAACAGCAAATGAGCCCAAAATTCCTAAACCAACATTTAATTGGGGCTTCTTTTTACTCTAGGTGAAAAAACATGAAGAAAATATTCCCCAGCGGTGAGAAAATAAATATTCTGAGGATCAATAACAGAGTAACAAATTAATTAATATTAGGTCATGTTTTAATTACCTGTATCAGAATTCTAGACCCACTGAAGAGCAAACCTTAGATCATGGACATCCACGTTTTTTGTTGATTTATGTTTTCAACTACACTCCCAACATTAAGATGAATAGCTCTGAATCAAAATACTCAGAACAAAAGCATTTTATTGACCTGAATTCCTTCACTATCTTAATTTCTGATTATCAGAAGCCATCTTAATACTACTGTAGAAATTTACCTGCTGTTGACATTCTTCTCATGAAAAAACAAAAGAAATAGAATGATAGGCAGTAATTGAATAAATGTTTCTGTCAGCATCTGTATGTGTTTCTTGTGATTTTTTCTTTGACAGTTACTTTTCAGCATATTTTTCTTGTCCTATTCTGTTTTTATTTTTAATTTCTTTTTTAAATAATTTATTTATTTTTACTTTTATGTGCATTGGTGTATATGTATGTCTTGTGAGGTTGTCAAATCTTGGATTTACAGACAATTGTGAACTGCCATGTGGGTGCTGGGAATTGAACTCAGGTCGTCTAGGAGAAAAGCCAATTCTCTTAACCGTTGAGCCATCTCTCCAGTCCCTAATTTCTTATTTTTTATCATCATTATCATTATTATCATTGTATTAACATTATGTTAGAAGTTCTGTTGTATTCAAATGAAAGTATCGAGGTTGTAATGTATATTTTGTTCTGTGAGAAAGTAAGAAGGACTAGGTAGGATCTGGGATGGGGAAACCATGATCAGAATACATTGTGGCAGACACAGCCCTATCAAGATATAGAATATCATGTGGAACAGAAGTGGGGTGTAAAAACCAGAATAAAGCAGTCACTGAACTGCGGAATCCTTAGCTATAGAAGAGACGGTTGCTCTAGTTTAAAAAGATGTCCTGACTACTTGCAGTCCTGCGACCTCAGCGTTTGCTGAGATTGACAGTTCAGAATAAACCTTCCATGAACATGCATTTGGAGCATCTTCAGCATAAAATGAAAGAAGCTGTTTTCTATTTCTACATGTGAGCTCCAAGATCATTGTGGTATCACAATAAGAAACAGTTTCTGGGAGCTAGAGAGATGTCTCAGTGACTAAGAGCACTAACTGCTCTAACAGAGGATGTGGGCTCAATTCCTGCACAGAGATGGCAGCTCCCATACGTCTGTAACTCCACTTCTAGGGACTCTGATGCCCATGCACAAACATACATGCAATCAAATCACCAATAAAATAAATAAATATTTTAAATTATCAGTTTCTGAGAGTCATTTTCCTAATGGTGCATTTGTTATCTCTGTGCTCTAAGAAATACAACCACCTCTTAAACATAAAATCACATGTTTTAATGGCAAATCAGTCTTGAAACTGAACAGAAAACATATTAATTCACTAATTATATTTGGTGATTTTTATTTTGAAAGATTATCACTAATTTATATCACTTGATATTGTTCAATCATGTATTCACAGTAAAGAAAATTAAGTAAAAAAGAAAAAATAATAAATTCACCGATAATTTAATTGCAAATAATCTCTGATGGAAGTGAGATGTATTTTAACACCTAAACAAACACTTACATGCAAATGCCCATTTAAGAACAAACATACACACTCACACATACAGATACACATACACACACACATGCATGCACATTCTTCCATTTAGATTTAGCTATTAAAAGCTTAAATAATACTTATTATTAAAAATCATGGTATCTGAGTAAATTTCTCACATTGAAGAAACAATAATCAATGAAACATTTACATATATTATTCTTAAATAGAAAAGATTCTTGAATGTACTTGCTCACCTTTGCAAACAATAAAGAATGCTATAAACAAATGCAGAAGAATTGGCTTCATGGTGATGATTTGGGATCAAAAAGAAGAGCCTGGTAATCTGGAGAATCAGGCCCTGGAGGACACCTCAGGCCTCTGTATTTATACTGTGTCTCATCACTGCTCTGGACTCTAGTTGGTGAGCAAACTTGTGATGACAACACAGATAAACACTGTCACAGGTCTAGGACGGAATACTGGCCATCTCCTTCAATTCTGGATTCTGTAATGTGCTCTAATAGGTGATCCTAATATAGATCATGCCAAACCTATACCATCCTTTTTTCCAAGTTAAGGAAACAGAAAATCCTGGAAATAACTGTGTCAGGATTAAAAAAATCAAAAGATTCAATAACAAGGTTTGATGTGTGCTATATTTATCATAACCAAAGTCCTAACTCTCAAAGACTCTCATTGTTACAATGAATGAAATGAGATATCATAAGGTCCACGTGAAGTGCAGATTATATGACACTAATATGAGCATCTAGAAAGAGATAAGAAAATGAACACAAAGGATGAAAAATTACTTATATATGTATATAAAGAATAGTATAAATCAAAGTAATGTAACATATCCTGCAGAATGCAAGTCATCTTTGTGTGTGGTTGCTGACATGCCAGTACCTTCACCTACAGAGAACAGTTATACAATATGCTTAAGGTCATTTCCGTTTTCTTTCCCTTCCAGTTGTTTTCATACTCTCCTTACTGGCTTCCAAACTTAGATCTCACATGCAATATTAGGTTTACTATTTTAAAAATAATCAAAAATCATTTAGCTATTTGTTTTCCCCATTCACCTTACAGTAAGACACACAAATCACTAGAACATATATGGAATTATGACATGTGTTAAAATCATTTAGTGCCAAGAATAAAATTACATAGAATTTATGTGGTATCAATTTGTAGATAATTTCTGCTAGAATGTGGAAGTAGGGCATCCTTCTCCTTAACAGTAATGGAGAGTCAGAAAGAAGGCTTAGCCCTTACTATAAAGTTTTGTGAGTACTGGAAGGACTGAAGTATAGTGGTGACTTTGCCATTTGCTTTCTCCAGCCTTAGTAGTTTCCAAGAAATGATTTCAACAGTGAAAGGATAATGAGACTAGTCTGTTGTTCATGAGAATTGGAAAATTCTAAGGAAAAGAGAAGAGTATTGACCTACATTTTTGGTTCTACTTTACCTATTTCTGAACTACTTAGTATAAAGGAAATAAATAATTCCTTCTTCTCAGAAACCCAAGCAACATGTAAGGAACATGTTACAGACCTGTCCCATTGCCCAGCATATATGTTTTGTTTATACATTGAACCCTTTGATTATTTTCAAACAGGACAAAATCTCAAAGATAAAATAGTCTCAATCTTTCAGTGTGTCTAAGATATTACATATACCAAACCCATGTGAGCTTTTCTTGTAGTCCAGGGAGTTAGAACTTGTGTAGACCTGTATTTCATACTGTAGGGGTGGACTCCTTCAATTGAGTGAAACCATAAAGACTGACTTCAGTTCTTAGGATATTGCATGTGAATGTGGGCCCAAATCCCAGAATATGGGGAACATACATAGAGGAGTCTAGACATCTGGGCTCATTTGAGAATCTAGTGCAAGTGTAAGGAATAGCACAAGAAATCAATTGGAGATGGAGAATAAATATGATTCCAGTTATAGAGTTCATCGAGGACAAAGTCAAATGTGATTTTAAGTTTCTATGATACCCATGAATGCTCACTCTCTGGCTCTTTCATCACATCTGTGGAAACACAGAAAAACCTGAATAACTGAACCAATACTGAGTAATAAGAAGTGCAAAAGATATCACCATTCCAGATCTCAAATTGTTCTATGGAATTAGAGTGATAGAAACGCCATGTTGTAGTGACATGTAGACATTTTGTTTTTCTTTGCCTAGGCACGGTAAATGGCTGACTTGCTTCATAGGACTTTCTGACATCAGGCATTGACCCTTTCAACTTAGTAACAAAGGTTCTTATAGGCAACTTGCTTCTATGGCAGTAAAAAGGAAGGAAAAAAAGATACCAGCAGCTGGGAATATCCTCTTCTACTTTACACACAGGAGTTGGCTCATTATGTGTATTCCTCTAGAATATCTAAATGTTACCAGAATTCAGATGGACAGCTGTACATCTTATTGTTCTTTATTCAAATCAAAACTAAGAAATGGATACTGGTGAAGGAAATTGATTTGTTCATCCATTTGTAAAATTAGAATGATGTAAAATTTAATTTTGTCAACAACACACCAGATGTGGTCATATTACTTACAAAGTTCAAGTACCAAAATCAGAAAAATATATTGATTTTGCTGTGAAACAGTTTAAATTTGTCCTTTTCCAAGTTTTTACGATTTGTTTCTAGATCGCCTTCATACTGAGGATGTTGTCTGCTCCCGTCAGGAAGTCTCCTTCCACTTCTGCTCTTTTCAAGTCTCTTAGAGTTGAATGTTATCATTAAGCATTTATGAAGAATTATAGAAAATTTCAGTTTATCTGATTCTTTCCAAAGAGCATACATTGCCAAAAGTAGCAGGGAGTCTTTGTAGCAGAAAATATGTCTTTAGTAGTCATGGTGTGTGACAAGATTTATAGCCAAAGTGATCTTCACTTTTGAATGAGATTCCATTATCTCTATATGCTAAGTGTTTCTTTACATGCCACATCTCTAACTTTACTCTGGAAATGGAGGCTGGAAAAACCTAACAGTTCATAGAGAATTAAGAAATGTGCTATGAAATAATTAATTACAATTTCAGTAAACATTATTTTAAGGCATTGAATAGATATTTCATGGCTACTAACCAAAGGTTCTCTTTTCTTTTTTGGACATAGTCAATCATTTCCTGAAACTTTTTTCTTTTCCTTTTTCTCTTTTATTATGGTGAATGACTAAGTAGTCTTAATCAGAACATGGACAACTGATTAATAAACCTAAGCAAAGAACAGAGATTGAGGCCAAAGGCAGAGATGTTTACCTTCTGTAATCTTCCCATCTGAATGAGTTCTGAGATCAATATTTGTACAAAAGAAGATATTCAGTCAAGGAAGGGTGTATTTAATATAAAAATTATTGGTGTCCTAATTTAGAGAGCTCCGTGTTGCTCAGCTGTTGAGATAAGGTCCCAAACCATGTCAGACTGTTACATCTAACCAGATACAATGTATTCCAACAGCTGTTGATTAATACTCTCATGTAATTATACTATGGCACCCATAGGGATATAATGACATGTTCGTTGTTAATGTGATTCAGAGTGATCATTTCTGTATAGTAATCTTGTGTCCCTACTTTCGAAGGCTACATAGTGTTTTCTCATAACTTGAAACTTGCTCACATGTAGATGGCATTTAGAACTGTCCCAAATCGGGGTTCACTGTGCCCTGTGTCTGACATTCATGGTGTTTTTAACATGAAGGAATTACACTCATTAAGAGAGATATCCAGGAGCAATGTAAGTAGTCTATCATGTTTGGAGTAGTCTAATGGACATCCCTGGACAAATACAGGTTTCTCCTGTTTAGAATTGAAAGTCTTGGTTAATTGTCTTTGTCTCTTTTCAATTATTAGTGTCAGCCCATAAGGGAATACTTTGTTTAAACTATCTACGAATATCTGTATCCCGAGTTAATAAGGGTTGGGTACTTTTATGTCAATAGCCTATAGTTTAGTTCTTATAACTTTTTCAGATAAGCTTACTGTTATTTTACCTTTTTCACTCTATGTTCTATATATCTGTGTATACTTCCCTTCTAGTCTTCAATTGCTGAAAGGAACGGAATGGCGGACCGATTCCCATCACCCGCCGGGTTAGCTTTATCCGAAATAATTACATGGAAACTGTATTCATTTAAACACTGCCTGTCCCATTGTCTTCAGCCCCTTATTAGCTAACTCTCACATATTAATTAACCCATTTATAATAATCTGTATATCACCACAAGGTCGTGGCTTACCAGGAAGATTCTAACCCACCTCCATCTTGAAGAGGAGAGCTATAGTGTCTGCCTGCCTCTGCTTTCTTTCTCCCACAATTCTGTTCTGTCTACTCCACCTATCTAAGCTGCTGTCCTATCAAAAGCCAAGGCAGTTTCTTTATTAACCAATGAAAGTAACAAATAGACAGACGACCCTCCTACATTCAATTACAGACATTTATTACCATTGTTTTCTACATCAGATCATATGTTCACTATTATTAACCACTCTTTTGCTCCTCACAAACCCCATCCTTCAGTGCTCCTTTCTTGTGTTCCTCTAGAGCTAATGTATGGTATGCAGTCACATGTTAAGTTTAGAAGCTAGGAGTGTCAATTGAAAGAGCAAATGAGATGTTTTGGTGATACCAACACTTACCGAAGAAAACAGGAAGTGTTTTAAGCAGAAAATATGTCATGAGTAGGGATGAGATGTGCTATAAATTACAGTCAAAGCATTCTTCACTTTTGGAGAAGATTTCAAACCTCTACCCTGCATGGGTGCATGGGTTTATTTAATACCATATCTCTAGCTTAACCCTCAAAAAGGGGACTGAATAAATCTAACAATTAATAAAGATTTAAGAAAAGTGTTATGATAAATTTAATGAGAAGTTTTAGAAAGCATTAGTTTAAGGCATGTAATAGTATAGTGCAAGCTACAAACCAATGGTTCACTTTTCTTTTTGATACATGGTCAATCATCTGAAGCTTGTTTTTCTTCTCTATTCTCACTTTTTGTGGTGAATGACTAAGTTATTTTAAACAGGACATGGGAAAAAAGTAGTAAAACTAGGCAAACAACAGATTTTGAGGCCAAGGTTACGGATGTTTACCTTCTGAAACCTTGCCATCTGAATGAGTTCAGAGGTCAATATTTGCCCAAAAGAAGTATTTCAGCCAAGGAATAGTGTATTTAATATAAAATTTATTGATATCTTAATTTAGCTGCATGAACTGTGTCTCATTATTTCCTGTGTCTCCAAACTGGTCCAGTCAGGGAAAAGTAGTTTTTATGTTGGGGCATCGGACCCCGACATTATCCCAAGATATTTTATGTTATTTGTGGCTATTGTGAAGTGTGATGCTTCTCTGATTTCTTTTTGAGCTTCTTTCTCATTTGTATATAGGAGGGCTACTGATATTTTTTCGAGTTAATCTTGTATTCTACCACATTATTGGAGATATTTATCAGTTGTAGATGTTCCCTGGTAGATTAGTTTTGCATCACTTATGTATAATATCATCTGCAAATAATGAAAGTTTGACTTCTTCCTTTCCAGCTTGAATCCACTTGATCTCCTTTTGTTGTCTTATTTCTCTAACCAAAACTAAGACCTTTGTCATAAAGGGTTATTAGATTTTGTCAAATGCTTATTCAGCATCTAATGAGACGATCATATTTTTTTCTTTCAGTTTATTTATATGGTGGACTACATTGATAGATTATTTTAAATGAGTTCTATAAGCATAATACCCCAAGTAAACATAGATACATGTAGCCAGGCAATAGTGTCACACACCTTTAATCCCAGCACTTGGGAGACAGAGGCAGACAGATCTTAGTCATTTAGAGGCAGGCTGATCTACAAAGTAAGCTCCAGGACAGGGCTACACAAAGACAGCCTATCAAACAAAACTCCAAATAAAGAATAGATACATACGGTCAGTATAGCAAAATTAACTTTAAATATTATCAATATACCAAAGTCCACACCAATATAAAATACTTGAATTTTAGTAGTTTTTTTGATTAAAGAAGATTCAATAATCTACCTCATTATCTTGTCAATTCTATACCACATCCTCCTTTTCCCTTTAGAAAAATATCTTTGAACTTAACTTTTTGTCTAGATTTTGTTTCTATCTATGACCAATAACAACTTGTAGCCAACCTGTTTTCAATGAATATAAACATCCAGAGCCCATCTTTTGGAAATGTGGACATTATTTTTGCTAGATAATTTTTTGTTCTATTTGAGCATTTAGAATATATACTATGTGTCCTGTAGTTCTTCTAGTTTTATTTCTTTATGTCTGTATCCATAATACCATGCAAGATCCAGACTCTCTGTTTATTTTCTATGTTTATGTGGGTTATCTTTCTTTTTTTATTCTTATTTTGCTTTACTCATTTTAAGGACTTCATTATTCTATGACTGTATATACCTTTGCCTTTTCTCTCCCAAGCCTATATATAATTTTAAACATGCTATAACTCATTTAGAGGGGTTTTTTCTATCTGGATCCATCTTTACTGAGGATTGATATTGCTCTCTGATAGAGCAGATGAATCTTAAACCATTATGTCAACCACAGGCACTGCTTAGTTTAGTGCCTGGTGGTAACACATGACAGCTGGAGGCTGTTTCCATCACACAGGCAGCTTTTGGGAGACATGTCTCTCTTCTGAGGCTGGAATGAGACTGTTTGACTAGGAAGACACAGTAGGAATCTCTCTTTATGTGTTTGGAACTTTTTTTAAGGTGTTATGTGAATCTAAATTGCCCCACATTGGGTGCCATTCGTAGGCATAGCTATTCTTTGTAGACCACCAATTATTTTTGTCCCACTAGCTGTTCCCCAAATAACCACACAGTGATGATGATGGTGATGATGATGATGATGATTAATTTTAAATGTTTGGTCAATAACTTGGGCTTGTTTTTAACAAGCTCTTATAACTTAAATCAACCCATTTATATTAACTTATGTACTTCCCAGAGACTCATTGCCGCATGTACATACTTACCATCCTACTTGTTCTACACCTAATGGCATCTTCTTCAACTCTGCCCTTCTCCTCAGCATTCTCTGTGCACTAAAAATCCTATCTAGCCATCGACCAATTAGCTTTTTATTAACAATGAGAGCAATATGTCTTCTTGAGTACCTGTAAGCTCTCTGTTGGAAATTGGCTCACTGTTGTTGGTAATTTTTTTTAGAATTTTACTTAGGGGCTCAAAATCTCTTATAAGAATATTAAAACTAAGGCTATAACCATTGTATATCTAATTGAAAGATTGTAAACAACTCTGAGATTCCATCTTATCCCTGTAAAAATGGCCAAAATTAAAAACACTGCTGACAATTTATGCTTAATAGAATGTGGGGTAAAGAAAAAATTCCTTCACCACTGGTAGAAGTGCAAATTGGCACAGCTGCTTTGGATCCTAGTATGGCAATTTTTCAGAAAGTTAGGCAACAATCTACGTTAAAACTCAGCAATAACACTCTTGGACCTATACACAGAAGATGTTCAACCAAACCATAAGGATATGTGCTTAACTATGTTTACAGCAGAATTATTTTGTCATAGACAGAATCTGAAAACAACCAAAAATGCACCTGTTCTACATGTGGGATATATGAGAAACATCATCCTTTATAACAGCCATAAATACCATAAAATATTTTGGAGTAGGTTTAACCAAACAAGTGGAAAATTCTGAGAGATAAGAACTTTAAATCTTTCAAGAAAGAAATTTAAGACATCAGAAAATGAAAAGATCCCCTATTATCTTGTGAATGTAGACCATCATAACAAAAATGACAATCTTACTGAAGTCAGTCTACAGATTTAATGCAAACACTCATTAAAATTACAGTAGAATTCTTCACAGACCTCAAAAGAACAATCCTCAACTTCACATGGAGAAAAAAATCAGGTTAACCTAAACAATCCTAAAATCCTGTTCAATCAATGAACTTCTTTTTTTTTCCTTTTTATTTATTTATTTATTAAAAATTTCCACCTCCTCCCCACCTCCCATATCCTTCCCACTCCCCCTCCCTCTCCAGTCCTAAGAGCAGTCAGGGTTCCCTGCCCTAGTGGGAAGTCCAAGGTCCTCCCCACTCCATCCAGGTCTAGGAAGGTGAGCATCCAAACAAACCAGGCTCCCACAAAGCCAGTCCTTGCAATAGAATCAAAATCCAGTGCCATTGTCCTTGGCTTCTCAGTCAACCTTCATTGACAGTCACATTCAGAGAGTCCGGTTTGATCACATGCTCCATCAGTCCCAGTCCAGCTGGCCTTGGTGAGCTCCCATTAGTTCAGTCCCACCGTCTCAGTGGGTGAACGCACCCCTGGCGGTCCTGACTTCCTTGCTCATGTTCTCCCTCCTTCTGCTCCTCATTTGGACCTTGGAAGCCCAGTCCAGTGCTCCAGTGTGGGTCTCTGTCTCTATCTCCATCCATCGCCGGATGAAGGTTCTATGGTGATATGCAAGATATTCATCACCGTGGCTATAAGGCCAGTTCAGGCACTCTCTCCTCTGCTGCCCACAGAACTAGAGTTCTACTCAACGGTAAAAAGCAATGATATTAATGAACTTCTGAATGCCTCACAATCTCTGACTTTAAACTTTGCTACAGAGCCAATGTACTGAAAACAGATATAAGAATCAAAGAACTGATATCAATCTACACAACTACAAAATACAGATTTTTGACAAAGAACCAAAAATTATGTTCATTTATTTTTAATTGTCCCAAACCTGCAGTTCCCTGAGGCAACCCTTTTCTGTAAACTTTCCTGTCAGCTCCTAGCAGGAGGAGAACCACATGGCAGTGGTAGGACACACGTTCCCTCCGTCTGCTAGCCTGCCATCACAAGCTCTGGTGGGTGTAGCTGCATCAGTTTTTAACTATCTTTTTTATTTTAACTTGTGACTAGAAGTATTCTTGTATCCTCTCCTCTGTTCTATTGACCGACTCTGGGCTGCTAAAATTTGCTCTTTAAACTTACCCCTGCTTACCTTTCTGGTTTCACCATGCAGGCAGATTAGATTCAGCTGGTTACTGTGGCTGTGCATGGAATGCCTCAATCTCAGTGGTAACCTAGGCAATTTGGGGGCAAAATTCCATATTTCCTTCACTTTTCCTACCTGGTTAGCAAGTGATAAAAGTTTCATTTCTGTGACTATCACACTTACACAATGTAAATATCTCTACCTTTCTTTCTGCTCCATTTTAACTTCCTTTAGCTATCAACATACATAACTGAATACTGTTTCCTTATCCAATATATAACTTAGTATTTACAAATTTTTATTCCCAGTTTAAATTTTCCCGCTTCTTTGAATTCTATTCTCTATTTCTGAGCATTCATTACCCATGTATCTACCTGTGGTGCAATTTTCTCTCACAAGTTCCTCAAGTTCTCCTTCATCCAGCAGTTTTTGGAACTCACCAATCAGTCCTGCATACACTTTCCATTATGTCATGGTCCAGTGCCAGGCCAAACCCAAAATTATTTCTCTGGACCAGAGGGAGGCATGGAAAAAAGACACAATTCACATGGTTTTATCGGCTGGGAGATTCTCAGTGATCCCTCATGAAATCCTGAGGTCACATACTAAAAATTCTTCTGCATTTATTCTCCAAACAGCTTTATATACCAAAATATAAACTAAGGGGGAAATTCATTAGCATTCTGGCTCCTAGGTAATCAGGTAAATGGCTGTGGTCACATCCACACATCTACCTATGCCTGCTCTGTCATGTAGTCTGGATTAACATTTCTTTTCAGGCATCCTCCAAATTACAAAGAAGAAGCAGAACAACATTAGCATATCCTGACCCCTTTTTCGGGAGGTGGCCACCTCCTGTGTGGCAGGAGCAAACTATGAACTGAGATTATGGTCCCCATACCATGTAAAAATAGGGGCCTACATCCAATCATTATTCTGAATTCTGTGATATATTTTTTACAAGTTTTCACTTCTAAAATTTTTATAAGAACTGAAACAGTTCTGAGAATACAACCTAGATCTGCTCAGAAGCGATTTGTCTTAGAAGTTGTAAGACTCACTTTACCTTGATTCATCTCTCCACTCTTTACCCTCTTCTCCTGTGTCTCTGAGATTGTAGTCTGCACATGGTTATTTGTCAACTTCATAATCACTGTATTACTCCTTACAGATCACCCTGTCACAATTAGAACATTGTCAATCATCATATTTCAGTCACAGTCTTACACCAACTTGTCACAATCACATTGTCCTAAAGGTCAATGAATAGCAAAGCAACACCTCTTAACCATTGCCTCACTTACACCCTTATCTCCCCTGCCTTTATCTGTAATTGAACTAACAGTATTTACTAAGACAATCTACCCACAATCAGCAAACTGCCTCCATACGTATTTCCCATGGAATCATATGTCTCATTAGACTCATCCAAACCCCTTCCAAATTCCCATTGCTAAAGAAAACCACAAATTTCACCTTTTCCTATGATCTTCTGTCACCATTTGGCGAGACATTCTCTCAATCCAAGTACAAATGAGCATGAATGATACTAAACCTGGAAATATATGTTGTTTGGGTCACCCATAAATAGTGAAACTTCTCTTAATAAAGATTAAAGGACATTACTCGTTAGCAAACATTACCAATTCTAACACAAGGTATAAGGTTCAGAGGCATGTGCTCTTTCACATTCTGACAAACTGAATACCCAAACTCTTAATTTAGGATCCAGATATTTCAGCTTTTAAGAGCACTGAGTGCTCATCTGCATACCTAAGGTTGATTCTCAGTGCCCATGTAGTGGCTAACAAGCACTTGTAGTTCCAATACCTGTTGTGGAAATTCAATCCAACAAGTCAACGGTATTGGGAGAATTCAGCCAAATAGGCATGGTCTTCTCTGGGCATGTGCCCAGATAAGAACTGAAGATGAGGATCATGTGCTCTCTCTGGAACTGTGTGGGAACTGTCAGATTTAAAGCATGGAGGTTCCCTTGGCCCTTAGGAAGCAAGGTTATGGTGCAGCAGCTGAGAGCTGCTTCCCCAGTGGGATCACACAGAAGCTGGTGATATGACCCAGAATCCTCCTTCTGTCTTGAAATCATTCTGCACAGATTTGATTTAATAAAAGGTAAAACAGTCTTCAGGATTCCCACTTTAAGTTCCAGTGTATATGATACCCTTTATGGCCTCCATAAGTGTTACACAAATTGGATACATGGAGAGACAAACAAAAGCACCCTTGCATATAAATAAAAAGTAAATGTATCTTAAAGCAAAGTCAATAAATTCCAAATTCATAGAAGCAAACCAAATATTTATCCCAATCTGTCTAATGATCTTGGTTCTCCTTCTACTCAAGAACTTCAAAGTCCCCCTCAGTCTTATCCTTTCAATTTATTGATTTCCTGATGAATGTGATATCATAACTCCCCACTAGCATAATTGCCATACCTTTTGTCCTTTCTTCACTTAAAATTTTTTATAATTTATATCATCCAGATCACTGGACCTGAAGCTCAAAGTGATATGGACTCAGAGATATCAATTGTTAATGTCTCTACCAGTGCCTTTCTCTTTCTGTCAAGAATCTCACCATATCCAAATAATGTTAGAGTCAGATTCTAACCTGCCTGGAAAGTCAATTCCCCTCTTCTGTAATACACTCAAAGCTTTCTATGATTTATAATCTCAGAACTAGACGACACATCAGCTGATTCCTGAATGTCAGAGAAACTACTTAAAATATAAAAAGTAAGATAATTGTGAAGTAAAGTATGATACTTGAGGGACACAGAGTTCCTTAATTACCTAGATTATATGGTCACAAAACAAATAGGACAGGACAGGGTGACAACAGGGAGTTCCCTTTAACTAAGAGTAGAACTCACGTTCCATCTTAAGGTCTCTCTCTCTCTCCTCTCTCTCTCTCTCTCTCTCTCTCTCTCTCTCTCTCTCTGAGATTCTCTTAATATGTTTCTGTCTCTTCTTGCAGCATGATATTTTACATAAACCTCTGTGTATGTAGTGTTTCTGTGAAAAACTTTACTACCATAATTTTCGCTTATCACCATTGTTCTTGGTAGGATATGAATGGCAGTTAAGTGGGGGTTAGATATTTCTTTGTAAATAGTCCAAATAGTTGGTGTAAGTAAAATGACAAAAAGTGCAGTGAGCTACTTATTCCCTATCTAAAACAAATGTCCTACTTCTTGTGTCTAGCATTCATCTTACTTGCTTACGTTACTACCCAGTCAGACACTAATGGTTGCTATGTAACTTTTTGCACAATGCAGTATTCCTGTTCCATAGGGAAACCTCAGGACTTGTGTTACACTGTGGCTTTTTAGTGCTGGAGATGGGATGATAACCTCAGCTGTGATTGTGACGATTCAAAAAGCCTTCATCTGGTAGCAAAGGCATGGCACTAAGTGAAGGATATAAAAACACTAGGTTTGTGAAAAGTGCAATTTGTTTATTAACCTTCTTTGGTTGATAAACTAAGAGAAGGGGAGAAGAGCAGTTGAATTTTATGCTAGAAATTGATGTCCCTTCGCCTTACCAGGTTGGAAGTGAATTTATGAGAAGATAGAGTAGAAGAGAAGTGTAAGATAAATTAGAAGAGGGCGACTTGATGAAGTTTCCAATCGTAGCCATCAGTGATTGAGTGAAAGTTTACAGTATTTTAGCTATTTGGGGAAATCCATACACACTCATGTGGATAACCATTCAACTATGATTTGTAGTTAAGAAAAACAAATTCATTATTTTTCCATGTTGAGTTTTATGGAATCATTATCTTAGTGTCATCAAAACACTATCTACGGTGACTCTTTGTTCCTTTGCATTGCCCATGGAGAAGTAATACAATAACACACACTTCCCATTATACTGCACTTAGCACAGGTCTATTATGTCACCTTCTGACATTATTGCCCAGGCTAAAGATTCATTGGCTAGGACTTAAAATGCTGAAATATGGATTTTAAATATACAAGCTGGGAATCTGTAACCAGAACACCTGACTAGATCTGAATCTTTGTTAAATCAACATTAAAGAAGGACTCACATCTTTTGTTTTCCTCCAAGTCTAACTCTGCCCATTGCCCTTTACAGTATGTTCTGTTCTACCTGTACTTCATTAAAGCTGGATTAACCTTTCCTCTGTCAGAAGAAGTTTGTTGAGAACACATGATGTTCCAAGCATGGAGGGTGATTGACTGATAGAAAATATGTATTTAAAAGTTCTAGTCAGCACATGATCCACTCTTGGGCATATACACGAAGTACTCTACATCTTTGTATAGAGATACTTGCTCACAATTGTTGGTGTTGTTCTTTTCACTACTGCCTCAAAACACAAACACCATTGATGCCCATTACCTGAAGAATAGATAATGAAAAAGTAAAATGACCTAAGTGCTATCAGAGGCCACTTGTATATTTCCCAGCTGCCCAGACTCACAAAGTGATTGCACAGAGACTGTATTAATCAAATGACCTCTTGGCATATTAACTCTAGCTAATAATTTGTTGGCAGAGGCCACTCGCTTGTTCTCCTATTGCCCTGATTCGAAATAAAAACACAGAAACTGTATTATTTGCAAGACTGTTTCACCAATATCTTACGCATATTTCTGGCTAACTCATATTTTAAATTAACTCATCTCTATTAATCTGTGTATCACCACGTGGCTGTGGCTTACCACCAAGTTTCCGTCTAGCATCTGTCTCTTGCTGGGCATCTGTCTTTGGCTCTGCCTTCTTTCTCTTAGCATTCAGTTTAGTTTTCCCCTCTTATCTCTGTTCTGCCCTGCTATAGGCACAAAGCAGTTTATTCATTAACCAATAAAAGCAACACATATACAGAAGAACTTCCCACATCACCTAAGGAATACTATCCAGATGTTAATAAAACAAAAGTGATGAATTTTAAAGGTAAATAGATGAAGTGGGAAACAGTCACTCTAAATGAGAAAACACAAAATCAAGAAGACAATTGCTGTTTGTTTCCTTATATATGTGAAAGATATATTTGAAGCTTTCGTTTGGAATGGAACACTCATAGAATTCAGTAAATTTTTTTGGGTATGGGAAAGGGTGATATTCAATGGAGAGGAGAAGGAAAGTAATAAAAAGGGGCAATAGTAAATATTAGATCATATAATATTAGGCAGGGTAAGGATGGTAAAGGAGAGGTATTAGTAGAAGCATAAACATCATTAAAGACCTTTTGAAAAAGTTGCATACAAATATACTACAGAGAAACTTTCCAAAATATATACATACACATCTATACAATACTTCAAATGGAGTAATCTATAACAAAAAGATAGTTTTTAGTAAAAAATAGCAGGCTAATAAGTAAAAGCTCCATTATCAGAAGTGAACTACCATTTACCTGACTATTGGTCACTGTGGTAAAATGGATCACAAACCCTACTTATTACTGTCATTCTTTTCAGTTACCTTTCAGCACTTGGCACTAAGACCTTGTTGTTCCAGTTACCACGTATTTGAGACATAGAAATACAGTTGCTATTGACATGGAAGTTTCATCCCTACTAGCTAACTTTCATGATAGAGGTCCCATACTGGCTCATGGAAAAGAAAATTAATCAACAAGTTTACTTAACTTTGGTGAGGTATCTAATCCATACTCTTACTCCTAAGTCTCTCTGATCTCCAAAGAAGAGAACAGAAAAAATGTAAAAGACATAGGCTTTTATAGATTATACAAAATCATCTGTACACATGATTTTTTGTACACCTAAATTCTCAGCCATGTTTGAACATGCACAAGACTTTACAAGCTCAAGACATTAAAAAAAAACCAACATACTAGAAGATATGGGTACAATGTCCCACCACTAAGTGAAGCTATATTGACACTAGACAGTTGCTTGGGAAAGGAAAGTCACTTTTTGTCAAGGATGAGACCCTTGGTTGTTTGAGAACAGTCCAGGGAATGACCTCATACACAAGGCTGTTCAGACAACAGCAATTAGACTCACCGTTTTGTTGTTGTTGTTGTTGTTGCTTGTTTCTTACTTTTTTTAAAAATTCACTTATTTATTTATTTATTTATTTATTTATTTATTTATTTATAAGAATTTCCACTTCCTCTCCTGATCCCAATACCCTCCCGCTCCCACCACTCCCTCTCCTCCTCCCTCTCCACTCCCAAGAGTAGTCAGGGTTTCCCGCCCTGTGGTAAGTCCAAGTTCCTCCCCGCTCCCTCCAGGTCCAGGAAGGTGAGCATCCAAACAGACCAGGATCCCAAAAAGCCAGTACATGCAGACGAAACAAGACCCAGTGCCATTGCCAATGGCTTCTCAGTCAGCCCCCATGTCAGCCATATTCAGAGAATCCAGTTTGATCACATGCTCGTTCAGTCCCAGCCCAGCAGGCCTTGGTGAGCTCTCATTCAATCAGTCCCCTTGTATCAGTGGTTGAACGCAGCCTTCGCGGTCCTGACTTCCTTTTTCATGTTCTCCCTCCTTCTGTGTTGTCCGCACTTTTCTGTGAATTCCCACACCCGATTCAGGCACGCGCTTTCCCGAACCGAGTCCACAAGAATGGATTAATATCCTAAGGGTTAAAGCACACAGACACAAGGAGACCTGCTCATTCACCAAAGAGTAAATGGCCACTTTATTAAACTCAAGTCGGGTATATGTACTAGTGGACAAGGGGGCGAAAGGGCAAAGCCCCCTCCCATCAGGAGCAGTGGAAGAGGATGACAGGTGCCCAGTGCCCCAGGCCAGAAGCAGCTGCAGGAGGCAGGCGTGGCAGGCGTCTAGGGCCTGTGGCAGGAACCTTGTTTACAGGTGGAATTACCATAACAAAAGAGGGCCAAGTTCTTTCTAAGCTAAACCCTCAGGCCGGTGCAAGAGCTGAAGAGCCAGGGAGCCAGAGGTCAAACAGCCCTGCAAAGTGCCTCGAGCAAAAAGGGGGAAAGACCTGTGTACCTACAAGTCTCCCTTTAAATATATATAAAATATGACGACTAACAGCTGTCTTAGGCATGTCGGTAGTTGGGTGAGATCTCTAAACCCGTCTACAGGAATGTGTTCAGGTCCAAACGCACCCCTGTCTTAGGCGAGACCACCTCTCGTGCAATAAACCCGTCATTGCCTCACTAGTCATACATTGAGTCCAGCCAGATTTATGCTGAAAGATACTCTGAGGCGAATGCCTACTAGGGTCAGGCCATGGCGGACCTGAGAGCCCTTGGCCAAGTGAAGATGCTCCAGCATACACATAAGCATTTCTGGAAGAGACTGTGCTTGCACATATCTGAAACATTTGCTCAGAACAGAGCCCCTTGAGTAGGACTATAGCACCAGCAAATGGGACCCCTGGAATGACTAGTCAAACTAAATTAGAGCCAATTAGCAAATTTTGTATTCCAGGGTCCGAGAAAAATCAGCAAAATCTTATCCTGAGACCAACAGAGGTCAAAATCCACATCCAGATTGTAAAGATTAACAACAGCGTCCAATTGTGAATTTAGATTACTTGAATAGTTATGGTAATTCTGTCTATCTGGCAAGGTTTTTGTTGCGAGCACCCAACGCTGCAATCAGGGCACGGGAAGCAGCTGTTTTTCCCTCAGGGGGTCAAGCAGCCTTGGCTTGACAGATCAAGGCAGAGCAAGGATAGGAAGCTGGGAAAAGGGCACAAGCAGGCGCTAGATCATCTCTAAGGAATCTGCCATCTTCGCTGCCGCCTCCACTGCCGCATCCGTGGGATCTCTTGATCTTGTCTCGTCCTCAGGTCTCTGAATAGAGGAATCCGCGGTCCGCACCAGTCGTTTGGGGACCCAGTCGAAGTGCTTAGCATCCTGTGGAAACATACAAAGCACTCCTCTTCCCCAAATCAAAACCCGGTCCAGACCATGTACGTTAGTACATGACCTGGACCATGCCAGACGCTAGCTGAGGCAAATCCTGCCTGCGTGCACCATTAAAACTGGCTCCCCTAGTCGGTCTCTGGGAGTGATGTGCTTAGCTGTTTAGGATCTAAACTACAACCAAGTAAGCCTTGGACATATAGAGATCTGTAGGTCTCTGTCTCCAAGGAGCAAATTTTATTGGCCTGTGCCACTGAAACTGGCCTAAATATTGGACTGAATTAGCCAACCTCAAAACATCATTTTTTATTGGCCTGTACCATTGTAGCAGGTCTTGAATTGGGCTGAATGTCCAGCCCCAAAACATCTTTTAGAATCAGCTCCGCCTGGAACTTTTCCAGGGGCAGAAAATAATTATCTGATCCAATACGTGAGCATTTACACAACTGGATAGAATTGTTAAAATTGTTATCTTTATGGGGGCACATTGCCTCCCACCAACATTTAGAGAAATAATTAATAGGATCGACATATCTGGCTACAGATTTGGAAAATCTTTGTCAGTCATTAATCCATATAAAAAAACATAAGGACTCCATAAATTAGTCCTCCAAAGAGCATTTAATCAAATAAAAATATATGCAACAAACCTAAACTGAAAACTCTCAATAGACAAATTTAAAAAATGACTGAAAGACATTTAAAAAAATTTTTAAATATAACATCTTTAATCATTGGAGAAATGTGAATCAAAATAACTCTTGACTCAATTTTATCCCTATAACATGATCAAGATTAAATATTGCTCATAACTTTTATTTAAGAGAAACTCCTCCACCACTTGGGTAAATGCAAACTGGCATAGTCATTTTGGATTTTTAGAAAATTAGGCAACAAACCATCTCAAAATTTAGCTAACCTCTTTTGGGTCTGTAAAACCAAGGAATTTTGAATCTATCACAGTCTCCAACTTAAAACTGTCGAGCCCGAATCCCATCCCAGCCTTCATCCAGGTACACCTTCCTCTCTTCCCCCCTTCCCCCTGGGACCACAAGATCTCCCCAGAGCTGCTCCCTTGCACACTGGGCCTGGGCTGTGGGCTCAGCCCGGCAGGGGAAGTTCCTGTGCTTTGAGAGCCTGCCTGTCAGGCAGGCCCTGAGTCAGCTCAGCCACATTCCTGGCCAGCAAGAGACAGTGAACTTCTAGCAAACATCCATTGGAGGAGGGGTGAGTTTGCTCCTGGCCCAAAGGCATCGGCTAGGAGGAATTCAGACTTTCCCCGCCCCCCTGGACTTTCTGGTCACCCGGCAGTGGTGGCTCCACCCTGCGGAGCTCTCCCAAATCCCATTCCAGCCTTCATCCAGGTACAGCTTCCTCTCTTCCTCCATCCCCCTGGGGTCACAAGATCTCCCCAGAGCTGCTCCCTTGCACGCAGAGCCTGGGCTGTGGGCTTAGCCGGGCAGGGGAAGTTCCTGTGCTTTGAGAGCCTGCCTGAGGACAGGCAGGCCCTGTGTCATCTCAGCCACATTCCTGGCCAGCAAGAGACAGTGAACTTCTAGCAGACATTCATTGGAGGAGGGATGAGCTTGCTCCTGGACCAAGGGCTTTGGCTAAGAGGAATTCAGGCTTTTCCCGCCCCCCTTGACTTTCTGGTCACCTGTAGTGGTGGCTCCACCCTGCGGAGCTCTCCCGAATCCCATCGCAGCCTTCATCCAGGTACACCTTCTTCTCTTCCCCCCTTCCCTCTGGGGTCACAAGATCTCCCCAGAGCAGCTCCCTTGCACGCTGGGCCTGGGCTGTGAGTGCAACCTGGCAGTAGGGAGTGCCTGTTTTTCAATAGAAAGCCTGAGGAAAGGTAGACCTTCTGTCAGTGAAGTCCCTGTCCAACAAGGGAACCTGACCTGGTACCAGAAGATCCAATGGAGAGCATTTGAAGGAAGAGATGTGCAGACACCAAGGCAAGAACTCCTCCAACAATCTAAAAAACAACATGAAATCACCAGATCCCAACGACCCTTCAATAGAAGGACTTGAACCTCTTAATTCAGAAGAAGTGGAAAAAAGTGCCATTATGAAAGCAATAGAGTCCCTTAAACAGGATATGAATAACTCCCTTAAAAGACTGGATGAGAAGTACAACAAAAAGATTGAAGAAATGAGTAAAGAAATAGATGAGAAATAAAACAAAAAGTTCGAAGAAATGAGTAAATTCATGAATGATACACGGGGAAACCAAGAAAAAAACAATCAAACAGGTAATAGAAACAGTTCAAGAATTGAAAACTGAAATGGAGGCAATGAAGAAAACACAAAACGAGGGCCGAATGGATATGGAAAATCTAGGTAAACGAACAGAGACTACAGAATCAAATATAATGAATAGGATACAAGAGATGGAAGAACGAATCTCAGAGTCTGAAGATACCATAGAGAAAATAAATGCTCTGATCAAAGAAAACAGAAAATCCAACAAATTCTCATCACAACACATTCAAGAAATCTGGGACACAATAAAAAACCAAATCTAAGAATAATAGGGATTGAAGAAGAAGAAGAACTGCAGATCAAAGGCCCAGAAAATAAATTCAACAAAATTATAGAAGAAAACTGTCCCAACCTAAAGAATGATATTCCTATGAAGGTTCAAGAAGCATACAGAACACCATATAGACTTGATCAAGAAAAAATCCCCTTGCCATATAATAATCAAAACACAAAACATACAGATTAAAGAAAGAATATTAAGAGCTGCAAAGGAAAAAGGTCAAGTAACTTATAAAGGTAAACCTATCAGACTTACACCAGAATTCTCTATGGAAACCATGAAAGCCAGAAGGTCCTGGATAGAGGTACTGCAGAAACTAAGAGACCATGGATGCAAACCCAGACTACTATACCCAGCCAAGCTATCATTCACTATCAATGGAGAAAACAAAATATTCCAGGATAAGAACAAATTTAAACAATTCGTAGCGACAAACCCAGCCTTACAGAAAGTAATAGAAGGAAAATCGCAACCCAAGGAATCCAACATTGCCAGCACTGCCTACAATAACTCAGACATCTAGCATCCCTTCACAAGCACAACTCAAAGAAGGGACACATACAAACTCTACTACACACAAAAATTAAATAAAAAAAATAACTGGAGTCAACAACCACTGATCATTAATATCACTTAATATTAATGGACTCAATTCACCTATAAAAAGGCACAGACTAAGAGATTGGATATGAAAACAGGATCCAACATTCTGCTGTTTACAAGAAACACACCTCAATCACAAAGACAGACATCTACTCAGAGAAAAGGGTTGGGAAAAGGTTTTTCAAGCAAACGGACCTAAGAAACAAGCAGGTGTGGCCATTCTAATTTCCAACAAAATTGATTTGAAACTAAAATCTATCAGAAGAGATGGAGACAGACATTTTATACTCATAACAGGAACAATTCATCAGGAGGAAGTCTCAATCCTGAATATCTATGCCCCTAATATAAAGCCTCCTGCTTATGTAAAAGAAACACTTCTAGAACTCAAGGCAGTCATCAATCCACAGACACTAATAGTAGGAGACTTCAACACTCCTATCTCACCAATGGACAGGTCAATCAGACAGAAACCTAGCAGAGAAATAAGAGAATTATTGGAGGTATTGAATCAAATGGACTTAACAGACAACTAAAGAACATTCCACCCAAATAGGAAAGAATATACCTTCTTCTCTGCAGCTCATGGAACCTTCTCGAAAATTGACCACATACTGGGTAACAAAGCAAACTTCTACAGATACAAAACCTTATTAGTAACCACCTGTGTCTTGTCAGACCAGCATGGATTAAAGTTAGAATTCAACAACAGTGCTACCCCCAGGAAGCCAACAAACTCGTGGAAGTTAAACAGTCAACTACTGAATCAACCATGGGTCAAAGAAGAAATAAAGAAAGAAATTAAAGTCTTCCTTGAATTTAATGAAAATACACAACATACTCAAGCCTATGGGACACTATGAAAGCAATGCTAAGAGAAAAGTTGATAGCACTAAGTGCCCAATTAAAGAAAACGGAGAAAGCACACATTGGAGACTTAATAACACACTTGAAAGCTCTAGAAAAAAAAGAAGCTGATTCACCCAGGAGGAGTAGAAGACTGGAAATAATCAAACTGAGGGCTGAAATCAACAAAATAGAAACACAGAAAACAATCCAAAGAATCAGTGAAACTAAAAGCTGGTTCTTGGAGAAAATCAACAAGATTGACAAACCCCTATCCAAACTAATCAAATGGCAGAGAGAGAACATGCAAATTAATAATATCAGAAATGAAAAGGGGGACATAACCACAGACACAGAGGAAATTCAGAGAATCATTAGATTTTACTACAAAAGCCTGTATGCAACAAAATTGGAAAATGGAAAAGAAACGGACTTTTCTTTAGATAAACACCATATAGCAAAGTTGAACCAAGACCAGGTGAAAAATTTAAATAGACCTGTCAGTTGTGACGAAATAGAAGCTGTTATCATAAATCTCCCTACCAAAAAAAGCTCAGGGCCAGATAGTTTCAATGCAGAATTCTACCAGAACTTCCAGAAAGAGCTAATACCTATACTCCTTAATGTATTTCACAATATAGAAACAGAAGAATCATTGCCAAATTCTTTTTATGAAGCTACAGTTACCCTGATACCAAAACCACACAAAGACACAACCAAGAAAGAGAATTACAGACCAATCTCACTCGTGAACATTGATGCAAAAATACTCAATAAAATACTGGCAAATGAATCCAAGAATACATTAGAAAAATTATCCATTATGATCAAATGTGCTTCATCCCAGTGATGCAGGGCTGGTTCAACATATACAAATCTATCAATGTAATCCATCATATAAATAAACTGAAAAAAACCATATGATTATTTCATTGGATGCTGAAAAAACATTTGACAACATTCAACACCCATTTATGATAAGGGTGTTGGAGAGATTGGGTATACGAGGATCATACCTAAATATAATAAAAGCAATATACATCAAGCCGAGAGCTAACATCAAATTGAATGGAGAGAAACTCAAAGCCATTCCACTAAAATCAGGAACACGACAAGGCTGTCCACTCTCTCCATACCTCTTCAATATAGTGCTTGAAGTTCTAGCAATAGCAATAAGACAACATAAGGTGATCAAGGGGATTCGAATTGGAAAGGATGAAGTTAAACATTCGTTATTTGAAGACGATATGATAGTGTACATAAGCGACCCCAAAAACTCTACCAAAGAACTCCTACAGTTGATAAACACTGTTAGTAAAAGCAGGTAAAAGCTTTTTTCTTAGTAAAAGCAAGATCAACTCCAAAAAATCGGTTACCCTCCTATACAAAAAGGATAAAGAAGCAGAGAGGGAAATCAGAGAAACATCACCTTTCATGATAGCCACAAATAGCATAAAATATCTTGGGGGTAACTCTAACCAAGGAAGTGAAAGACCTATTTGACAAGAACTTTAAGTCCTTGAAGAAAGAAATTGAGGAGGATACCAGAAAATGGAAAGACCTCCCCTGCTCTTGGATTGGGAGAATCAACATAGTAAAAATGGCAATTCTATCAAAAGCAATCTATAGATTCAATGCAATTCTCATCAAAATCCCATCAAACTTCTTCACAAACCTTGAGAGAACAATAATCAAGTTTATATGGAAAAAACAAAAAACCTAGAATAGCCAAAACAATCTTATACAATAAAGGAACTTCTGGAGGCATTACCATCCCTGACTTCAAACTCTATTACAGAGCAACAGTATTGAAAACAGCTTGGTATTGGCATAACAACAGAGAAGTCGACCCATGGAATCGAATAGAAGACCCGGGTATTAACCCAAAAACTTATGAACACCTGATTTTTGACAAGGGAGCTAAAGGTATACAATGGAAGAAGGAAAGCATCTTTAACAAATGGTGCTGGCATAACTGGATGACAAACTGTAGAAGAATGAAAATAGATCCATATATATATATATCACCATGCACAAAATTCAGGTCCAAATGGATTAAAGACATCAACATTAATCCGTCCACTTTGAACCTGATAGAAGAGAAAGTGGGAAGTAGTCTACAAGATATAGGCACAGGAGGCCTCTTCCTAAGCAGGACCCCAGCTGCACAGACAATAAGAGAAACAATGAATAAATGGGATCTACTGAAACTGAGAAGCTTCTGTAAAGCAAAGGACACTGTCAGTAAGACAAAAAGGCTACCTTCTGACTGGGAGAAGATCTTCTCCAACCCCTCATCAGACAAAGGTCTGATCTCCAAAATATACAAAGAACTCAAGAAACGAGGCACTAAAAATCTAATTAACCCAATTAAAAAATGGGGTACTGAACTGAACAGAGAATTCACAACAGATGAACTTCGAATGGCCAGAAGACACTTAAGGTCATGCTCAACCTCCTTAGCGATCAGGGAAATGCAAATCAAAACCACTTTGAGATACCATCTTACACCTGTCAGAATAGCTAAAGTCAAAAACACCAATGATAGCCTATGCTGGAGAGGATGTGAGGTGAGGGGAACACTCATCCATTGTTGGTGGGAATGCAAACTTGTGCAGCCACTGTGGAAATCAGTGTGGCGGTTTCTCAGGAAACTGGGAGTCAATCTCCCTCAGGACCCAGCAATTCCACTCTTGGGAATATACCCTAGAGATTCCCTAGCATACTACAAAAGCATTTGTTCAACTATGTTCATAGCAGCACTATTTGTAATAGCCAGAACCTGGAAACAGCCTAGGTGCCCCTCAATAGAAGAATGGTTAAAAAAGGTGTGGAACATATACACATTAGAGTTTTACTCAGTGGTAAAAAATAATGACATCTTAAATTTTGCATGCAAATGGATGGAAATAGAAAACGCTTTACTGAGTGAGGTAAGCCAGACCCAAAAAGAGGAACACGGTATGTATTCACTCATAAGTGGATTCTAACCATAATTTAAAGGTCTTTGAGCCTATTATTCGTGATCCTAGAGAAGCTAAATAAGAAGACGAAGATTATTTAGCTATCCGCCAGGAGGTAGGAAATAGTCAAGAGTCCTAGGTAACCTTGGGTGCATGGGGGGGGGGTGGGAGGGTTGTTGGAAGGGGAGAGGGTTAGAGAGAAGGGAGTAGGGGAGGAATGGAGAAAGCTCGGTTGACCGGGATGGGGGGAAGGGAGGAAGGATGGTTATGGGATCAGGGAAGAATATATTTCAACTAAGGGAGTTATTTTAGGGTTTATAGGAAACTTGATTATATATGGGATCCCAGGTCCAAGGTGAGATCCCCAGATTGTTCTCTGGACAGAGGAGAGGGTGCCTGAACCGGCCTTGGCCCATAACCATACTGATGAATATTTTGCTTATCACCATAGATCCTTCATCTGGCGATGGATGGCGATACAGACGGAGACCCACATTGGAGCACCGGACTGAGCCCCCCAAGGTCCAAATGAGGAGCAGAAGGACGAAGAAAATGACGTAGGACTGCGAGGGATGCTATCACCCACTGATACAGGGGTCGGATCTAATGAGAGTTTACCAAGGGCAGTTGGACTGCGACTGAACGAGCACGTGATCCAACCAGATTCTCTGAATGTGACCAGATTCTCTGAATGTGGCTGGCCTGGAGTCTTTCTGAGAAGCCATTGACAATGACACTGGGACTAGTTTCCTCTGCATATACTGGATTTTTGGGATCCAGTCTGTTTGAATACTCACCTTCCTGGACCTGGAGGGAGGGGGGACGAACTTGAACTTCCCACAGGGCTTGAAACCCTGACTGCCCTTAGGGACAAAGAGGGAGGAGGGGGGAGTGGGAGGGTGTTGGGAAGAGGGGCATAAATGGAAACTTTTATAATTTAATAAAATTACTTTTAAAAGAAAGAAAGAAAGAAAGAAAGAAACCTAAATATTAGTTTGAATAAGCAATATATTCAGTGTTGCTTGTATATAGGACTGTGGAGCACACTGATTTATGAAAATATTTACTAAAAGGAATGGAATAAAATTGCCCTTGAGCCCAAAAAAAAAAAGAGCTCGGGGGACTGGGAGGGGGGGAGGTAGGAAGGATAGATATGGGTTCAGGGAAGAATATATCTCAATTATGGAAGTCAGTTTAGGGTTTACTAGAGACTTGATTGTAAATGGGATCCCAGGTCCAAGGAGAGATCCCCAGATTGTTCTCTGGACAGAGGAGAGGTTTGCTTATCTCCATAGATTCTTCATCTGGCAATAGATGGAGATAGAGATGGGGTCCCACGTTGGAACACTGGACTTAACTCCCTAGGTCCAACCGAGAAGCAGCAGGAAGAAGAATGTGAGCAGGGAGGGCAAGATCAGAGGGAACCTTCATCCGGCGATGGATGGCGATGCAGACGGAGACCCACATTGGAGCACCGGACTGAGCCCCCCAAGGTCCAAAGGAGGAGCAGAAGGAGGAAGAACATGAAAAAGCAAATCAGAACGGCAAGGGGAGCGATCACCCACTGATACAAGGCGACTGATCTAATGAGAGTTCACCAAGGCCAGTTGACTGGGACTGAAGGAGCACTTGATCCAACCAGATTCTCTGGAGGAGGCTGGATTCTCTGAATGTGGCTGGCCCGAAGTCTTTCTAAAAAGCTATTGACAATGACTCTGGGACATGTTTCCTCAGCATATTCTGGATTTTTGGGGATCCAGTCTGATTAGATACTCACCGTCCTGGTCCTGGAGGGAGCGGGGAGGAACTTGAACTACCCACAGGGCAGGAAACCCTGACTGCTCTTAGGAAAAAAAAAAAGAAAGAAAAACAAATTACCATCAAGGACCCAAATACATTCATACTCAAGCAACTTGCTACAGAGTAACTGTGTGGCAAACAAGGTGTTCTTGTCAGGTCTTTGGCTGGCGGGCTGCATTTTGCAGTTACAAAGAAAGGGCCAATTACTTTATTACTTATATTGAAAGGTAATCTTTTTTATTTTTTTATTAATTTATAAAAATTTCCACTTCCTCCCCTCCTCCCAATACCCTCCCACTCCCCTCACTCCCTCTCCTCCTCCCTCTCCAGTCCTAAGAGCAGTCAGGGTTTCCTGCCCTGTGGGAAGTTCAAGTTCCTCCCCCCTCCCTCCAGGTCTAGGAAGGTATGCATCCAAACAGACTAGGATCCCAGGAAGCCAGCACATGCAGATGAAAGCAGTTCCAGTGCCATTATCAATGGCTTCTCAGTCAGCCCCCATGTCAGCCACATTCAGAGAATCCGGTTTGATCACATGCTCGTTCAGTTCCTGTCCAGCTGGCCTTGGTGAGCTCTCTTTAGATCAGTCCCCTTGTATCAGTGGGTGAACGCACACCTCGCGGTCCTGACTTCCTTGTTCATGTTCTCCCTCCTTCTACTCCTCATTTGGACCTTGGGGGCTCAGTCCAGTGCTCCAATGTGGGTCTCCGTCTCTATCTCCATCCATTGTCGGATGAAGGTTCCCTCTGATCCTGACTTCCTTGCTCACATTCTCCCTTCTTCTGCTTCTCATTTGGACCTAGAGAGTTAAGTCCGATGTTCCAATGTGGGTCTCTGTCTCTATCTCCATCCATCGCCAGATGTAGGTTCTATGGTGATATGCAAAATATTCATCAGTATGGTTATGGGCCAAGGCCAGTTCAGGCACCCTCTCCTCTGCTGCCCAGGAAACAATCTGGGGACCTCTCCTTGGGGCTGGGAACCCCTCCAGAATCAAGTCTCTTGCAAACCCTAAAATGGCTCCCTTAGTTGAGATATATACTTCCCTGCTCCCATATCCATCCTTCCTCCCTCGCCCCCATTCCATTCCCCCAAGCTATCCCCAATCCTCCCCTACTCCCTTCTCTCTATCCATCTCCCCTTACTTCCACCCCCCAACCCCGTGCACCAAAGCTTCCCTGGCAATCTTGTCTATTTCCAATATCCAGGAGGATAACTATATGATTTTCTTTGGGTTCACCTTCTTGTTTAACTTCTCTAGTATCACGAATTATAGGCTCAAAGATCTTTAATTATGGCTAGAATCCACCTATGAGTGAGTACATACCATATTCCTCTTTTTCGGTCTGGGTTACCTCTATATAAAGTTGATTATTGTTCTCTCAAGGTCTGTGAAGAATTTTGATAGGATTTTGATGGGGATTGCATTGAATCTATAGATTGCTTTTGTAGAATTGCCATTTTAATTATGTTGATCCTCCCAATCCAAGAACAAGGGAGATCTTTCCATTTTCTGGTATCCTCCTCAATTTCTTTCTTCAAAGACTTAAAGTTCTTATCAAATAGGTCTTTCACTTCCTTGGTCAGAGTTATCCCAAGATATTTTATGCTATTTGTGACTATCGTGAAAGGTGAAGTTTCTCTGATTTCCCTCCCTGCTTCTTTATCCTTTGTGTATAGGAGGGCAACCGATTTTTTGGAGTTGATCTTGTATCCTGCCACATTACTAAAGGTGTTTATCAGCTGTAGGAGTTCTTTGGTAGAGTTTTTGGGGTCGCTCATGTATACTATCCTATCGTCTGCAAATGACGAGAGTTTAACTTCTTCCTTTCCAATTTGAATCCCCTTGATCCCCTTATGTTGTAGTATTGCTATTGCTAGAACTTCAAGCACTATATTGAAGAGGTATGGGAAGAGTGGACACCCTTGTCTTGTTCTTGATTTCAACGGAATGACTTTGAGTTTCTCTCCATTCAGTTTGAAGTTCGCTGTCGGCTTGCTGTAAATAGATTATATTATATTTAGGTATGATCCTTGTATCCCCAATCTCTTCAACACCTTAATCATAAAGGGATGTTGAATTTTGTCAAATGCTTTTTCAGCATCTAATGAAATGATCATATGGTTTTTTTTCTTTCAGTTTATTTATATGATGGATTTCATTGATAGATTTGCCCTGCGTCTCTGGGATGAAGCCTACTTGATCATAATGGATGATTTTTCTAATGTGTTCTTGGATTTAGTTTGCCAGTATTTTATTGAGAATTTTTGCATCGATGTTCATGAGTGAGACTGGCCTGTAATTCTCTTTCTTTGTTGTGTCTTTGTGTGGTTTTGGTATCAGGGTAACTGTATCTTCATAAAAGGAGTTTGGCAATGACTCTTCTGTTTCTATATTGTGAAATACATTAAGGAGTATAGGTATTAGCTCTTCTTGAAAGTTCTGGTAGAATTCTGCATTGAAACCATCTGGTCCTGGGCTTTTTTTGGTAGGGAGGTTTTTGATAACAGCTTCTATTTCTTCACTACTAACAGGTCTATTTAAATTGTTCACCTGGTCTTGATTTAACTTTGGTAAATGGTACTTATCTAAAAACAAGTCCACTTCCTGTACATTTTTCAACTTTGTGGCATAAAAGCTTTTGTAGTAAGATCTAATGATTCTCTGAATTTCCTCTGTGTCTGTGGTTATGTCCCCTTTTCATTTATAATCTTATTAATTTGTGTTTTCTCTCTCTGCTGTTTGATTAGTTTGGCTGGGGGTTTGTCAATCTTGTTGATTTTCTCCAAGAACCAGCTTTTTGTTTCATTGATTCTTTGGATTGTTTTCTATGTTTCTATTTTGTTGGTTTCAGCCCTCAGTTTGATTATTTCCGGTCTTCTACTCCTCTTGGGTGAGTCTGCTTCTTTTTTTTTCCAGAGCTTTCAGGTGTGCTGTTAAGTCTCCAATGTGTGCTTTCTCTGTTTTCTTTAATTGGGCACTTAGTGCTATGAACTTTCCTCTTAGTACTGCTCTCATTGTGTCTCACAGGTTTGAGTATGTTGTGTCTTTATTTTCATTAAATTCAAGGAAGACTTTAATTTCTTTCTTTATTTCTTCCTTGACCAAGGGGTGGTTCAGTAGTTGACTGTTCAGCTTCCATGAGTTTGTTGGCTTTCTGAGGTTAGAATTGTTGTTGAATTCTAACTTTATTCCATGGTGATCTGACAAGACACAGGTGGATACTAATTTTTTTGTATCTGTGGAAGTTTGCTTTGTTACCAAGTATGTGGTCAATTTTGAGAAGGTTCCATGAGCTGCAGAGAAGAAGGTATATTCTTTCCTAATTGGGTGGAATATTCTATAGATATCTGTTAAGTCCATTTGATTTGTTATCTCTATTAATTCTCTTATTTCTCTGTTGGGTTTCTGTCTGATTGACCTGTCCATTGATGAGAGAGGTGTGTTGAAGTCTCCTACTATTAGTGTGTGTGGTTTGATGACTGCCTTGAGTTCTAGAAGTGTTTCTTTTACATAAATGGGTGCTTTTATATTAGGGGCATAGATATTCAGGATTGAGACTTCCTCCTGATGAACTGTTCCTGTTATGAGTTTAAAATGTCCGTCTCCATCTCTTCTGATTGATTTTAGTTTGAAGTCAATTTTGTTGGAAATTAGAATGGCCACACCCACTTGTTTCTTAGGTCCATTTGCTTGAAAAACCTTTTCCCAACCCATTCCTCTGAGTAGATGTCTGTCTTTGTGGTTAAGGTGTGTTTCTTGTAAACAGCAGAATGTTGGATCCTGTTTTCGTATCTAAACTCTTAGTCTGTGCCTTTTTATAGGTGAGTTGAGCCCATTAATACTAAGTGATATTAATGATCAGTGGTTGTTGACTCCAGTTATTTTTTTATTTAATTTTTGTGTGTAGTAGAGTTTGTATGTGTCCCTTCTTTGAGTTGTGCTTGTGAAGGGATGCTAGATGTCTGAGTTATTGTAGGCAGTGCTGGCAATGTTGGATTCCTTGGGTTGTGATTTTCCTTCTATTACTTTCTGTAAGGCTGGGTTTGTCGCTACGAATTGTTTAAATTTGTTCTTATCCTGGAATATTTTGTTTTCTCCATTGATAGTGAATGATAGCTTGGCTGGGTATAGTAGTCTGGGTTTGCATCCATGGTCTCTTAGTTTCTGCAGTACCTCTATCCAGGACCTTCTGGCTTTCATGGTTTCATAGAGAATTCCGGTGTAAGTCTGATAGGTTTACCTTTATAAGTTACTTGGCCTTTTTCCTTTGCAGCTCTTAATATTCTTTCTTCAATCTGTATGTTTTGTGTTTTGATTATTATATGACAAGGGGATTTTTTTTGATCCAGTCTATTTGGTGTTCTGTATGCTTCTTGAACCTTCATAGGAATATCGTTCTTTAGGTTGGGAAAGTTTTCTTCTATAATTTTGTTGAATATATTTTCTGGACCTTTGATCTGCAATTCTTCTCCTTTTTCTACCCCTATTATTCTTAGATTTGGTTTTTTTTATTGTGTCCCAGATTTCTTGAATGTTTTGTGATGAGAATTTGTTGGATTTGCTGTTTTCTTTGATCAGAGCGTTTATTTTCTCTATGGTGTCCTCAGAATCTGAGATTCATTCTTCTATCTCTTCTATTCTCTTGTTTATGCTTGATTCTGTAGTCACTGTTCATTTACCTAGATTTTCCATATCCAGCTGGCCCTCGGTTTGTGTTTTCTTCATTTCCTCCATTTCAGTTTTCAATTCTTGAACTGTTTCCATTACCTGTTTTATTGTTTTTTCTTAGTTTCTCAGGGTATCATTTACGGATTTACTCATTTATTCAAACTTTTTGTTATACTTCTTATCCATTTCTTTTAGGGAGTTATTCACATCCTGTTGAAGGGACTCTATTGCTTTCAAAATGGCACTTTTTTCCACTTATTCTGGATTAGAGTGCTCAAGTCCTTCTGTTGTATGGTCGCTGGGATCTGGTGTTTTCATGTTGTTTTTCAGATTGTTGGAGGAATCTTGCCTTGACGTCTGCCCATCTCTTCCTTCAAATGCTCTCTAATGGATCTTCTGGTACTGGGTCAGGTTCCCTTGTTGGGCAGGGACCTCACTGACAGAAGGCCTAACTTTCTGCAGGCAGGCTATTGAAACACAGGAATTCCCTCCTGCTGGGGTTGCATTTACCACCCAGTTCTGGAGTCCCAGCAGGCTGAGCTGGGGATTTTATGGCCCCAAAGAGGAAGGGAGGAATAAAGGAAGGGGTTTCTGGGTGAAAGCTGGGATGGGATAGGAGGCAAGTGGGCTTATTAGGGTGGAGCCGCTCCTGCAGAGTGACCAGGTAGTCAAGGGGGTCGGGGAATGTCTGAGCTCCTCCTTGCCGGGCTTCTCCCATGGGTCAGGAGCAAACTCACCCCTCTGATGGTTCTTCTGCTAGAGGATCAGTGCCCCTTGCTGCCCAGGAATCTCGCTGAGCTGACACTGAAAGGTTATCTTATAAGGAATCATAAACCTAAACTATTTTTTAAAAACTTGAACAAGAATCAGTCAGCTCTACTTTAAATCTCTATGGTACATAAACATTCATTAAAAGTTTTATATATCAGGAGATGGGTATAAGAAATTAATCATAATCTTTGGTCATCAACCAAACATAGCAAGGAGAGTACATCAGCCAGCAATAATTGGGCTGCTTTATTCTTATTCCCTGACTTTAAAGAGTTCTGTATTCAGCTGTATGCCTTTCTAAAACTTTAGATTGTCCTCTGTGGTTGTTCAACTCAAAGTTATTTAACAAAAACATCTTAGTCTAACTTTCTAATTTTTAAAGATTCATTTCAACTGTGATGCACTCTAAGACCTGTGAACACATCTCCCAACAATAAGGTTAAAAGAATTTAAACTATCTGGGCTATGGAGACTCAACTGTTAGTCATTAACTTGAGCTACAGCCCATGCTGCTCCTTAGGTGAGACTCACAGACCCTGGCTATGAATCACATCATTTTATTTATTTTTATTCATCAAAACTCTGTGTAAGCTATCTTTATTATTATCAAATTAGTACAACTTGGGGGAGTCATCTTCTTGACAATCCACAGGTAAAATTGTCCAGTAGAACAGGATGTTTCCAAGAAATAGACACACTATGTTATAGGCAGTGGAGATGATCCCTACATCTACTCACACCATGCTAGATACCAGTGAAAGAGAGCCGCAGCAAACATCTAAAGGCAAAAAAGCAAAAGACATTCCGCGATCTGCAGTCCTGTGGCCTTGCCTAAACAAGATGGCTGCATCAGAGGGTTGCCTTCTGCTGGGCTGACACCTGGAACTTCAATTGCATCTCGCTGTTCCTCTGGCCAACAGCAGTTTGCAGACTTTAATAACACTGACTGATTTCCACCCAACTCCTCATCCACCCTTCTCTTTCTCCTCCTCAATCACGCCTCAGCTTCTGTAACTATGTCTTCTTTAACTCATTTGATCTCTTTTCTGGATATTCCACAGCTGATTTCACTTCCTTTCTTTATTTCCCATATTTCAAACTCACAATCTTCTCATGCCCTTATTTGGGATAAAAATTGTCCCTAGAGCTCCCTGCCTTTCTTTGTCATCCCTGACCACATAGCCTTCTATTCTCCATACCATCATTAACTTCTCATTGAGTTTTCTTTCTTTGTTTCCTTTTTAATTTTACATCTTAACAAATGTTTCCATCCCTCCTCTCTTCCTAAACCCATCCCCTTCTCCCTGTTTCTCTTCAGAAAAGGCAAGATTTGGTGAGCTTCCATTATATCAGGCATGCTTTCTCAGTGGGTGGATCAACCCCTCACGGTCCTGAATTCCTTACTCCTCTTCTCCCTCCTTCTGTTCTTCAACTGGACCTTGGGAGCTCAGTCCATTGCTCAGATGAAGGTCTCTGTCTCTATCTCCATCCATTGTTGGATGAAACTAGGCATTAAAATTCCAATTAATCCAATTTAAAAATGGGGTACTTAACTGAACAGAGAATTTTCAATAGAAGAAGTTCCAATCGCCAAAAGACACTTACGGTCACGTTCAACTTCCTTACCTATCAGGGAAATGCAAATCAAAACAACTTTGAGATACCATCTTACACCTGTCAGAATGGCTAAAATCAAAAACACCAATGATAGCATAGTCTGGAGAGGATGTGGAGTAAAGGGAACACTCATCCATTGTTGGTGGGAATGCAAACTTGTGCAGCCACTTTGGAAATCAGTGTGGCAGTTTCTTGGGAAATTGGGAATCAACCTACCACAGGATCCAGCAATACCAATCTTGGGAATATACCCAAGAGATACCCATTCATACTACAAAAGTATTTGTTCAACTATGTTCATAGCAGCATTATATATAATAGCCTGAACCTGGAAACAACCTAGATGCCCCTCGATGAAAGAACAGATAAAGAAAGTATGGAATATATACACATTAGAGTACTACTCAGTGGTAAAAAAAAAAAAAAAAAACAATGACATCTTGAATTTTGCATGCTATGGATGGAAACAGAAAACACTATACTGAGTGAGAAAACCCAGACCCAAAAAAGATGAATATGGTATGTACTCACTCATATGTGACTCTAGCCATAAACAAAGGACATGGAGCCTATAGTTCACAAGCCTAGAGAAGCCAAATAACAAAGAAAACATATATAGATCCTCCTGGAAATTGGAAGCAAACAAGATCGTCAGGCAAAAGTTGGGAACATGAGGGTGGGGGTAGAGTTGGGTATGGGAATAGTGGAAGGGGAGAGGGTGAGAGAGAAGGGAGAAGGGAAAGACTTGGGAGAGCTTGGGGGAATGGGAAGGTGGAGATGGAGCAAGAGCGGATATAGGAGCAGGGAAGAAGATATCTACATTAAGTGATCCATTTTAGGGTTGGCAAGACACTTGGCTCTAGAGGGGATCCCAGGTGTCCATAGGGATGTCCCCAGCTAGGTCCTTGGGCAGCAGAGGAGAAGGTGCCTGAACTGGCCTTGCCCCACTATCACACTGATGATTATCTCCAATATCACCATGGAAATGACATTTCTTGACAGTTTCCAGACAATCACCTAACTGAAAATGAGATAGTGCCATCTATTGGCCTCACATGGAACTGTTACCTTCAATCCCTTGTTTGGCAAACAGCCCATTTCTTTTTTGTTTGTTTTTACTATACATAAATGTCTACTAGAATTTATTACATTTTTAATAAAATTCATGATTACCCAAACAGCCTGCCAGTTTGCATTACATTTTGTGACATTATGTGGTTTTTGAATGTTTTTAAAGATTTTGAAACTCAAGAATGAGACTGTTTTCATTTTATAAAATACCTAAAACTAACATTTAAACCTTTTCTTTTTTCTCCTTTTTATTAATTCTTTGTGTCTTTCACATCATGCATCTTCATTCTACTTATTTCTCCATCCCTCTCTGTCCATGCTCTGCCCTTGCAACCTCCCTCACCCAAAAGTAAAATAAAATTTAAGTTATAAAAAATAAAAGAGAGCAAATGAAAAAATCAGTCTCATCATGGAAACTGTAGTCACACAGTAAACCCTTTTATCCATATATCTTTACATGCAAATGTTCATTGCAGCATCGTTGGTTTAGTTTGAGGCCTCTGATTTCTGCTAGACTATTGATGCTGGGCCCTCACTGGAACTCCTCTTGGTTGTCCTGTAGATTTGGGTCTCCAGGACAAGTTCCTTCATGTGCTCCAGCAGATCACACATGGGGTGGATGCTGGGATTGAGCCAACACATAACCCTGGTTCTGGGCCTTGATGTCAGGGCTAGTCAGCCTGCCGGTTCTCCCTTGCGCTCACTCACAGTCCTGGATACCATGTTCCTTTATTATAAGGATCCTGGGTAACATGTACTCATTAGGAAGACAGTGCTGGATATCATTACCCACAGGAAGCAGTCCTGGATGTAATGTACCCACAATGAGAAGAAGACCTGAATATCATTTACCAGCATGAGAGTAGACCTGGATGTTGTGTAACCACACTGAAAACAGTGCTAGATATGATGTACTGCCTTGGAATTAGTCCTGGGTCAGGTGACAACATAGAAGGCATTCCTGGACTTCACATACCTACATGGGAAACTGTCCTGCATGAGAAAAAGTCAAAGACCTTACATAGCTGCCTGTGAAGCCATCATTGATATCATACATTTGATCATGACAGTGTCCAGGATATCATGTACATGTATGGGAAACAGTCTTTGTTACTGGTAAATTCATTTCAGTACCCACACAGAAAGAAGTATATTATTAACCAGTAAGGAAAAGCAGTCCTGTATCTTGGGTATCCACATGGAAAGAAATATCTTGTTCCTACATGGGAAAAAGTCACAAATGTTAGGTACGCAGACGGGAAGAAGTCTTAAATATCATGTACCCATGTGAGAAGCAGTTCTGAATATCATGTATCTGTATGGAAAGCAGGTCTTGTGTTTGGAAGCCACATGGGAAGGAGTAGTGGATATAATGAAGCAGCATCAGAAGCATTGAATACACATGGGGGAAAGTCCAGTGTATCTTGAATCCAGCATGGGAAAAAGTCATAGGTATTATATAACCAGATGGGATGTCCCAAATATCCAGAAATATGGTATACCTCTAGGGAAGTACTTAGTTATCTGTGTGGTTCCTTATTCTGTTCTGGGGACTTATGTTTGATCATTTTTGATAAGCTATTTGAGATTTTTGGCATTAAATTCATGTATAGGGATGCATATATCATACATGCACATATATCTTGACACAAAGTGTCCTTTTGAAGAACCAGATCTTTAAAAGTTTTAAAAGACAGCCCCAGATCACTAGACTTGGGGCAGGAAGAATATCACCCAGGAGTCCACTCTGGACACCATTATAATTCTTAGAAGCAGTGTCCTGCCCAGCGACATGTCAGACTGAGGCCCACGTGTATTGCTGGGCAGACAAGTACTATTATGGTGAGCAAATATATGTAGTATGGGAGGGAGGAAGGGAGAAAGGGGGAGAGGGAGAGAGATAGAAAGAGAGAGACAGAGAGAGACAGAGAGAGACAGAGAGAGAGAGAGAGAGAGAGAGAGAGAGAGAGAGAGAGCCAGAGCCAGAGCCAGAATGAATTATGACCTGTGGGGAGTGAGTCATATCTGAGAAGGTGAAGGCAGTAAGGAGCAGGCTGATATGGGTGGTGTCATTGAATCCCAGGCTCATGTCTGGGTCCATAGTCCTGAAGCACCCTTGGTCTGTTTTGATGTCAGTGGATCTGTGGTAGCATGAGCAGGGGAGAGCCCCAACCCACCAATGCCTGAGGCAGGTGGGGGAGCCAAGACTGAGGTCATATGAGTGGGAGAGCTGCCCCCATCTGTTATGTGGCAGCATGAGCTCGGGAGAGCTGTCCTCCCTCACACACCCAACAACTCCTGAGGCAGGTGAGAGAGCTGCTCTTGCCCTCATCTGTTGCAGCACTTGGGAGAGTGGCCCCTATATCTCACCTGGGCATCATGGTAGAGAGCGCCCTGAAGGTGTAGGTGTGAGAGAACCAATCCTGGGGATGTGAAAGTAGAGGAACTGGTCCCACCCCTTGCTCATCCCTGCAAGGGGCGAACTAGCCAGGGTAATACTGTAGAGCTCACTCTGGTGGTAAGGACCAGGGAGAGCTGGCAGGCTGGCCAACCCTGCAATTACCCAGGCTCAGAACCAGAGTTATGAGTTGGCACACCCCAACATCCACCCCATCTGTGATCTGCTGAAGTATGTGACGGAACCGATCCTGCAGACCCAAAGGTGCAGGATTTTCACACCACAGTGCAACAACAGGATAACCAAAAGGAATTCCCGTGAGGGTCCAGCATCAATAGTGTACCAGAAACCAGAGGCCTCGAACCAGACCGATGACTCCGCAATGAACACTTGCAAGTAAAGATACATGAACTAAAGAGTGCACTGCTTGACTCACTGTGTCATGCTACAGCTTCCATGGTGAGACTGCTTTCTTTTCATTTTTTTCTCTTAAATTTTATTTCATTTTATTTGGGGGGAGGCTGTAATAGCAGAGGGTGGATAAAAGGGACTGGAAATAAATGGGAAGGACATGCACAAAGTGAAGGACACAAAAATAAATAAAATGAAAGTTTAAAAAGAATTCTAAAAAGACTATTCCCCACTTTGACTTCTATCGGGTTCAGTGTATCTCATTTTATGTAGAGGTCTTTGATCCCCTTGGACTTGCATTTTGTGCAGGGTGATAAATATGGATATATTTGCATTCTTCTACATGTAAACATTCAATTAGACCAGAACCATTTGTTGAAGATGTTTTCTTTTTTCCATTGTATATTTCTGGTTTCTTTATCAAAAACCAGGTGGCCATAGATGTGTGAAATAATATCAGGGTCTTCTACTTGATTTCATTGATCCAGCTGTCTGTTTTTATGCCAATACTGTGTGGTTTTTATTACTATAGCTCTGTAGTGGAGTTTTAAATCAAGGAAGGTAATACTTCTAGAAGTCCTATGATTGTAATATTAAAATATTATATTTTAGTCCTCCTGGGTTTTTTGTTTCCCCATATGAAGCTGATTCTTGTACTTTCAAGTTCTATAAAGAATTGCATTAGAATTTTGATGGGCACTGAATTGAAGAACCTGTTGATTGCTTTTGGTAAGATGGTTATTTTTACTATGTTAATTCTACCAATCCATTAGTATGGGAGATCTTTCCATCTTATGATATCTTCTTCAATTTCTTTTTTCAAAGACCTGAAGATATTGTCATACAGGTCTTCTATTTGCTTAATTAGAGTTACCCCAAGGTACTTTATATTATTTGTAGCTGTTGTGAATGGTGCTTTTTCCCTATTTGATGGAGGAGGGTTATCTGTCTATGTGTTACTTTCATTGGTTAATAAAGAAACTGGCTTGGCCCTTTGATAGGACAGAAAATTAGGTAGGTGAAGTAAACAGAACAGAATGCTGGGAGGAAGAAGGCAGTGAGGCAGACACCATAGCTCTCCTCTCCAGGATGGACTCTGGTTAGACTCGACTCGGTAAGCCACAGTCAAGTGGCAATGTGCATTAATAGAAATGGGCTGTCTCAATATGTAAGAGCTAGCCAATAAGAGGTTATAACTAATGGCCCAGGCAGTGTTTAAATGAATACAGTTTCCATGTAATTATTTCGGGTAGAGCTAGTCAGGTGGGAGACGGGATGTGGCCCACCGTTCCTTCAACACCTATTTCTTTCTACACCTGTTTGTTCTTGGTATATAGGAAGGTTACTGATTTATTTTAGTTAATCTTGTATCCAGTCATTTCACTGAAGGTATTATCAACTGTAGAGGTCCCTGGTAGAAATTTTGGGGTCGCTTATGTATACTATCATATCATCTACAAATAGCAATACTTCAACTTCTTCCTTTCAAATTTGTATATCCTTGATCTTCTCTAATTGTCTTATTGCTCTAGCTAGAACATCAAGTACTACATGGAACAGATATGAAAATAGTGGTCAGACTTGTTTTGTTCTTGATTTGTGAAATTGCTTTCAGCTTCTCTTCACTTAATTTCATGTTACCTATAAGCTTGCTGTAAATTGCCTTTATTATGTTTGGGTATGTCCTTTGGACTCCTGATCTCTCCAAGACTTTTATCATGAAGGGGTAATGGATTTTGTCAAAGGCTTTTTCAGCATCTAATGAGATTATCATGTTACTTTTTTCTTCCAATTTGTTTATGTGGTGGATTACATTGAGATAATTTCATATGTTGGATCATTCCTGAATCTCTGGGATTAAGCCTACTTGATTATAGTGGATGATTTTTGATATATTATTGTATTCAGTCTTCTAGTACTTTCTTGAGTATTTTTCCATCATTGTTAATGAGAGAAATTGGTATGTAATACTATTTCTTTGAATATTTGTGTGGTTTTTGTATCAAGGTGGTTGTGACATCATAAAAAGAAAGTGGCAATGTTCCTTTTGTTTCTATTTTGTGGACTAATTTGAATAGTGTTGCTATCATTTCTCCTTTGAAAGTCTGGTAGAATTATGAGATAAAAGAAAATAGGGACCAGCCTTGAACTCATTGGCACAGGAGACAACTTCCTGAGCAGAACACCAATAGTGCAGGCACTAATATAGACAATTAATAAATGGGACATTATGAAACCGAAAAGCTTCAGTAAGGCAAAGACACTGTCGATAAAACAAAACAGCAACCTACATAATAGGAAAAGAATTTTACCAACTCAACTCCACACCTGTCAGAGGGCTAATATCCAAAATATATTAAAAAAAAGCCAAGAAACTAGACATCAAAAAACAGATAATCCAATTTAAAATGAAAATAAACAGAATTCTCAACAGAAGAATCTCAAGTGGCCAAGAAATACTTAAAGAAATGTTCTACATTCTTTGCCATCAGGGGATTGCAAATCAAAATGACTCTGAGATTCCATCCTACACCTGTCAAAATGGCTAAGTTCAAAAACACAAGAGACAGCGCATGCTGGTGAGGATGGAGAGCAAGGGGAGCACTCCTGCATTGCTGATGGGAGTACAAACTTGTACAGCTACTTTGGAAACAATATGACAGTTTCTCAAAAAAAAAATGGGAATCAGTCTACTTCAAGACCCAGCTCTGCCGTTCCTGGGCAAATACCCAAAATATGCTCCATTCTACCACAAGGACACTTGCTCAGTTATGTTCACAGCAGCTATATTTGCAGTAGCAAGAAACTGGAACCAACCTGGATGTCACTCAGCCAAAGAATGAACAAAGAAAATGTGGTACATTTACACAAAGGAGTATTACTCGGCTGCTTGAAAAAAAAATCATAAAATTTGCAGGCAAATAGATAGAACTAGAAAAAAAAATATCATCCTGAACTGAGTGAGATAACTAACACTGAGAAAGACAAATATGGTATGTATTCATTTACCAGTAGACACTACCTGTAAAGTAAAGGATAATCATGCTACGATTCACAGACCCAGAGAGGCTAAGTAACAAGGATGGCTCAATGGGGGGACTCATGAATCTCCCTGGGAAAGGAAAATAGAATAGATTTTGTGGGTATACTGGGGGTGGGTGGGGATGGCAACAGAATGGATCAAGTGTGGGGGTGGGAGGAGAGAATACTGGAAGAGTTTACTGAGACTGAGGGGCATTTAGGAGAGAGGTACAAACCTAGTGCAATGGAAACTCCCAGGAATCCACGCAGGTGAGCCTAGCAAAGTCTCCTGTGACGGGGGATACAGAGCCCAAAGAAGACATCTTCTGTAACCAGGAAAAAATTCCAGCGGAAGGATTAGGACACCAACCCAGTCACCAAACCTTTGACCTACAATTTGTCCTGCCTGCAAGATACGCTATGATAAAGGTGTCACAGAATTTGTGGGAGTAGCCAATGAGTGGTGCAACTTGAGACCTTAACCACGAGAGGGAGCCCGTGCACTGCCTGGATAGCCAGGAAACAGAGTTTGGGACCTAGGATAGAACCAAACAGGACAGAAAGAGAGAGAAAAGGGGGGAGAGAGAGAGAGAGAGCAATCAAATAATTCCTAATGATACCCTGCTATCTCGTAGATTGGAGCCTAAGAGCCTTGCATAATCGTCATCAGAGAGGATTCACCTAGCAATTTATGGCAGCAAATGCAGACCCACAGCCAAACACTAGGTGGAGCTCTAGGAATTCTGCAGATGAGGGAGAAAACTTGTGGGAGCCTGAGGGTTCAATGAGATCACAAGAAAATGGTCCACAGAATCAACTAAGCAGGGCTCATAGGGGCTCACAGAGACTGAAGTGACAATCAAGGAGCCTGTAAAAGTTTGACCTAGGTCCTCTGCATATATGTTGTGGTTGTGTAGCTTGGTATTCTTGTGGAACTGCTCACAGTGGGAGCAGGTTCCTCTAGTGCTTTTGCCTGTTTTTGGGACCCTTTTCCTCCTATTGGATTGCCTCACAGCCTTATTATGAGGGGATAATACCTAGTCTTGTAACTTGACATGCCATGTTTGATTGATATTCCTGGGAGGCCTGTTCTTTCTGAAGGGAAAGGAGGCATGGGTTTGAGGAAGAAAGGAGGTGGCAATGAGGAAGTGGGAGGAGAGAAGGGAGGTGAAACTTCAATCGGGATGTAATAAATAACGGGAAAATAAAGAAAACAATCATTTCAAAAGGAAAAAGGGATACATTCCTAGGATTGAACAGTAGAATGCCGATACTGATACTTCCAGCTAGAAGGGGAAAGATAGACCAAACCAGATATTTAGACTCCATGAAGATCTATAGACCCAATAACTATCAATGCTCTGTATTCTTATGAGTAAAACAAACAGAGTAAACAAAGAAAACAGCTTTTTCTCCAGAAATGCTAGCTTTTGTGAGGGAGCATTGCAACCACACAGCCACCATTTAAGCCACAAATCAAGTTCCTAGAACTGATGTGACTGAAGAAACGATTTCAGGTTTGGCACCATGCAGAAGCATGGCATGCTCCGCCCATGGCATGTATCTGGTACACAGTGGTGGTCCTTCATGATTCTTAAGACAGAGTATAGGAAGAAATGAGGAAATCATTAAAGTTTCACCCAGAGATATATTTACTTCTCCATGCTATTATTTATTGTTTTCTATTTCCTGCATATCTCAAAATACATTAAAACATGAATTAAGGTGAAGTTTCAAGGTTATTCAGAGGAGAAACAGACCTGAGTTTCTACTTCCTTTGCTTCAGGCAGTGGACTTGTTTGACCTCCTTGAATACATTAGCATCTTTTTCGGCCTATCAATGTTTATTAGATTTGATCCTGCCTGATTCTGACATCCAAAGGAAGGTGATTCACTCACAGTGAGCATGTTAATCATTCCCTGAGGACGTGTGCAATCTGAATGATGTCATCTTGTCTGGCTAGTATATTTTCGGTGGAGAATACCCAGAGCTCACAGAAGGAAATTTTCCATTTGTTTGGCATCCCTGATATATCCATTACAGCAGATATCAGAGGTGTCTTTGAAAGGAAAAGACAGTGACACAGATTTGATTTCGCATATCCATATTTATGACACTAGTCAATGCAAGCCCTTTCAAGGAAATCTCTTTGAGTAAATAAAGATCTCTTTTAAAGAAGTAAAGATCACTGTAAGCCTGTCTTCTCTAAGATCCCTTCAGTAATCATTTGGGTCCTCACACTTACTATCTATGTAATCATAGAAAGTTATTGATAGGTCTGAGCTTTGGTCCCCTGTTCATATGCTGAGGATCCTCAGTGAGGAATTATGAGTAATAACAAGACTTTGACACCACATGGTCTCATATAATAGGAGGCTGGAAATGAGACACAGGTGGTTGACTCAGCTAACACAATTTCTGAATAAACAAAGAATTAAGGAAATCTCCATGTAGACAAAAGGATTTTCTTTGTCTTTGAAAGAGAAATGTTTCTATTATCCTAATGCTAAAAGACTATAATATTTGGAGTGAGAAGATCTGGTCTCAATCCCATCCCCATCAGATATGAGTTAGCACATCTCTTTCCTTCCTTGGGCTTCATTTCTTGATACTACAGAGATGGTTTAGTCATAGGATACTGGACATCATTATTTTGGAACAATTCAAAATGCTACCTGGACTAGTAAAGAAGATAGTATAGTATAGTATAGTATAGTATAGTATAGTATAGTATAGTATAGTATAGTATAGTATAGTGTAGTATAGTATAGTATGTGTAGTGTAGTATAGTTTAATAGTATAGTAAATACTCATCTATGGTCTGAATTTGAATTTTGGCTCCACCATTCTGCTGCGTGTTTTGGGAAAAGTTACTTGCAGTTATAATTTTGATGTAATTTTAGATCACATACGGAGATATGGTAGTTTGAATGAAAATGGCCGACATAGGCTTACATGTTTGAATACTTGGTCTCCAGTTAGTGAAACTGTTTGGGAAGAAATGGGAGGTGTGGCCTTGTTGGTGGATGTATAGCCTTGATGGAGGAGGTGTATCACTGGGGGAAGGCTTTAAAGTTATAAAAGCCCACACAATTTCACTAACTTGTGGATTAGGATACAAGTACTAAGTTACTGCCCAGTGCCGTAACTGCCTGCCTGCTGACATACTCCCTGCCATGAGGGTCATGCACTCACCATCTAAAACTGTAAGCTCCCAAATAAACTCTTTATTCTATAGGTTGCTTTGGTCATGGTGCATGATCACAGCAACAGAACAGTAACAGAGACAGGAGACTAACCTCTGCACATACCTGTGAAGCTGTTTCCAAAGAGAGCTGAAATAGGAAGGTCTACCTATTCCATGTCTAGGTCCCCGACTGAAGGATATGGGAAAGAAAGTAGGTTCCACCTTTCCATCTCTCTCTCTCTGCTTCCTGAATATAGACACAGTATGAGCACCCATCCCATAGTCTGACCCCACATCTTTCCCACCATCATGAACTGTACACTAATTTTGTAAACCCAAACGAACTCTAACTTAATTTTTTTGTCAGATATTTTGTTACATTAATGAAAAATTAACTAATTTTTTTACTTAAGAGCCCTAAGCAATGAATCCCATGTCAGTGAAACAGAAAGAGCTTAAATAGTATTTTTACAAGTACATTACTGTTATTAAAAGTATCAGTGGGAGAGATCTTTCCATTTTCTGGTATCCTCCTCAATTTCTTTCTTCAAAGACTTAAAGTTCTTGTCAAATAGGTCTTTCACTTCCTTGGTCAGAGTTATCCCAAGATATTTTATGCTATTTGTGGCTATCGTGACAGGTGAAGTTTCTCTGATTTCCCTCCCTGCTTCTTTATCCTTTGTGTATTGGAGGGCCACTGATTTTTTGGAGTTGATCTTGTATCCTGCCACATTACTAAAGGTGTTTATCAGTTGTAGGAGTTCTTTGGTAGAGTTTTTGGGGTCGCTCATGTATACTATCATATCGTCTGCAAATAATGAGTTTAACTTCATCCATTCCAATTCGAATCCCCTTGATCCCCTTATGTTGTCGTATTGCTATTGCTAGAACTTCAAGCACTATATTGAAGAGGTATGGGGAGAGTGGACAGCCTTGACATGTTCCAGATTTCAATGGAATGGCTTTGAGTTTCACTCCATTGAGTTTGATGTTAGCTGTCGGCTTGTTGTATATAGCTTTTATTATATTTAGGTATGATCCTTGTATCCCCAATCTCTTCAACACCTTTATCATAAAGGGGTGTTGAATTTTGTCAAATGCTTTTTCAGCATCTAATGAAATGATCATATGGTTTTTTTCTTTCAGTTTATTTATATGATGGATTACATTGATAGATTTGCGTATGTTGAACCAGCCCTGCATCTCTGGGATGAAGCCTACCTGATCATAACGGATAATTTTTCTAATGTGTTCTTGGATTCAGTTCGCCAGGATTTTGTTGAGAATTTTTGTGTCAATGTTCATGAGTGAGATTGACCTGTAATTCTGTTTCTTGGTTGTGTCTTTATGTGGTTTTGGTATCAGGGTAACTGTAGCTTCATCAAAAGAGTTCGGCAATGACTCTTCTCTTTCTATATTGTGAAATACATTAAGGAGTTTAGGTATCAGCTCTTCTTGGAAGTTCTGGTAGAATTCTGCATTGAAACCATCTGGTCCTGGGCTTTTTTTGGTCGGGAGGTTTTGGATAACAGCATAATACTTCGCGACTAACAGATCTATTTAGATTGTTCACCTGGTCTTGATTTAACTTTGGGAAATGGTATTTATCTAAAAACCAATCCATTTCTTGTACATTTTCCAACTTTGTGGAATATAAACTTTCGTAGTAAGATCTAATGCTTCTCTGAATTTCCTCTGTGTCTATTGTTATGTCCCCCTTTTCATTTCTGATCTTATTAATTTGAGTGTTCTCTCTCTGCCGTTTGATTAGTTTGGCTAGGGGTTAGTCAATCTTGTTGATTTTCTCCAAGAACCAACTTTTTATTTCCTTAATTCTTTGGATTGTTTTCTCTGTTTCTATTTTGTTGATTTCAGCTCTCAGTTTGGATTGGATAGTTTAGTTGGTCAGGGGCAGAGATGGCTCTGATTTCATGGCTAACCTGTGTTTCTTTCACTGGTCCTTTATAGCCATTTGACTCTAATTTTAAGACCAGGGCATATTTCTTTCACTAGCTCTGATTCTAGGGACAAAGTGTGTTTCTTCGGCATGGGTTTCAGAGTCAGAGCATGTTTCCTTCGTCTTGGGTTCAGGGATAAAGATGTTTCTTTCCTTGGCTCAGGTCTCAGATACAGGGTGTGTTTCTTTCACTGGGTTTGAGGTCAGAGTCAGGGTGCTCAGTGATTGATTGGTATCCTGCTCTAGTTATCCATTTTTATTCTACAATATGTGTATATAATCTGAAAATTCTTGCATGTATACAATGTGTCTGTTTCATTTCCACCAGTTCTTTTCTTTCTAAACTTTATTTATTAAAACTCAAATGTGGCTTCACAATAAGGGTAATATTCATTTTAAATATGATTTTTGGCAGAAAAAATATAAGTTTCAATAGCTGAGTTCATAACCATAAAGATAGGACTCAAAAATTCACTGTCTTTCAACATCTGGAGCAATGGCAATGAAATAAAACCACAACCATCAGTGGTTGATTTGAATTTTGTTAATTACTTTAATTGTTGGTAAAAATTTATAACCAAAGGTGACAAAGATAGCTTTTTCTATAGATTAAATAATAATCAACACACACATCCATTGATGATTAGTTTTGAGCCAAGTCACCTATCATTAATGCTCTACCCAATTCGTATTAGATTTCATTTTAACCAGATTTTTTTTAATATCTACTTCTAAACATGAATCTTTTCTTAATTATGGTTACTATTACTGTGATAAAACACCATGACCAAAAGCATCTTGGTGAAGGAAGGACTTATTTGGCTTACATAACAGGTGTGACAGTTCTTGAGGGAAGCCAATGCAAAAGCTCAAACCAGACAGGAAACTGAAGGCAGGACCTCATGGAGAGGGCTCTCTGGCTTGCTTCTATGGTTTGTTCACTCGGGTTTCTAAGAGAATCCAGGACCAGCAATGAAGGGTGTCACCAATCCTAATTGATGGGCCCTCTTCCATTAGTCAATAACATAAAGAGAAACCCCACAGACATTTTTATTCCTCTTATTATAGAGGCATTTTTTCAATTGAAGCACCTCTTCTCAGATGATGCTAGGCTTTTTCGGACTGTCATAAAACCAGGAAGCCCAGATCCTGATTACTTTTCTAAATACCTATCATTAGAAGAATTTACTTGACAACAGTCCTGGGGTCATTTCCTATGCAGACTCTACTGAGTCCAATAATGTTATCCATATCAAAGGGAGGTCACCTCTAAGTAGAAAGTACACATTCATGTAATGTTCCTTTCAGTGTGAATAGTAATTTTTGGTAGACTTTATTCTTCTCACAAAGGGAACCTTCAAGAAACTCTTAATCCATCAAGTCTTCATGTAGAATATCAAACTTAAGCCAAATATGTGAGCAAATAGACTACCTACTTCAACAGAATCCAAATCAGTGTTCCATGATTAGACCAGGATACCCACAAAAATAAGATCTCAATCATAAAAATTGTGGTTAGATATAATATTAAAGGGTTTTATCATATCTTTATCATATTCTTTTTATTTAGACTTTATCATATCTAAATACACTGCAAGACATCATGACTTTGACTTGATGTTTAATGATGATTACTAACATTAATAATTTTTACTGTTGTATTACAATGTATTAAACAAGCACAATTTTTAAATAAAAATTGACTCAACACCCAAACAATTTTTCTTTCATCAGAGATTTCTGTATAATGGAAGATATTGTCATCAGATTTATTTATTCCATCTAGTTCAATTAAGCTTCATTTCTTCTTCATTAAATTCCTGTGAATGTGGCCCCCAATCTAGTGGAAAATAAAAATGCAGTTAAAGGCGAGGGAGAAGTAAATGAACTGAGATAAAAAATATTTTAACTATTTAATTTTTTAACTGATAAAAAAAAATTTCTAAAACGGCCAGATCCTTATTGATGAAGTTACCTCATATTGAATCCTAATATTTCAGACAGTGGGTCAATAAGCCTTTGTTGTTTTATCTGAGATATTTATCCACAAATATAAAATTATAATAATAAGCATTACTTTTTGTGTACCATTATACAAAGCTGCTCCATGTGCAGATACTGATGATTAGTTTCTAAATCTTGGCAAACTTCAGCTAATGTAGAGCCCTAATATCTTGTCCTCATTTCCAACAAATTGTCAATTACTGTGGTCATTGCTACAAAATTGATTTAATCCAGAATATTCTCCAAAGAAATAACTCTTTCAACCCCTTATCTCTGCGTGGGGAAAATAACATTTTGCCATTGGTGGAACATACATATGCTTAAAAAATGATAGTATCTCCAAATCTAATTAAATTTTTCTGAAGAAGCCATATAAGTAGAAAGTGAGTTGTAGTCATCACACCATTGACTCAGGGATCCAATTTCATGGAGAATTCCCTCAATACTCTTACTACAATTTACTTTTCATCAAAATCCCATCCCAGATAACCTGGGTCATGGACATCAGATTGAATGATTATATTTACATAATATTTATGCATTCATACAACATAATATATAGTCATACAAGATATACTGATTAGAGTTCCTCCCACATCCTCTAAAATCCTGTCAATCTCCCCAACGACCCAAATTCATATTCTGACTTTCTCTCTATCATTATAAAACAAGTAGGTATCTAAAAAATAAACAATAACAGTAACAATAAAACAAAGTAAAATACAAAAACCCACAACCCGAATAATAAACAAACAGAGGGTAAAGCAGGCAAAAGAAAAGCCCTAGAAACATGTGTAGATGCAGAGACTCACATATTGAACACACAAAAATCCCATAAAAACCACAAAATCATGAATCATGATGTATAAACAAAATAATGTAAGGTAAGAAAAAACATTATGAGACAAAACTCATGCAAAAATGGCCCTGAATTAGTTTTGTTTTGTACATCTATTGATATGTAGAGCCTCACTTTAAGTGTTGTCTGTATACTCAGTGAGACTGCATTGGAGGAAACTAATTTCTCTTTCTTAAGAATTTTCTGTTAGAGCTATCTTCTGGACTAATAATAGAGTTTTTGCCCACTTCTGGTATCACCACTGGGACTCCAAATGGCTTAGGCAAATATATACAGAGGCAGCCTCTGTGAGTTCATACTTACAAAGTCAAGTGATAGATCTTCATCCCTCCTTATGTTTTCTGTTTCCGGAATTAGAAGATTCTCTGCAGGGCGTAAAATGATTGTAGTGAGAACATAAACTTGATACCTTAGGCTTTTATATAAAAGTAAAACATCCACAGGTAAAACACTGAAATTTAATTTCTATTCTAAGTTTATTGTTTGCTAAGTATAATCTGACCAAACTGACCTGATTTGAAGACTAATAAAGAATATATCCCCTGCTTTCTTTTTCTGCCATTTCTCAGAAACAAAATTTAGAGTACATCTCTCAAAGAGTAGCATCAAAATAAGAATGAAATACATAAGGAAGAGGAAATTATCAGTTTGTTTTGGGAAATGAAATAATGATTAGATTCCCACACCACTGCTGTCGTGTCCAGCACTACTGTGTCAAGCCTGGAAGCTACACTGCAGTTCTCTCTATTCCCACCACTTCCAACAACTCCAGGATCTTGTTGATCACAAACCCGATTCAACTTTGGACTTCCAGAGACTGCACCTGAGTCATGCAGTCCTTTCCCATCAAGGAAATGTACATCACTCTGGTGAAGATCTAATTACATATAGACCAGAATCACTACAAACTAATTTACTGGTTCTTCCCCATTTATACAAAAATATTAAAAACTGTATGGCACATTCTTCCAGAAAAATGAAAAGGCAAGTGTATGTCATGAGATAATTTAGAAATTATTTTGATGCCTCATAAACTGTTCTTTGTCAATGAAATATCCCTGAGAGTCAAAAAATCTAGTGCCAAGTCTGCTGATGCTCAGGCCGTTTTCCCTGCCTCCATAATCCTATACATGAAATGCACTCCACCATAACACATTTTCAAAGTGTCTATCAACCATGGAAGCCTACAACTTTTCTGACATCTAGGGGTACTGCCAAGAAGTGTAGTATGAGGTAGGCCACGTCCCGCCACCCAGATAGCTTAACCCCCGAAATAACCACATAGAAATGAAAATGTTTCCTCATAACAGAAAATGAAAATATTCTGAGAGTTGGGAAGCAAGAAATAAATAGATAAATCAATTCAAACTCTTTGCTTTACTAACAATCTACATCAATCCCTGAACTGTTTGGTATACAAGCCTCGGCTCAATTACTTTTCAACCATCGCTTGCTTAGGTATTACATGTTTTCAGAAATGCAAGCATCTTTTAAGGTAAACAATTTTGAAACACAATTATCTTCAACAGATCCATTTTATTGAATGCCATTTTCTTTACTGTCTTTAATTTCTAAATTATGAGGCTGAATATCTACCCTTGCAAATTGACCTGACCTTGGCTTTCTTCGTCATAAGAGAAACTTAAGTGGAAAAACGGAAATAGATTAGAAGTTTCACTGTCATATGGCAATTTAAGCTGGAAAGTATTCTCTTCTGCAGGAATGTTTTCCCTAAAGCCCAGAGTGGGTTGAAGACTGAGAATGGAAATGAAATCTCTTTCTTGCTATGAAAATGTCCTTCAGTAGGAGAAACTGGGATGTTTACACTGCTGTCCTCTTCTCTCAATAGCAGGGATACCTTAAGAATTTAACTCTGATTAAAAGGTTTTCCATGAATCCATCTCTGTTTTTCTGTGAACTATAATTTTCTAACACAGAATTCACCACATTATTTAAATAATACCTAAGGCTCGTGATCTGAATAGGATCCAAAATTTTGGAAGACAAAACATGGGAGAAGGGCATTTCAATGATTAGCCTGAAAGCCACAGCAGGTTAGCAGAAAGGACTGGGGATGAAAAGGATTTGCCATTTCTCAACAGCAAATTAGTTAAGTGCAGGGTAGCAACATATTTAAATTGATGCTCTCAGCTGAATCCAGCCAGGGTTGTTCAAAAACTTAGCATAAATACTATTTAACATTTCCACAAATTCATCTCTATGTTGCTGTCCTATATGTTATTACCCAAAATAGAGCACATTATTCATTCAAGAAGTTAAGGCTGTGGTCTGATACTAATGTAAACATTTGGACAATAGAATTGTTTTGTGAAACTTGTGGCTTACAGACTCCACAGTATTCTTCACATGTAAAGACATAAATTATTCTCTCACTTCACTTCCAACCCTGAACATCACATGTTGCCTTTCAATGGATATTCACAAAGTAATTAAAACAAATAGAGAAGAGGGATGTAAAGTATCCTTATAACAACTGATAATAATTACTGTCATAAACTATCACTACAAAGAATTAGACTGTTCACTTTTCAATTAAAGAAATGGTTGAAAACTAGATATCTCGTTTGGATGGATAAAAGAAAACGAAAATTTAAGAGACAATAAAATTTTAAAACTCCATGCCTTGGGAAGTACAAGTGTTCAGTTTAGTTGAATCCATGAGTGGTATGCACCACACCTTGAGACCCAGGCACCCAGCCCCAGAAGGAAGCTGCTCAAGCCATTGTTATTGCATTCAGCATCCCATTCACTGAACACCCAAACACTATTCCATATTCCCAGGGTATTCCTCTATTTTACATTATTCTACTATCAAAATACTAAGCTGGTTTTCAGAACATACTTGATAGACAACAATTATGATTGTATATTATATATTACACAGGTAATAAACAAGTAATATAAGAATCATTATTAAGAATAATAAAAATTCCAAGTGAAGTTATTAACTATTCTCAGGCACAGCTATAGAATTTGGTTCTGAAGGTCCTTTTAAATTGAACACAGGCTACTTTCAGAAGATGGACTTAAACCATAAATCTAAGATCACCTTTAGAGATCTCCTCATCTTCCTTTGTTGGTGAACAATGTCAACTGACTCAGATTCATCACTATCAGATAAATAAAGTGTCTTTAAATTTTAAATCAACTGAGATCTTACAGCTATCATTGTGTTAGAAGACAATCTGACCCACAGGCAGTTGCTCCACAGTTCCCAGTTTCTGCTTTACTGTTTCTGTGAAACCTAGAATATCTAGAATATTTTTCAAGAATATCTCTAATCATCCTGTTTGCCCTGGTCATACTACCTACAGAAAATAAAATAATTGTTATTTGAAGATGCTTCGATAAACTTAAACTATAAGTGCTTTCTCAGAAAAAAATAAATTAAAACACCTAAACCAATAACCTTTGATGGTAGTATCTTCAATATGGTTTACTAAGTCTGCTGTTGCCATACTAACTTGAAAAAAATGAATTCTCACAATACAATTCCACTTCAACCTTCCTTCTACAACCACTTTCAGTCTAAACCTATGATATAAAATCAAATGTTATTCAAAAAATAAAGGAACCTAAAAGAAAATACTCATTCTTTCTCATTCAACTCAAAAAATGTGATTCCTCCACCATGCAATAGGCATTCTTCAATCTATTCATATCAGGCACAGTACTTAGTAAGGAACAAGGTTTGATACCAGTTTTGTTTTTGATACTATAAATTGAGTTGTGAGTCATATTTTGCACCTCATCTTCAATTATTATAGGTCCCTGTTGCCCAAGAAGATCCAAAAGATTACCTTGTTGTTCAGAACTGTCATCATCACCTTCATTCTCATGGGTCATGTTAAGTTCACCTAAAAAATAATAAATGAATGTTTCAGAGGACAGTGAGCATACCACAGGATTCAAAATATTTCATGCACACATATTAGGTATCAAACCCAAGTCATCTGAAATGTATCCTTTACTGTCACACATTTGAATGCTGTCAAGTGTTTTCCAATAATGCCACTAACATAATATGAAATTCATCCCAGAAACAGAATTATAAGTTTTGTGAATCTACTTCCATGGTGAGTTCCAAAGCAGAAGTGCATATAGCCAGGAATGGGTCATTCTTATACATGTAGAGCTTAGTCCATGTTGATGTTCTACAACCTAGGTGCCCCTCAATAGAAGAATGGTTAAAGAAGGTGTGGAACATATATACATTAGAGTTTTACTCAGCGGTAAAGAACAATGACATCTTGAATTTTGCATGCAAATGGATGGAAATTGAAAACGCTTTACTGAGTGAGGTAACCCAGACCCAAAAAGAGGAATATGGTATGTACTCACTCATAAGTGGATTCTAGTCATAGTTAAAGGTCTTTGGGTCTATAATTAGTGATCCTAGAGAAGAAGGTGAACCTGAAGAAAATTTATATAGTTATCCTCCTGGATAATAGAACTAGGCAAGATTGCCAAGCAAAGTCGGGTGCATGGGGGGTGGGGGGTGGAAGTAAGGGAAGATGGTTAGGGTGAGGAGAGGGCGAGAATTGGGGATGGCTTGGGGGAATGGGAGGGGGAGGGTGGAAGGATGGTTATGGGAGCAGGGAAATTTATATCACAACAAAGAGAGCCATTCTAGGGTTTTCAAGAGACTTGATTCTTGAGGGGTTCCCAGTAAAAATTAAATAAAATAAATAAATAAATAAATAAATAAAAAGGAAAATAAAAAAAAAGAAAAAGTAAACGCTTTACTGAGTCAGGTAAGCCAGACCCAAAAAGAGGAATAAGGTATGTATTCACTCATAAGTGGATTCTAGCCATAATTAAAGGTCTTTGAGCCTATTATTCGTGATCCTAGATAAGCTAAATAAGAAGGTGAACCTGAAGAAAATTCAGGTAGTTTTCCTCCTGAAGATTGGAAATAGACAAGAGTTCCAGGTAACCAAGGGTGCATGGGGGGTTGGGAGGGTAGTTGGAAGGGTAGGAGGTTAGAGAGAAGGGAGCAGGGGAGGAATGGGAAATACTCGGGGGACTGGGATGGGGGAGGGAGGAAGGATAGATATGGGCTCAGGGAAGAATATATCTCAACTATGGAAGTCAGTTTAGGGTTTACTAGAGACTTGATTGTAAATGGGATCCCAGGTCCAAGGAGAGATCCCCAGATTGTTCTCTGGACAGAGGAGAGGGTGCCTGAACAAGCCTTGGCCCATAACCATACTGATGAATATTTTGTTTATCACCATAGATCCTTCATCTGGCAATAGATGGAGATAGAGATGGGGTCCCACGTTGGAACACTGGACTTAACTCCCTAGGTCCAACCGAGAAGCAGCAGGAAGAAGAACGTGAGCAGGGAGGGCAAGATCAGAGGGAACCTTCATCCGGCGATGGATGGCGATGCAGACGGAGACCCACATTGGAGCACCGGACTGAGCCCCCCAAGGTCCAAAGGAGGAGCAGAAGGAGGAAGAACATGAAAAAGCAAATCAGAACGGCAAGGGGAGCGACCACCCACTGATATAAGGTGACTGATCTAATGAGAGTTCACCAAGGCCAGTTGACTGGGACTGAAGGAGCACTTGATCCAACCAGATTCTCTGGAGGAGGCTGGATTCTCTGAATGTGGCTGGCCCGAAGTCTTTCTAAAAAGCCATTGACAATGACTCTGGGACTTGTTTCCTCAGCATATTCTGGATACTTGAACTACACACAGGGCAGGAAACCCTGACTGCTCTTAGGGATGGAGAGGGAAGAGGAGAGGGAGTGGAGGGAGTAGGAGGGTGTTGGGAGAAGGGGCGAAAATGGAAACTTTTATATTTTAATAAACATTGAAAAAAAATGAATTCTCACAATACAATTCCACTTCAACCTTCCTTCTACAACCACTTTCAGTCTAAACCTATGATATAAAATCAAATGTTATTCAAAAAATAAAGGAACCTAAAAGAAAATGCTCATTCTTTCTCAATCAACTCAAAAAATGTGATTCCTCCACCATGCAATAGGCATTCTTCAATCTATTCATATCAAGCACAGTACTTAGTAAGGAACAAGGTTTGATATCAGTTTTGTTCTTGATACTATAAATTGAGTTGTGAGTCATATTTTGCACCTCATCTTCAATTATTATTGGTCCCTGTTGCCCAAGAAGATCCAAAAGTTTACCTTGTTGTTCAGAACTTTCATCATCACCTTCATTCTCATGGGTCATGTTGAGTTCTCCTAAAAAATAATAAATGAGTGTTTCAGAGGACAGTGAGCATACCACAGGATTCAAAATATTTCATGCACACATATTAGGTATCAAACCCAAGTCATCTGAAATGTATCCTTTACTGCCACACATTTGAATGCTGTCAAGTGTTTTCCAATAATGCCACTAACATAATATGAAATTCATCCCAGAAACAGAATTATAAGTTTTGTGAATCTACTTCCATGGTGAGTTCCAAAGCAGAAGTGCATATAGCCAGGAATGGGTCATTCTTATACATGTAGAGCTTAGTCCATGTTGATGTTCTACTTGTTATAGAGTATTGGACTAAAAGTGTTCCTTAGACATTATTTGGCAAAACATTGAAGTTCACTGGGAGTCTTAACTGACATAGTAGGAATGTCACATGCATCAGACTTCAAATCTACTTCTAAAACACTTAATGATGTTTATTCCCTTCTATGGATGTTTTTAAAATAGTTCCCTGGTTACGGATTCACAGATAACAAACTTAACCCTATTTTATACAACTGTTTCAGGTTTCTAACAAAAACATCAAAAGACTGTCACCAAAAAATATACAGGGACACTTATGACTTCACACTCTCCATATACAAAAGGGAATCAGCAGTGTTTACATTATGGGAACAATTTCCCATTGTCCCCATTTCTTTCTTTTTTCAATATCACAGAGGAACAACAAATGAGCCCAAAATTCCTAAACCAACATTTAATTGGGGCTTCTTTTTACTCTAGGTGAAAAAACATGAAGAAAATATTCCCCAGTGGTGAGAAAATAAATATTCTGAGGATCGATAACAGAGTAACAAATTAATTAATATTAGGTCATGTTTTAATTACCTGTATCAGAATTCTAGACCCACTGAAGAACAAACCTTAGATCATGAACATCCACATTCTTTGTTGATTTATGTTTCCAACTACACTCCCAACATTAAGATGAATAGCTCTGAATCAAAATACTCAGAACAACAACATTTTATTGACCTGAATTCCTTCACGATCTTAATTTCTGATTATCAGAAGCCATCTTAATACTACTGTAGAAATTTACCTGCTGTTGGCATTCTTCTCATGTCAGAGCAAAGGAAATAGAATGATTACAAGTTAACCGTCATATTGCATAAATGTTGAAAAGTTTTCTGCGTTCTTTGACAAAATTACAGACCAAGCCTCTTAAATGATTTTCCTGGGGCACTCGGGATGTTGGTGGACGAGAGTGGGAATTGTAAAGAGATTTCTTTCTTGTAGGTGTAAGCTCCATTTGTACAGGATGTTAGTATGTGTCCTTTCAGAACTTAAAATACAAATTGTAAAACCAGGGATTCATCTATATTTTCTTACTAAATATTTTGTCCTACACCTAGATTTAGCACTTTGTTCAAATAAAAAGTTAAGGCTTATGACCTGTTACTAACATAAACTTTATCAAAAATGTAATAATTTTGTAAAACCTGAGGCATTCATCACACATACCACTGAAATGCAAACAGACATAAAGGGTTTTTTTATCAGTTCTGACACACTGTTGACAACCAGTTTTTCTCAGTTCATACTAGTAAATACAAGCCAGCATGTTTAGGCAAGGTGAGGAAGCAATGATTACAGTTGTAATGTAATATCAACATATATGTTTAAAAAATCACTGTAATAATTATCTTTAATTTTAGGCCTGGAAACCCTAAACTAACCAAAGCACAATTTGTCCCTGGCACCCCTGAGACATTCATAGAAACCAAAAAAGCATTATTTAAGTTTTTTATAAATTACTTGATAATAAGCTAAAAGTTCTCAGTGTCTCAGGTGGGAGGCACTTTCTTCACACAGGCAAAACCGATTGTGCCTGGGACAACAGTGTTCTCATCTAGATGTCAAAACGCAGGAAGTATGTCTGGATCTCAGCAGTAGATGATCAACACACATATGTACACATACAAAAACAATAAGAATCTCTCTCTCTCTCTCTCTCTCTCTCTCTCTCTTTCACACAGAGAGAGAGAGAGAGAGAAAGAGAGAGAGAGAGAGAGAGAGAGAGATGTCCTCCCATTTAGATTCAGCTATCAAAAATTAAATAATACTTACTTTAATAAAACCTGGTTATTGTGTAATTTTCTCACACTGAAGAAAGTTTTAGTGAAAACAAAAAAAAATGGAACAAATGCATACATGATTCTGAAATAGAAAAGACTCTTGTGTTTAGTTGCTCACCATTGCAAACAATAAGGAATGCCATAACAAAACACAGACGACTCAGCTTCATGGTGAAGACTTGGGATCCAGAAGAAGAGCCTGGAAATCTGGAGAATCAGGCCCTGCAAGACCCTTCAGGCCATGTATTTATACTGTGTCTCATCACTGCTCTGGACTATAGCTGGTGTGGCAAAAATGGTGACGACAGCACAGATAAACATGGTCACAGGTCAAGGAGGGATACTCGCCATCTTCTTAGTTTGTGATTTCTGTAATATCTTCTCATAGTTGATCTTAATATAGATCATGCCAAATATGACTTTTTGGCATGCCATGTAAACATAAAGTCCTGAAACTAAATACTTCAGTATTAAAACTCAAATGGTTCAATGACAATGCTTGATGTGTGCCCTATTGATCCTAGCCAAAATCCTAACTCTTAAAGAGCTACATTGTTACAATGAAGGAAATGAGATGCCATAAGGCCCAGGTGAAGTGAGGATTATATGGCCCTATTATGAGCATCTAGAAAGAGATAAGAAAATGAATACAAGATATACATTTAACAAAGGATGAAAACTATATATATATATATATCAATGATATAAATCAAAGTAATGTAACATATCCTGCACAATGTCACCTTTATGTGTGGTTGTGTGCATGCCAATATCTTCATCTACTGAGAACAGTCGTACAATATGGTTAAGGTTCTTTCATTTTCTCTACTTTCCAGTTGCTTTCAAACTGTCCTTACCTGACTTCCAAATTTAGGCTTCAAATGCAATATTAAGTTTACTATTTTTAAAATAGTATAATCCTTTAACAATATATATTTTTCCATTCACTTTATAATAAGACACAACAATCACATATATGATATTGAGAACATGTGAAAAAAGGGTCAAGTGCCAGGAATAAAATTACATAGAATTTGTCATTTTGGAGGTATATATTTAAAGATAATTTATATTAGAATGTAGAAGTAAGGCACCTTTTTTCTTGAAAGTAAGAGAGAGGCAGAAATTAAACACAGATCTTGCTGTGAAGTTTACGTGCATACTGGAAGGACTGAAGCATAGCAGTGGCTACACTATTTACTTTTTCCAGTTCTTGTTGCTATCAAAAAATGGTTTCAACAGTTAAAGAATAATGAGACTAGTCTGTTGTCCAAGAAAATCAGAAAATTCTGAGGAAAAGTAAAGATCTCCATTTTCTTTCCACTTTGTAACTAATTATTGATCAGGATTTAATATCTGGGTTAGGAAAAGAAGAAAACATGGAGATGGAGAATATAGATGGCTCCAGCGATACAATTCATCATAGATAAAGTCAAATGCAATTCCAGGTATTCTGTATTATACATGAAGTCCTCTCTCAGCACTACTATTTCTATCTCCCCATTTATTATTTAATTCCTTTCATTGTCCCCCACACCTTTATCCAATTTCAGTACAACATTACCTGGTTTAAGTTCTGGGGTGAACTATGACCATTATTAAATGAAGCAATTGCATTTCTATGAATTTTTCCATTCTGTTTGAACCTCAAAACAGAAGAAAAAAAAGTTACCTAAGCTCTTCATGTCCTATGTAAACTTGTAGTTTTTTCAGAAACATTTTGTTTTTCCTCCCATTGCTTTCTGTCTTTCTGTTTTCTAATGTCTTCTCCAACACCCAGCTTGTGTTTCTATGTTTATTCATAAGAACAACTTTTTTTCTATACATGTTAATTTTAAATAAATTGTATCAAAGGAAACAACATATTCTGAGACCAGCATATACACTTCTATTGGCATTGCTCTCATCTACCTCCCTTCTTGCAAACTCAGATGAATTTAGCATGAGATTTGCAATTAAGGATATTGTGTTTAGGAGTCATTCATCTACAACTATGAAGAGTTTAAATGCTGTTATCTGTCATAACCAAAATAATGCTATAGCATGAAACTTATGTGTTAATAAAAGTTTTAAACATTCACGTCAAATTCTTTCCAACTTCCTTCTGCTGTTGTTCTCCTTAATAGTTTAACATCACAAAAGTACTGCTTGTTTTTTATCTCAACATCTGACTTCAACAGGATGTGAAAGCTAACCACGATGAAAATGAATCAAAACACTGAACAAAGAAATTGAAGAAGACTCAAAAAAAGTCTCATGATTTCAAAGAAATTATTTTCTTTAGCTGTCTATTCATTCAAATCTATCCATTCAGTGAACTAACAAAAACTGACTGGGGCCAATTTTTGTTTTTTAAGCATTATTGAGGACTTTTATACATGATACTTATAGCACAAAAAATAAGATCAAAACTTTTCAGATGGGATTGAATGAAAGTAAGTAGCTTTTTGGTATAGCAAAGGAAACTTTCCGTTAAATGAAGTGTCAACCCAGAGAATATGAACAACTCTGATACATATGTTTGTGTATGTGTGTGTATATGTAATATATACAACATTTATGAAAACATATTATAGAATATATGTAGAATACAAAACAGATATATTACTCAACAAAACATTTTTCAAAAATATCTTAATAAGTGAACAAGGCTTCTTCCATCAGACTTGGTTTCTCAAATGGAAATATCAATGTGAAGAAATTCTGTGCTACTTATTAATCAAGTTAGTTCAAGAGGCACAAAAAAACCTGAAACAACACATGATATTGAGATTACTCTAGGTTTCTCATTGTAACTCTATGTAGAAATCTTACTTATGAAGACACCACACACATTGGTTGCAGGACATAAGGAAATAAATAATAAAGTTAGAGAGAACACTCACTCTGATTTCTAGTTGTCTTAGTGGTGAGAACTGCCATGTAGACTGCTGAGGGAAATATGAAATAAATCATTTTACACAGTACTGTATAAATATATAGAGAGAGACATTATTTTTTAATCTTTTTTTATTGTTTTTATTGATCTCTACATTTTTCTCTGCTACCCTCCCTGCCTCTCTCTTCCCCCTTTCAACCCTCCCCCAATTTTCTCAGGAGATCTTGTCTTTTTCTACTTCCCATGTAGATTAGATCTGTGTAAGTCTCTCTCAGTGTCCTCATTGTTGTCTAGGTTCTCTGAGACTGTGATTTGTAGGCTGGTTTTCTTTGCATTACGCTTAAAAACCACCTATGAGTGAGTACATGTGATAATTTTCTTTCTGTGTCTAGGTTACCTCACTCAAAATAATGTTTGTTTTCTAGCTCCAAACATTTTCCTGCAAAATTTAAGATGTCATTTTTTTCTGCTGTGTAGTACTCCATCGTGTAAATGTAACACATTTTCCTTATCCATTCTTCAGTCGAGGGGCACTTAGGTTGTTTCCAGGTTCTGGCTATGACAATGTTGCTATGAACATAGTTGAACATATGTCCTTGCGGCACAGTTGAGCATCCTTTGTATTATATACCTAAAAGTGGTATTGCTGGGTCTTGAGAAAGGTTGTTTCCTAATTTTCTGAGAAATTGCCACACTGACATCCAAAAAGACTGTACCAGCTTCCATTCCCTCCAACAATGCAGAAGTGTTCCTTTTTCCCACAACCTCTACAGCATAAGTTGTCATCAGTGTTTTTGATCTTGGCCATTCTTACAGAGGTAAGATGGAATCTCAGAGTTGTTTTTATTTGCATTTCTCTGATGACTAAGGCTGTTGAACATTTCCTTAAGTGTCTTTCAGCCATTTTAGATTCCTCTGTTGAGAGTTTTCTGTTTAGGTCTGTACTTCAACTTTTTATTGGATTATTTGTTCTTTTAATGACCAATGTCCTTTAATTATGGCTAGAATCCACTTATGAGTGAGTACATACCATATTCCTCTTTTTGGGTCTGACTTACCTCACTCAGTAAAGCATTTTCTATTTCCACCCATTTTCATGCAAAATTCAAGATGTCATTGTTTTTTACCGCTGAGTAAAACTCCAATGTGTATATGTTCCACACCTTCTTTAACCATTCTTCTGTTGAGGGGCACCTAGGTTGTTTCCATGTTCTGGCTATTACAAATAGTGCTGCTATGAACATAGTTGAGCAAATGCTATTGTAGTATGATAGGACATCTCTTGGGCATATTTCATGGGAATTTTTCTAGAGACAAGTCTCTTGCTAACCCCATAATGGCTCCCTCAATCAAGATATCTCTTTCCTTGCTCTCATCACTGTCCTTCCTCCATCTTGACTATCCCATTCCCTCAAGTTCTCCACAACCCTCCCCCTCCACCTCCTCTTCTTCTTCTCCCCTTTCTTCTATCCCAGTCCCCATGCTCCCAATTTTGTCAGGCGATCTTGTCTGTTTCCAGTTTCCAAGTGGGTCTATATATGTTTTTCTTTGGGTTCACCTTATTACTTAGCTTCTCTAGGATCATGATCTATATGCTCAATGTCCTTTGTTTATAGGTAGTGTCCACTTACGTGTGAGTACAAACCATATTCATTTCGGGGGGTCTGGGTTACCTCACTCAGAATAGTGTTATCTAATTCCATCTATTTGCATGCAAAATTCAAAGTGTCATTTTTTTTACTGCTGAGTAATACTAAATGGAAAGAAACTCAATGCAATTCCTCTAAAATCATGGTAAAATTTTTAATCAGAGTTAAATTCTTAAAGTATCCCTGCTATTAAGAGCCAAGAACAGCACTGTAAATAGCCCAGTTTCTCCTACTGAAGGAGATTTCCACAGCAAGAAGGAGATTTTATTTCTGTTCTCAGTCTTCCAAACCTGTCTGGGCTTTAGTGAATTTATTTAAGTGATCCTGGTCCCAAGTTTGTCTTGCAGAATAGAATACTTTCCAGCTTGTATTGCCATAATACAGTAAAAATTCTAAGGTTTATATTTCTGTTATTCTACTTAAACTAGTTTTCATGACAATGCCAAAGGCAGGTCAATTTGAAAGGGTATATATATATACTGACTCATAATTTAGAAATTAAAGACAGTGAATAAAACAGTACTTAATAAAATTTATCTGCTGAGAATAATTGAATTTCACAGTTATTTACCTTAAAAGATGTTCATGTTGGTGAAAACATGTAATGTGTAAGAAGAGTTGGTTGGAATGTAATTTAGCTGAGGCTTGAAAAACAATAGTTTATGGATTGAGGCAGATTTTAATAAAACAGAGCATTTATATTGATTCATTTATTCATTTCTTGGCTACTGATCATCAGAATAATTTAATTTTCTGTTAGGAAACCTTTTCTTTTCTCTGTTTGTTTCATTGATAATAGAAAAGAAGCAATAATTAAGAATTGGTTTAGGTGGTCCAGGCTCTTTGGCATTGATCTTGGTGTTAGTAAGGGGAAAAAACAAACTTAGTAGAAAATCAGTTCTAATAACCTATTCATTTTTTGTTCATTAAAAATGAAGAGCTGAAGATGTGTCTACATAACCCTTTATGACACAGTAGTATTAAATTTTAGCAACTAGAAAAAATGTAAGAAAGAGTACTAGATTTGGAATCAATGACTCCACTCACTGCAGACTTCTTTCTGGTGTATCAGGTAAGAAAGACTTGGAAGCCAAGAGACATGGTGGGATTGGACACTGTTTTGCCTGGATTGTCTGGGTTGAATACTTTTGCTGTGAGTGGAAATACTAGTCCAGTTCTCCACAGAGCTCAAATGTGATTGTGATGGACACATTTTCAGTAGTCTCCGAACTGATGTCTAATATTTACACATAAGCCGTCACGAATCATGACTTATACTTACTATCTTGTGACATTCAGTTTCTATTCTTTAAATGAAATTAGTTTTTTAAGTGAGGAACTTCCTGATATCAACTCTTGAAAACACCAATCTCTTTAACACACCTCTGGGGAATCCAGACTTGATACTGATAATATTATTCCAAGATTGATTGATTGTTTTCCTCATGTGGTGTGGTACAGCACAGAGGACATCATTGTAGAATGTATAATGTCTGATCTTAACATCCTGAAGAAACCAGCAGAATTTTCTATGAATGTAGTATTAAGTGAATGGAATATTCTTCATTTTACATCAATGGAACTTTCTGAAACCTACATTTTGACTTATTTACATTTTCAGTCACTTTTGATTTTGTTTGAGGGCAAGTCTTGGGTTTCTAGTTTGCAACTGGTGAAGGCAAGAATGTTGTAATAGAATAGATCTTGAAATTCATGTTTCATATAAGGTTTGTGCAAATATATAAATATCTCAAGAAACTTGACATCAAAAGACCAAATAAGTCAATTGAAAATGGATTGCAGACCTAAAGAGAGAATTCTCAACACAGGAATCTTTAATGGCAGAGAAACACTTAAAGAAATATTCAACATTCATAGCCATCAGAACCAGGCAAATCAAATTGACTTTGTGATCCACTTTACACATGCCAGAATGGTTAAAATCAACAACACAAGTGGCAACTCGTCCTGGAGAGGATGTGGAGTGGTGCGGGAGAATTGTCTGTAATCTGTCAATCATGTTTAAAATAAACGCTGATTTGCCAGGCAGGAGGTGTAGGTGGGAAAACCAAACAAAAAATGGAAATGATACAAAGAGAGCAAGAGAATTCTGGGGAGCCCACCCCTGCCCAGATCACCAAAGCAGCAGGATGTAATCTGCCCCACTGAAAAAGGTACTGAGCCACATGGCTAAAATGAATCAAAATAATGGGTTAAGGTAAGTCGTAAGAACTAATAAGTAGCCTGACCTAATGGGCCAATCAGCTTTATAACTAATAGAGATCTTTATATGATTTTCTTTGGGTCTTGCCGGTTGTGGGATACCAGGTGGGACAGAAACCCCAACAAGCAGGCCCTTTCATGTTACAGTGGAACAAGTAGAACACTCCTCTACTTCTGGTAGGAGCATAAACTTGTACAGCCATATTGGAAATCAATATGTTGCTTTCTCAGAAAATTGGGAATTGATCTACCACAAGACCCTCCACTGGGCATATATCCAAAGGATGCTTCACTATATCACAAAAACACTTACTCAACTATGTTCCTAGTAGCTTTTTTCATAATAACCAGGAAATTGAAACAACCTAAATGTCCCTCACCCAAAGAATTGATGAAAAGATATGGTGCATTTACACAATGGAGTATTATTTCTCAGCTGTCAAAAACAGTGAAATCATGAAATTTACTGGCAAGTGGATGGAACTAGAAAAGAACAAGGAGTCTTTTTAGCAGGGAATTGTGTCATGAGTAGGAATGATATGTGCTCAGTCAACGTGCTCTCTTTTTTTAACCTTTCTGAACCAATGACTTTATTACAATAATTTACCAAAGCATATGTAACTCTTTTTTATCAATTTTTTATTTTTATTTTTCCATTCAAATATTTACATTTCCTTCCCTCCTCTCAATCCCCTCCTGCTCCCCTATATCCCCTTCTTCATCTCCCACCCTGCTTGAGAGAGGACAAAGAACCCTACCCTGTGGGAATCCCAAGGCCCTCCCCCCCCCCCCTACATCCAGAACTAGGGAGCTGTGCATCCATATAGACTAGGGTCTCAAAAAGTCAGAACATGCCATAAAAACAAGTCCCAGTACCTTTATCAATGGCTTCTCAGTCAGCCCCCATTGTCAGCCACATTCAGAGATACTGGTTTGATCACATGCTCATTCAGACCCCGTCCAGCTGGATTTGGTGAGCTCCCATTAGATTAGGCACACTGCCTCAGTGGGTGGCCACACCCCTCACGGTCCTGACTTTATTGCTCATCTTCTCCCTCCTTCTGCCTTTCAACTGGCTCTTGGGGCTCAGTCCATTGCTCTGATGAGGGTCTCTGTCTCTATCTCCATCCATCGCCGGACGAAGATTCTATGGTGATATGCGAGATAATCATCATCGTGATAGTGAGGCAAGGACAGTTCAGGCACCCTCTGCTCTGCTGCCCAGGGACCTAGCTGGGGACATCCTCGTGGACACCTGGTATCCGCTCTAGAGCCAAGTCTCTTGCCAACCCTAAAATGAATCCCTCAATGTAGGTATCTTCTTCCCTGCTCCTATATCTGCCCTTCCTCCATCTCCACCCTCTCACTCCCCAAAGCTCTTGCCAGTCCTTCCCATCTCCCTTCCCTCTCCCCCTCTTCCCTTCCCCTAACCTCACCACCACCCCTGCCCCCACCCCCATGCTCACAACTTTTGCCGGGTAATCTTGTTTGCTTCCAATTTCCAGGAGGATCTATATATGTTTTTCTTTGGAGTCACCTTGTTTTTTGGCTTCTCTGGGCTTGTGAACTACAGGCTTAGTGACCTTGGTTTATGGATAGAGTCCACAAATGAGTGAGTACATACCTTATTCATATTTTTGGGTCTGGGTTATCTCACTTGGGATAGTGTTTTCTATTTCCATCCATTTGCATGCAAAATTCAAGATGTCATTGTTTTTTTACCGCTGAGTAGTACTCTAATGCATATATATTCCACACTTTCTTTATCCATTCTTCCATAGAGGGGCATCTAGGTTGTTACTAGGTTCTGACTATTACAAATAATGCTACTATGAACATAGTTGAACAAATATTTTTGTAGTATGATTGGGCATCTCTTGGGTATATTCCCAAGAATGGTATTGCTGCATCCTGAGGTAGGTTGATTCCGAATTTCGTGAGAAACCACCACACTGATTTCCAAAGTGGTTGCACAAGATTGCATTCCCACCAGCAATGGATGAGTGTTATTTTCTTTATAGAAAATTTCTTAATCTCAGTCCCCCAAGACTTTATTTACATGCTGGATTTCTAACTTAATGCTGAATAAAGGGGGCCAGATAAACCCAGTAGTTCATAGAGAATTAAGAAAAAATGTTTTGCTAAACAGAATGATAAGTTTTAGCAAGTATTAGTTCAAGGCCCATAATACACACATACTTGCTACTAACAAATGGTTCTTTTATGGAGGCAGCCAGTCACCTGCTTTAATCATTTTTAAAGGTGAATGACTAAGTGGATTTAGCCAGCACATGGACATCCTGTTAGTAAAACTAATAAAAAAGAACAGAGTGTGGGTTTAACTTCCAGAGCCTTGTCATTTGAATGAGTTAAAATGCCAAGATTTTTACAAATGAAGTCTTTTATCACTCAGTCAAAAAATAGTGTACTTTATATAAAATTGATTGTTTTATATAATCTACTTTAGAAGCCCTATTCAGTTTCAGATTAATTTGAATTTTCTTGTTTCTCAATGTTAAATTATTTTCCTTTTATCTATTTAATATGCTTTAAAAATATCTGCTGAGAGTTATTTGTACACAGTATAAGTACACATGCGCTACTTTTGAATTGCTATTTAATCTCTATGTATTTGGGAATTTTTCGTTCCTCTTATATTTAATTTCTCAATGTATTCACTTGTGTCTGTTTTTGCCTGAAAGAAGACATCATATGATATTTTTAAAATTTATATTTCTTGTAGTATTTTTTTATCTAAACGTCTACACTGTATGTCGACCTCAGTGTAGGATGTTGTAAAGAGTGAAAATTGTGCCATTGGTGCATGAAATCATTGATGGATGTAGATCATATCCAGTTGATGGAGGGTATGGCAGCAAAACAAAAGACCAGAGGTCTGGCTTTTCCAGGCTTCCCTTATGTCACCACACAACTCACTTCTATTATTGAATGGGATACTGTGTGAGTTCTATATTTAATGTGATAAAAAACCTTCACTGACACTAGGCTTGATCCCAGATGGTCACTCAGTTTTTCAAGTTTGCATCCCACTGAAGAGTAGATGAGGATTACTCACTGGGCAATGGAGATGATTTCATGTTTCTGTAGTAGGAGAATTCTGTCACAGGACATTTCAAGATAACCCTCCTAAAGGGTTGCCTTACTCAAATTTGACATGATGGTATGTGCCTAGTCTTACTGTAACTTTTTATGCCATGTTTGGTTGATCCCTGTGAGGACTGCTCTTTTATAGAAAGAAACAGAAGAGGAGTGGATCTGGAAGGAGAGCAGCTTAAGGGGTGGCTGGGAGAAGAGCAGGGAAGGAAAACAGCAGGAAGAATGTAATATAATAGAGAAGAGGCCTCCCATCACAGCTCCCATCCAGGTACGAATTCCTATATTTCTCCCTTCCCCCTGGGGCCGTAAAATTTCCCCAGCTCACCTGCCTTGCAAGCTGGGCCTGCATTGTAAGCACATCCCGGAAAGAGGGAGTGCATGTGCTTCAATAGCCTGCCTGAGGAAAGGTGGGCATTCTGTCACTGAAGTTCCTGCCCAAGAAGGGAACCTGACCCGGTACCAGAAGTTCCAATAGAGAGCATTTGAAGTAAGAGATGGGCAGATGCCAAGGCAAGACCTCATCCAACAATCTGAAAAACAACATGAAAACACCAGATCCCAAGGACCCTACAATAGAAGGACTTGAACACCTTAACCCAGAAGAAATGGAAAAAAGTGCCATTATGAAAGCAATAGAGTCCCTTAAACAGGATATGAATAACTCCCTTAAAGAATTGGATGAGAAATATAACAAAAAGTTTGAAGAAATGAGTATAGAAATAGATGAGAAATATAACAAAAAGTTTGAAGAAATAAGTAAATCCGTAAATAAGAGACCCTGAGAAACCAAGAAAAAACAATCAAAGAGGTAAAGGAAACAGTTCAAGAATTGAAAACTGAAATGGAGGCAATGAAGAAAACACAAACCAAGAACCGGCTGGATTTGGAAAACCTAGGTAAACGAACGGAGACTACAGAATCAAGCATAACCAATAGAATACAAGAGATAGAAGAAAGAATCTCAGATTCTGAAAATACCATAGAGAAAATAAATTCTCTGGTCAAAGAAAACAGCAAATCCAACAAATTCTCTTCACAAAACATTCAGGAAATCTGGGACACAATAAAAAAACCAAATCTAAGAATGATAGGGATTGAAGAAGGAGAAGAATTGCAGATCAAAGGCCCAGAAAATATATTCAACAAAATTATAGAAGAAAACTTTCCCAATCTAAAGTACAATATTCCTATGAAGGTTTAAGAAGCATACAGAACACCATATAGACTGGATCAGAAAAAAACATCCCCTCGCCATATAATAATCAAAACACAAAACATACAGATTAAAGAAAGAATTTTAAGAGCTGCAAAGGAAAAAGGTTACGTAACTTATAAAGGTAAACCTATCAGACTTACACCGGACTTCTCTATGGAAACCATGAAAGCCAGAAGATCCTGGATAGAGGTACTGCAGAAACTAAGAGACCATGGATGCAAACCCAGACTACTATACCCAGCCAAGCTATCGTTCACTATCAACGGAAAAAACAAAGTATTCCAGGATAAAAACAAATTTAAACAATATGTAGCTACTAATCCAGCCTTACAGAGAATATTAGAAGGAAAATCATACCGAAGGAATTCAACATTACCAACACTGCCTACAATAACTCAAACATCTAGCGACCATTCACAAGCACAAATCAAAGAAGGAAAACACATACACTCTACTACCTAAAAAAAAAAAATGACCGGAGTCAACAACCACTGGTCATTAATATCACTTAATATCAATGGACTCAATTCACCTCTAAAGAGGCACAGACTTAGAGACTGGATACAAAAACAGGATCCAACATTCTGCTGTTTACAAGAAACACACCTCAACCACAAAGACAGACACCTACTCAGAGTAAAGATTTGGGAAAAGGTTTTCCAAGCAAACGGACCTAAGAAACAAGCGAGTGTGGCCATTCTAATATCTAACAAAATCAACTTCAAACTAAAATCAATCAGAAGAAATGGAGATGGACATTTCATACTCATAACTGGAACAATTCATCAGGAGGAAGTCTCAATCCTGAATATCTATGCTCCTAATATAAAGGCACCCACATATGTAAAAGAAACTCTTCTAGAATTCAAGGCAGTCATCAAACCACACACACTAATAGTAGGAGACTTCAACACTCCTCTCTCACCAATGGACAGGTCAATCAGACAGAAAAAAACAGAGAATTAAGAGATTTATTGGAGGTATTGAATCAAATGGACTTAACAGACATCTATAGAACACTCCACCCAAATAGGAAAGAATATACTTTTTTCTCTGCAGCTCATGGAACCTTCTCGAAAATTGACCACATACTCAGTAACAAAGCAAACTTCCACAGATACAAAAAAATATTAGTAACCACCTGTGTCTTGTCAGATCACCATGGATTAAAATTAGAATTCAACAACAATGCTTCCCCCAGGAAGCCAACAAACTCATGGAAGTTGAACAGTCAACTACTAAATCACCCCTGGGTCAAGGAAGAAATAAAGAAAGAAATTAAAGTCTTCCTTGAATTTAATGAAAACAAAGACACAACATACTCAAACCTATGGGACACTATGAAAGCAGTGCTAAGAGGAAAGTCCATAGGACTAAGTGCCCAATTAAAGAAAACAGAGAAAGCACACATTGGAGACTTAACAGCACACTTGAAAGCTCTAGAAAAAAAAGAAGCTGATTCACCCAGGAGGTCTAGAAGACTGGAAATAATCAAACTGAGGGCTGAAATCAACAAAATAGAAACACAGAAAACAATCCAAAGAATCAATGAATCAAAAAGCTCGTTCTTGGAGAAAATCAACAAGATTGACAAACCCCTATCCAAATTAATCAAACGGCAGAGAGAGAACATGCAAATTAATAAGATCAGAAATGAAAAGGGGGAGATAACCACAGACACAGAGGAAATTCAGAGAATCATTAGATCTTACTATGAAAGTTTATATTCCACAAAGTTGGAAAATGTAAAAGAAATAGACATTTTTTTTAGATGAGTACCATATACCAAAGTTTAACCAAGAACAGGTGAACAGTCTAAATAGACCTATTAGTCGCGAAGAATTAGAAGCTGTTATCAAAAATCTCCCTACCAAAAAAGGCCCAGGACCAGATGGTTTCAATGCAGAATTATACCAGAACATCCAGGAAGAGCTAATACCTATACTCCTTAACGTATTCCACAATATAGAAACAGAAGAGTCATTGCCAAACTCCTTTTATGAAGCTACAGTTACCCTGATACCAAAACCACACAAAGACACAACCAAGAAAGAGAATTACAGGCCAATCTCACTCATGAACATCGACGCGAAAATTCTCAATAAAATACTGGCAAACCAAATCCAAGAACACATTAGAAAAATTATCCATTATGATCAAGTCGGCTTCATTCCAGAGAACCAACTGCATTCATACCCAAGCAACTTGCTATAGATTAACTGTGTGGCAAACAAGGTGTTCTTGTCAGGTCTTTGGCTGGTGGGCTGCATTTTGCAGTTACAAAGAAAGGGCCGATTACTTTATTACTTATATTGAAAGGTAATCTTATAAGGAATCACAAATCTAAACTATTTTTAAAAAAACTTGAAAAAGAATCAGTCAGCTCTACTTTAAATCTTTATGGTACATATCCATTCATTAATAGTTTTATATATCGGGAGATTGAGAGCAAAATGGGTATAAGAAATTAAACATAATCTTTGGTCATCAAACAAACATAGCTAGGAGAGTACATCAACCAGTACTTTATTCTTATTCCCTGACTTTAAAGAGTTCTGTATTCAGTTATGTGCCTTTCTAAAACTTTAGATTGTCTTCTGTGGTTGTTCAACTCAAAGTTATTTAACAAAAACATCTTAGTCTAACTTTCTTATTTTTAAAGATTAGTTTCAGCTGTGATGCACTCCAAGATCTGTAAACACATCTCCCAACAATAAGGTTAAAGGAATTTAAAATATCTGTGCTACTAAGACTCAACTGATAATAACTTGCTGCTCCTTAAATGAAACTCAGACTCTGGTTGTGAAATACATCCATTTTCTTTTTTTTATATTTTTTTTATTTTCTCAAAGTTTATTAAAATATAAAAGTTTCCATTTCTGTCCCTCCTCCCAACACCCTCCCACTCCCCCCACTCCCTCTCCTCTTCCCTCTCCATCCCTAAGAGCAGTCAGGGTTTCCTGCCCTGTGGGAAGTTCAAGTTCCTCCCCGCTCCCTCCAGGTCCAGGAAGGTGAGTGTCCAGACAGATTGGATCCCAAAAATCCAGTATATGCAGAGGAAACAAGTCCCAGTGTCATTGTTAATGGCTTTTCAGAAAGACTCTGGGCCAGCCACATTCAGAGAATCCGGCCTCATTCAGGGAATCTGGTTGGATCACGTTCAGTCCCAGTCAACTGGCCTTGGTGAACTCTCATTAGATCAGTACCCTTGTATCAGTGGGTGATCACACCCCTCACGGTCCTGATTTCCTTTTTCATGTTCTTCCTCCTTCTGCTCCTCCTTTGGACCTTGGGGGACTCTGTCCGGTGCTCCAATGTGGGTCTCCGTCTGTATCGCCATCCATCCTCAGATGAAGGTTCCCTCTGATCTTTCCTTCTTTGCTCACGTTCTCTTTCCTTCTGCTTCTTGTTTGGACCAAAGGAGTTAAGTCCAGTGTTCCAATGTGGGTCTCTGTCTCTATCTCCATCCATCGCCAGATGAAGGATCTATGGTGATAAGCAAAATATTCATCAGTAGGGTTATGGGCCAAGGCCAGTTCAGGCACCCTCTCCTCTGTCCAGAGAACAATCTGGGGATCTCTCCTTGGACCTGGGATCCCATTTATAATCAAGTCTCTTGTAAACACTAAACTGACTCCCTAAGTTGAGATATATTCTTCCCTGATCCCAATCTATCCTTCCTCCCTCCCCCCCTCCCAGTCCCCCGAGCATTCCCCATTCCTCCCCTGCTCCCTTCTCTCTAACCCTCTCCCCTTCAAACAACCCTCCCACCCATCCCCCGCCAAAAACCCGAGGTTACCTGAGAATCTTGTCTATTTCCAATCTCCAGAAGGAAAACTACCTGAATTTTCTTCAGGTTCACCTTCTTATTTAGCTTCTCTAGGATCATGAATAATAGGCTAAGACCTTTAATTATGGCTAGAATCCACTTATGAGTGAATGCATACCGTGTTCCTCTTTTTGGGTCTGGCTTACCTGACTCAGTAAAGCGTTTTATTTTTTTATTATTTTTTTTTATTTAATTTTTACTGGGAACCCCTAAAGAATCAAGTCTCTTGCAAACCCTAAAATGGCTCCCTTAGTTGAGATATAAACTTCCCTGCTCCCATAACCATCCTTCCTCCCTCCCCACCTTCCATTCCCCCAAGCCATTCCCAATCCTCCCCCTCTCCCCTCTCCTGGACCATCTTCCCTTACTTCCACTCCCCCACCACCCATGCACCCGAGTTTGCCTGGCAATCTTGTCTAGTTCTATTATCCAGGAGGATAACTATATGATTTTCTTCAGGTTCACCTTCTTATTTAGCTTCTCTAGGATCACGAATAATAGGCTCAAAGACCTTTAACTATGGCTAGAATCCACTTATGAGTGAGTACATACCATATTCCTCTTTTTGGGTCTGGCTTACCTCACTCAGTAAAGCGTTTTCTATTTCCATCCATTTGCATGCAAAATTCAAGATGTCATTGTTTTTTACCGCTGAGTAAAACTCTAATGTGTATATGTTCCACACCTTTTTTAACCATTCTTCTATTGAGGGGCACCTAGGTTGTTTCCATGTTCTGGCTATTAAAAATAGTGCAGCTATGAACATAGTGGAACAAATACTTTTGTAGTATGATAGGGCATCTCTTGGGTATATTCCCAAGAGTGGAATTGCTGGGTCCTGAGGGAGGTTGACTCCCAGTTTCCTGAGAAACCGCCACACTGATTTCCACAGTGGCTGCACAAGTTTGCATTCCCACCAACAATGGATGAGTGTTCACCTCACTCCACATCCTCTCCAGCATAGGCTATCATTGGTGTTTTTGAGTTTAGCTATTCTGACAGGTGTAAGATGGTATCTCAAAGTGGTTTTGATTTGCATTTCCCTGATCGCTAAGGAGGTTGAGCAAGACCTTAAGTGTCTTCTGGCCATTCGAAGTTCATCTGTTGTGAATTCTCTGTTCAGTTCAGTACCCCATTTTTTAATTGGGTTAATTAGAGTTTTAGTGTCTAGTTTCTTGAGTTCTTTGTATATTTTGGAGATCAGACCTTTGTCTGATGAGGGGTTGGTGAAGATTTTCTCCCAGTCAGAAGGCAGCCTTTTTGTCTTACTGAGAGTGTCCTTTGCTTTACAGAAGCTTCTCAGTTTCAGTAGGTCCCATTTATTCATTGTTTCCCTTATTGTCTGTGCTACTGGGGTCCTACTTAGGAAGTGGCCTCCTGTGTCTATATCTTGTAGATTACTTCCCACTTTCTCTTCTATCAGGTTCAAAGTGGTCGGATTAATGTTGATGTCTTTAATCCATTTGGACTTGATTTTTGTGCATGGTGATAGATATGGATCTACTTTCATTCTTCTACAGGTTGACATCCAGTTATGCCAGCACCATTTGTTAAAGATGCTTTCCTTCTTCCATTGTATACCTTTAGGTCCCTTGTCAAAAATTAGTTGTTCATAGGTTTGTGGGTTAGTATCTGGGTCTTCTATTCGATTCCATAGGTCAACTTCTCTGTTCTTATGCCAATACCAAGCTGTTTTCAATACTGTAGCTCTGTAAGAGAGTTTGAAGTCAGGGATGGTAATGCCTCCAGAAGTTCCTTTATTGTATAAGATTGTTTTGGCTATCCTGGGTTTTTTGTTTTTCCACATAAACTTGATTATTGTTCTCTCAAGGTCTGTGAAGAAATTTGATGGGATTTTGGTGGGGATTGCATTGAATCTATAGATTGCTTTTGGTAGAATTGCCATTTTTACTATGTTGATTCTCCCAATCCAAGAGCAGGGGAGGTCTTTTCATTTTCTGGTATCCTCCTCAATTTCTTTCTTCAAAGATTTAAAGTTCTTGTCAAATAGGTCTTTCACTTCCTTGGTTAGAGTAACCCCAAGATATTTTATGCTATTTGTGGCTATCGTGAAAGGTGATGTTTCTCTGATTTCCCTCTCTGCTTCTTTATCCTTTGTGTATAGGAGGGCCACTGATTTTTTGGAGTTGATCTTGTATCCTGCCACGTTACTAAAGGTGTTTATCAGCTGTAGGAGTTCTTTGGTAGAGTTTTTGGGGTCACTTATGTACACTAACATATCATCAGCAAATAACGAAAGTTTAACTTCATCCTTTCCAATTCGAATCCCCTTGATCTCCTTATGTTGTCTTATTGCTATTGCTAGAACTTCAAGCACTATATTGAAGAGGTATGGCGAGAGTGGAGAGCCTTGTCGTGTTCCTGATTTTAGTGGAAAGGCTTTGAGTTTCTCTCCATTCAGTTTGATGTTAGCTGTCGGCTTGCTGTATATTGCTTTTATTATATTAAGGTATGATCCTTGTATCCCCAGTCTCTCCAACACCTTTATCATAAGTGGGTGTTGAATTTTGTCAAATGCTTTTTCAGCATCTAGTGAGATGATCATATGGTTTTTTTCTTTCAATTTATTTATATGATGGATTACATTGATAGATTTGCATATGTTGAACCAGCACTGCATCTCTGGAATGAAGCCGACTTGATCATAATGGATAATTTTTCTAATGTGTTCTTGGATTCGGTTTGCCAGTATTTTATTGAGAATTTTCGCGTCGATGTTAATGAGTGAGATTGGCCTGTAATTCTCTTTCTTGGTTGTGTCTTTGTGTGGTTTTGGTATCAGGGTAACTGTAGCTTCATAAAAGGAGTTTGGCTATGACTCTTCTGTTTCTATATTGTGGAATACGTTAAGGAGTATAGGTATTAGCTCTTCCTGGATGTTCTGGTATAATTCTGCATTGAAACCATCTGGTCCTGGGCCTTTTTTGGTAGGGAGATTTTTGATAACAGCTTCTAATTCTTCGCGACTAATAGGTCTATTTAGACTGTTCACCTGTTCTTGGTTAAACTTTGGTGTATGGTACTCATCTAAAAAAATGTCCATTTCTTTTACATTTTCCAACTTTGTGGAATATAAACTTTCATAGTAAGATCTAATGATTCTCTGAATTTCCTCTGTGTCTGTGGTTATCTCCCCCTTTTCATTTCTGATCTTATTAATTTGCATGTTCTCTCTCTGCCGTTTGATTAGTTTGGATAGGGGTTTGTCAATCTTGTTGATTTTCTCCAAGAACCAACTTTTTATTTCCTTGATTCTTTGAATTGTTTTCTCTGTTTCTATTTTGTTGATTTCAGCTCTCAGTTTGGATTGGATAGTTTAGTTGGTCAGGGGCAGAGATGGCTCTGATTTCATGGCTAAACTGTGTTTCTTTCACTGGTCCTTTATAGCCATTTGACTCTAATTTTAAGACCAGGGCATATTTCTTTCACTAGCTCTGATTCTAGGGACAAAGTGTGTTTCTTCGGCATGGGTTTCAGAGTCAGAGCATGTTTCCTTCGTCTTGGGTTCAGGGATAAAAATGTTTCTTTCCCTGGCTCAGGTCTCAGATACAGGGTGTGTTTCTTTCACTCGGTTTGAGGTCAGAGTCAGAGTGCTCAGTGATTGGTTGGTATCCTGCTCTAGTTATCCATTTTTATTCTACAATATGTGTATATAATCTGAAAATTCTTGCATGTATACAATGTGTCTGTTTCATTTCCACCAGTTCTTTTCTTTCTAAACTTTATTTATTAAAACTCAAATGTGGCTTCACAATAAGGGTGGTATTCATTTCAAATATGTTTTTTGGCAGAAAATGTAAGTTTCAATAGCTGAGTTCATAACCATAAAGATAGCACTCAAAAATTCACTGTCTTTCAACAGCTGGAGCAATGGCAATGAAATAAAACCACAACCATCAGTGGTTGATTTGAATTTTGTTAATTACTTTAATTGTTGGCATAAAATTTATAACCAAAGGTGACAAAGATAGCTTTTTCCTCTCCCTTTTCTATAGATTAAATAAAAATCAACACACACATTCATTGACGATTAGTTTTGAGCCAAGTCACCTATCATTAATGCTCTATCCAATTCGTATTAGATTTCATTGTAACCAGATTTTTTTAAATATCTACTTCTAAACATGAATCTTTTCTTAATTATGGTTACTATTACTGTGATAAAACACCATGACCAAAAGCATCTTGGTGAAGGAAGGACTTATTTGGCTTACATAACAGGTGTGACAGTTCTTGAGGGAAGCCAACGCAAAAGCTCAAACCAGACAGGAAACTGAAGGCAGGACCTCATGGAGAGGGCTCTCTGGCTTGCTTCTATGGTTTGTTCACTCGGGTTTCTAAGAGAATCCAGGACCAGCAATGAGGGGTGGCATCAATCCTAATTGATGGGCCCTCTTCCATCAGTAAATAACATAAAGAGAAACCCCACAGACATTTTTATTCCTCTTATTATAGAGGCATTTTTTTCAATTGAAGCACCTCTTCTCAGATGATGCTAGGCTTTTTCGGACTGTCATAAAACCAGGAAGCCCAGATTCTGATTACTTTTCTAAATACCTATCATTAGAAGAATTTACTTGACAACAGTCCTGGGGTCATTTCCTATGCAGATTCTACTGAGTCCAATAATGTTATCCATATCAAAGGGAGGTCACCTCTAAGTAGAAAGTACACATTCATGTAATGTTCCTTTCAGTGTGAATAGTAATTTTTGGTAGACTTTCTTCTTCTCACAAGGGGAACCTTCAAGAAACTCTTAATCCATCAAGTCTTCATGTAGAATATCAAACTTAAGCCAAATATGTGAGCAAATAGACTACCTACTTCAACAGAATCCAAATCAGTGTTCCATGATTAGACCAGGATACCCACAAAAATAAGATCTCAATCATAAAAATTGTAGTTAGATATAATATTAAAGGGTTTTATCATATCTTTATCATATCGTCTTTTATTTAGACTTTATCATATCTAAATACACTGCAAGACATCATGACTTTGACTTGATGTTTAATGATGATTACTAATATTAATAATTTTTACTGTTGGGGGGGCGGGGAAAAAATAATTTTTACTGTTGTATTACAATGTATTAAACAAGCACAATTTTTAAATAAAAATTGACTCAACGCCCAAACAATTTTTCTTTCATCAGAGATTTCTGTATAATGTAATATATTGTCATCAGATTTATTTATTCCATCTAGTTCAATTAAGCTTCATTTCTTCTTCTATTAAATTCCCGAAAAATGCGGCCCCCAATCTAGTGGAAAACAAAAATGAAGTTAAAGGCAAGGGAGAAGTAAATGAACTGAGATAATACTAAAAAACATATTTCTACAAATGCCAGATCCTTATTGATGAAGTTACCTCATATTGAATCCTAATACTTCAGACAAACAGTGGGTCAATAAGCCTTTGTTGTTTTACGTGAGATATTTATCCACAAATATAAAATTATAATAATAAGCATTACTTTTGTGTACCATTATACAAAGCTGCTCCATGTGCAGATACTGATGATTAGTTTCTAAATCTTGGCAAACTTCAGCTAATGTAGAGCCCTAAGATCTTGTCCTTCATTTCCAACAAATTGTCAATGACTGTGATCATTGCCACAAAATTGATTTAATCCAGAATATTCTCCAAAGAAATAACTCTTTCAGCCCCTTATCTCTGAGTGGGGAAAATAACATTTTGCCATTGGTGGAACATACGTATGCTTAAAGAATGGTAGAATCTCCAAATCTAATTAAATTTTTCTGAAAAAGCCATATAAGTAGAAAGTGAGTTGTAATCATCATACCATTGACTCAGGGATCCAGTTTCATGGAGAATTCCCTCAATACTCTTACTACAATTTACTTTTCATCAAAACCCCATCCCAGATAACCTGGGTCATGGACATCGGATTGAATGATTATATTTATATAATATTTATGCATTCATACAACATAATATATAGTCATACAAGATATACTGATTAGAGTTCCTCCCACATCCTCTGAAATCCTGTCAATCTCCCCAACGACCCAAATTCATATTCTGACTTTCTCTCTATCATTATAAAACAAGTAGGTATCTAAAAAAATAAACAATAACAGTAACAATAAAAAAAGTAAAATACAAAAACCCACAACCCGAATAATAAACAAACAGAGGGTAAAGCAGGCAAAAGAAAAGCCCTAGAAACATATGTAGATGCAGAGACACACATATTGAACACACAAAAATCCCATAAAAACCACAAAATCATGAATCATGATGTATAAACAAAATAATGTAAGGTAAGAAAAAACATTATGAGACAAAACTCGTGCAAAAATGGCCCTGAATTAGTTTTGTTTTGTACATCTATTGATATGTAGAGCCTCACTTTAAGTGTTGTCTGTATACTCAGTGAGACTGCATTGGAGGAAACTAATTTCTCTTTCTTAAGAATTTTCTGTTAGAGCTATCTTCTGGACTAATAATAGAGCTTTTGCCCACTTCTGGTATCACCACTGGGACTCCAAATGGCTTAGGCAAGTATATACAGAGGCAGCCTCTGTGAGTTCATACTTACAAAGTCAAATGGTAGAACTTCATCCCTCCTTATGTTTTCTCTTTCCGGAATTAGAAGATTCCCTGAAGGGCGTAAAATGATTGTAGTGAGAACATAAACTTGATATCTTAGGCTTTTCTATAAAAGTAAAACATCCACAGATAAAACGCTGAAATTTAATTTCTATTCTAAGTTTATTGTTTGCTAAGTATAATCTGACCAAACTTACCTGAAATGAAGACTAATAAAGAATATATCCCCTGCTTTCTTTCTCTGCCATTTCTCAGAAACAAGCTTTAGAGTGCATCTCTCAAAGAGTGGCATCAAAATAAGAATGAAATACATAAGGAAGGGGAAATTATTGGTTTGTTTTGGGAAATGAAATAATGATTAGATTCCCACACCACTGCTGTCATGTCCAGCACTACTGTGTCAGGCTTGGAAGCTACACTGCAGTTCTCTCTATTCCCACCACTTCCAACAACTCCAGGATCTTGTTGATCACAAACCCGATTCAACTTTGGACTTCCAGAGACTGCACCTGAGTCATGCAGTCCTTTCCCATCAAGGAAATGTACATCACTCTGGTGAAGATCTAATTACATATAGACCAGAATCACTACAAACTAATTTACTGGTTCTTCCCCATTTATACAAAAATATTAAAAACTGTATGGCACATTCTTCCAGAAAAATGAAAAGGCAAGTGTATGTCATGAGATAATTTAGAAATTATTTTGATGCCTCATAAACTGTTCTTTGTCAATGAAATATCCCTGAGAGTCAAAAAATCTAGTGCCAAGTCTGCTGATGCTCAGGCCGTTTTCCCTGCCTCCATAATCCTATACATGAAATGCACTCCACCATAACACATTTTCAAAGTGTCTATCAACCATGGAAGCCTACAACTTTTCTGACATCTAGGGGTACTGCCAAGAAGTGTAGTATGAGGTAGGCCACGTCCCGCCACCCAGATAGCTTAACCCCTGAAATAACCACATAGAAATGAAAATATTTCCTCATAACAGAAAATGAAAATATTCTGAGAGAAGGGAAGCAAGAAATAAATAGATAAATCAATTCAAACTCTTTGCTTTACTAACAATCTACATCAATACCTGAACTGTTTGGTATACAAGCCTCGGCTCAATTACTTTTCAACCTTCGCTTGCTTAGGTATTACATGTTTTCAGAAATGCAAGCATCTTTTAAGGGAAACAATTTTGAAACACAATTATCTTCAACAGATCCATTTTATTGAATGCCATTTTCTTTTCTTTTTTTTTTGTTTTCCGTTAGACTTGTTTATTCAAGTATCCGAAAACACTCTTTCCACTTCCTCCCCTCCTCCCAATACCTTCCCTCTCCCCCCACTCCCTCTCCTCCTCCCTGACCATTCCCAAGAGCAGTCAAGGTTTCCTGCCCTGTGAGAAATCCAAGTTCCTCCTCTCTCCCTCCAGGTCCAGGACGGTGAGCATCCAAACAGGCCAGGATCCCAAAAAGCCAGTCCATGCAGACGAAACAAGACCCAGTGCCATTGTCAATGGCTTCTCAGTCTTCATTGCCATTTTCTTTACTGTCTTTAATTTCTAAATTATGAGTCTGAATATCTACCCTTGCAAATTGACCTGACCTTGGCTTTCTTTGTCATGAAGAGAAGCTTAAGTGGAAAAACGGAAATAGATTAGAAGTTTCACTGTCATATGGCAATTTAAGCTGGAAAGTATTCTCTTCTGCAGGAATGTTTTCCCTAAAGTCCAGAGTGGGTTGAAGACTGAGAATGGAAATGAAATTTCTTTCTTGCTATGAAAATGTCCTTCAGTAGGAGAAACTGGGATGTTTACACTGCTATCCTCTGCTATCATTGGCAGGGATACCTTAAGAATTTAACTCTGATTAAAAGTTTTTCCATGAATTCATCTGTTTTTCTGTGAACTATAATTTTCTAACACAGAATTCACCACATTATTTAAATAATACCTAAGGCTCGTGATCTGAATAGGATCCAAAATTTTGGAAGACAAAACATGGGAGAAGGGCATTTCAATGATTAGCCTGAAAGCCACAGCAGGTTAGCAGAAAGGACTGGGGATGAAAAAGATTTGCCATTTCTCAACAGCAAATTAGTTAAGTGCAGGGTAGCAACGTATTTTAATTGATGCTCTCAGCTGAATCCAGCCAGGGTTGTTCAAAAACTTAGCATAAATACTATTTAACATTTCCAAAAATTCATCTCTATGTTGCTGCCCTATATGTTATTAGCCAAAATAGAGCACATTATTCATTCAAGAAGTTAAGGCTGTGGTCTGATACTAATTTAAACATTTGGACAATAGAATTGTTTTGTGAAACCTGTGGCTTACAGACTCCACAGTATTTTTCACATGTAAAGACATAAATTATTCTCTCACTTCACTTCCAACCTTGAACATCACATGTTGCCTTTCAATGGATATTCACAAAGTAATTAAAACAAATAGAGAAGAGGGATGTAAAGTATCCTTATACTTTATAACAACTGATAATAATTACTATCATAAACTATCACTACAAGGAGTTATACTGTTCACTTTTCAATTAAAGAAAAGGTTGAAAACTAGATATCTCGTTTGGATGGATAAAAAAAACCCGAAAATTTAAGAGACAATAAAATTTTAAAACTCCATGCCTTGGGAAGTACAAGTGTCCAGTTTAGTTGAATCCATGAGTGGTGTGCATCACATCTGAGACTCAGGTGTCCAGCCCCAGAAGGAAGCTGCTCAAGCCATTGTTATTGCATTCAGGATCCCATTCACTGAACACCCAAACACTATTCCATATTCCCAAGGTATTCCTCCATTTTACATTATTCTAATATCAAAATACTAAGCTAGTTTTCAGAACATATTGGATAGACAACAATTATGATTGTATATAATATTATATACTACACAAATAATACACAAGTAATATAAGAATGATTATTAAGAATAATAAAAATTCCAAGTGGAGTTATTAACTATTCGCAGGCACAGCTATAGAATTTGGTTCTGAAGGTCCTTTTAAATTGAACACAGGCTACTTTCAGAAGATGGACTTAAACCATAAATCTAAGATCACCTTTAGAGATCTCCTCATCTTCCTTTGTTGGTGAACAATGTCAACTGACTCAGATTCATCACTATCAGATAAATAAAGTGTCTTTAAATTTTAAATCAACTGAGATCTCACAGCTATCATTGTGTTAGAAGACAATCTGACCCACAGGCAATTGCTCCACAGCTCCCAGTTTCTGCTTTACCGTTTCTGTGAAACCTAGAATATCTAGAATATTTTTCAAGAATATCTCCAATCATCCTGTTTGCCCTGGTCATACTACCTACAGAAAATAAAATAATTGTTATTTGAAGATGCTTTGAAAAACTTAAACTATTAGTGCTTTCACAGAAAAAAAATAAAAACACCTAAACCAATAACCTTTGATGGTAGTATCTTTAATATGGTTTACTAAGTCTGCTGTTGCCATAATAACTTGAAAAAAAATGAATTCTCACAATACAATTCCACTTCAACCTTCCTTCTACAACCATTTTGAGTCTAAACCTATGAAATAAAATCAAATGTTATTCAAAAAATAAAGGAACCTAAAAGAAAATGCTCATTCTTTCTCATTCAACTCAAAAAATGTGATTCCTCCACCATGCAATAGGCATTCTTCAATCTATTCATATCAGGCACAGTACTTAGTAAGGAACAAGGTTTGATACCAGGTTTGTTCTTGATACTAGAAATTGAGTTGTGAGTCATATTTTGCACCTCATCTTCAATTATTATAGGTCCCTGTTGCCCAAGAAGATCCAAAAGATTACCTTGTTTTGCAGAACTGCCATTGTCACCTTCATTCTCATGGGTCATGTTGAGTTCACCTAAAAAATAATAAATGAATGTTTCAGAGGACAGTGAGCATACCACAGGATTCAAAATATTTCATGCACACATATTAGGTATCAAACCCAAGTCATCTGAAATGTATCCTTTACTGCCACACATTTGAATGCTGTCAAGTGTTTTCCAATAATGCCACTAACATAATATGAAATTCATCCCAGAAACAGAATTATAAGTTTTGTAAATCTACTTCCATGGTGAGTTCCAAAGAGGAAGTGCATATAGCCAGGAATGGGTCATTCTTATACATGTAGAGCTTAGTCCATGTTGATGTTCTACTTGTTATAGAGTATTGGACTAAAAGTGTTCCTTAGACATTATTTGGCAAAACATTGAAGTTCACTGGGAGTCTAAACTGACATAGTAGGAATGCCACATGCATCAGACTTCAAAGCTACTTCTAAAACACTTAATGATGTTTATTCTCTTCTATGGATGTTTTTAAAATCGTTCCCTGGTTATGGATTCACAGATAACAAACTTAACCCTATTTTATACAACTGTTTCAGGTTTCTAACAAAAACATCAAAAGACTGTCACCAAAAAAATATACAGGGACACTTATGATTTCACACTCTCCATACACAAAAGGGAATCAGCAGTGTTTACATTATGGGAACAATTTCCCATTGTCCCCATTTCTTTCTTTTTTCAATATCACAGAGGAACAGCAAATGAGCCCAAAATTCCTAAACCAACATTTAATTGGGGCTTTTTTTACTCTAGGTAAAAAAAAAAACATAAAGAAAATATTCCCCAGTGGTGAGAAAATAAATATTCTGAGGATCAATAACAGAGTAACAAATTAATTAATATTAGGTCATGTTTTAATTACCTGTATCAGAATTCTAGACCCACTGAAGAACAAACCTTAGATCATGGACATCCACATTCTTTGTTGATTTATGTTTCCAACTACACTCCCAACATTAAGATGAATAGCTCTGAATCAAAATACTCAGAACAAAAGCATTTTATTGACCTGAATTCCTTCACTATCATAATTTCTGATTATCAGAAGCCATCTTAATACTACTGTAGAAATTTACCTGCTGTTGACATTCTTCTCATGAAAAAACAAAAGAAATAGAATGATAGGCAGTAATTGAATAAATGTTTCTGTCAGCATCTGTATGTGTTTCTTGTGATTTTTTCTTTGACAGTTACTTTTCAGCATATTTTTCTTGTCCTATTCTGTTTTTGTTTTTAATTTCTTTTTTGAATAACTTATTTATTTTTACTTTTATGTGCATTGGTGTATATGTATGTCTTGTGAGGGTGTCAGATCTTGGAATTACAGACAATTGTGAACTACCATGTGGGTGCTGGGAATTGAACTCAGGTCGTCTAGGAGAAAAGCCAATTCTCTTAACCGTTGAGCCATCTCTCCAGTCCCTAATTTCTTATTTTTTATCACCATTATCATTATTATCATTGCATTATCATTATGTTAGAAGTTCTGTTGTATTCAAATGAAAGTATCGAGGTTGTAATGTATATTTTGTTCTGTGAGAAAGTAAGAAGGACTGGGTAGGATCTGGGATGGGGAAACCATGATCAGAATACATTGTGGCAGACACAGCCCTATCAAGATATAGAATATCATGTGGAACAGAAGTGGGGTGTAAAAACCAGAATAAAGCAGTCTCTGAACTGCGGAATCCTTAGCTGTAGAAGAGACGGTTGCTCTAGTTTAAAAAGATGTCCTGACTACTTGCACTCCTGCGACCTCAGCGTTTGCTGAGATTGACAGTTCAGAATAAACCTTCCATGAACATGCATTTGGAGCATCTTCAGCATAAAATGAAAGAAGCTGTTTTCTATTTCTACATGTGAGCTCCAAGATCATTGTGGTATCACAATAAAGAACAGTTTCTGGGAGCTAGAGAGATGTCTCAGTGACTAAGAGCACTAACTGCTCTAACAGAGGATGTGGGCTCAATTCCTGCACAGAGATGGCAGCTCCCATACGTCTGTAACTCCACTTCTAGGGACTCTGATGTCCATGCACAAACATACATGCAATCAAATCACCAATAAAATAAATAAATATTTTTAAATTATCAGTTTCTGAGAGTCATTTGCCTAATGGTGCATTTGTTATCTCTGTGCTCTAAGAAATACAACCACCTCTTAAACATAAAATCACATGTTTTAATGGCAAATCAGTCTTGAAACTGAACAGAAAACATATTAACTCACTAATTATATTTGATGATTTTTATTTTGAAAGATTATCACTAATTTATATCACTTGATATTGTTCAGTCATGTATTCACAGTAAAGAAAATGAAGTAAAAGAGAAGAAATAATAAATTCACCGATAATTTAATTACTAATAGTCTCTGATGAAAGTGAGATGTATTTTAACACCGAAACACTTACATGCAAATGCCCATTTAAGAACAAACATACACACTCACACATACAGATACACATACACACACACACACACACATGCATGCACATTCTTCCATTTAGATTTAGCTATTAAAAGCTTAAATAATACTTATTATTAAAAATCATGGTATCTAAGTAAATTTCTCACATTGAAGAAACAATAATCAATGAAACATTTACATACATTATTCTTAAATAGAAAAGATTCTTGAATGTACTTGCTCACCTTTGCAAACAATAAAGAACGCTATAAACAAATGCAGAAGAATTGGCTTCATGGTGATGATTTGGGATCAAAAAGAAGAGCCTGGTAATCTGGAGAATCAGGCCCTGCACGACACCTCAGGCCTCTGTATTTATACTGTGTCTCATCACTGCTCTGGACTCTAGTTGGTGAGCAAACTTGTGATGACAACACAGATAAACACTGTCACAGGTCTAGGACGGAATACTGGCCATCTCCTTCAATTCTGGATTCTGTAATGTGCTCTAATAGGTGATCCTAATATAGATCATGCCAAACCTATACCATTCTTTTTGCCATGTTAAGTAAACAGAAAATCCTGGAAATAAATGTGTCAGGATTAAAAAATCAAAAGATTCAATTACAAGGCTTGATGCATGCTATATTTATCATAACCAAAGTCCTAACTCTCAAAGACCCTCATTGTTACAATGAAGGAAATGAGATGTCATAAGGTCCACGTGAAGTATAGATTATATGACATTAATATGAGCATCTAGAAAGAGATAAGAAAATGAACACAAAGATGAAATATTACACATATATGTATATAAAGAATAGTATAAATCAAAGTAATGTAACATATCCTGCAGAATGCAAGTCATCTTTGTGTGTGGTTGCTGACATGCCAGTACCTTCACCTACAGAGAACAGTTGTACAATATGCTCAAGGTTATTTCCGTTTTCTTTCCCTTCCAGTTGTTTTCAGACTCTCCTTACTGGCTTCCAAACTTAGATCTCACATGCAATATTAGGTTTACTATTTTAAAAATAATCAAAAATCATTTAGCTATTTGTTTTCCCCATTCACCTTACAGTAAGACACACAAATCACTAGAACATATATGGAATTATGACATGTGTTAAAATGATTTAGTGCCAAGAATAAAATTACATAGAATTTGCCATTTATGTGGTATCAATTTGTAGATAATTTCTGCTAGAATGTGGAAGTAGGGCATCCTTCTCCTTAACAGTAATGAAGAGTCAGAAAGAAGGCTTAGCCCTTACTATAGAGTTTTGTGAGTACTGGAAGGACTGAAGTATAGTGGTGACTTTGCCATTTGCTTTCTCCAGTCTTAGTAGTTTCCAAGAAATGATTTCAACAGTGAAAGGATAATGAGACTAGTCTGTTGTTCATGAGAATTGGAAAATTCTGAGGAAAAGAGAAGAGTATTGACCTCCATTTTTGGTTCTACTTTACCTATTTCTGAACTACTTAGTATAAAGGAAATAAATGATTCCTTCTTCTCAGAAACCCAAGCAACATGTAAGGAACATGTTACAGACCTGTCCCATTGCCCAGCATAAATGTTTTGTTTATACATTGAACCCTTTGATTATTTTCAAACAAGACAAAATCTCAAAGATAAAATAGTCTCAATCTTTCAGTGTGTCTAAGATATTACATATACCAAACCCATGTGAGCTTTTCTTGTAGTCCAGGGATTTAGAGCTTGTGTAGACCTGTATTTCATACTGTAGGAATGGACTCCTTCAACTGAGTGAAACCAGAAAAACTGATTTCATTTCTTAGGATATTGCATGTGGATGTGGGCCCAAATCCAGAATACGGGGAACATACATAGAGGAATCTAGACATCTGGGCTCATTTGAGAATCTAGTCCAAGGGTAAGGAATAGCACGAGAAAACAATTGGAGATGGAGAATAAATATGGTTCCAGTTATAGAGTTCATCAAGGACAAAGTCAAATGTGATTTTAAGTTTTTATGGTACCCATGAATGCTCGTTCTCTGGCTCTTTCATCACATCTGTGGAAACACAGAAAAACCTGAATAACTGAAACAATACTGAATAATAAGAAGTGCAAAAGATATCACCCGTCCAGATCTCAAATTGTTCTTTGGAATTAGAGTGATAGAAACGCCATGTTGTAGTGACATATAGACAAACATTTTGTTTTTCTTTGCCAAGGCACAGTAAATGGCTGACTTGCTCCATAGGGCTTTCTGACGTCAGGCATTGACCCTTTCAACAGTAACAAAGGTTCTTATAGGAAGCTTGCTTCTATGGCAGTAAAAAGGAAGAAAAAAGATACCAGCAGCTGGGAATATCCTCTTCTGCTTTACACACAGGAGTTGGCTCGTTATGAATATTCCTCTAGAATATCTAAATGTTACCAGAATTCAGATGTACAGCTGTACATCTTATTGTTCTTTATTCAAATCAAAACTAAGAAATGAACACTGGTGGAGGAAATTGATTTGTTCATCCATTTGTAAAATTAGAATGATGTCATCCATTTGTAAAATTTAATTTTGTCAACAACACACCAGTTGTGGTCATATTACTTACAAAGTTCAAGTACCAAAATCAGAAAAATATACTGATTTTGCTGTGAAACAGTTTAAATTTGTCCTTTTCCAAGTTTTTACAACTTGTTTCTAGATTGCCTTCATACTGAGGATGTTGTCTGCTCCCGTCCGGCAGTCTCCTTCTTCTTCTGCTCTTTTCAAGTCTGTTAGAGTTGAATGTTATCATTAAGCATTTATGAAGAATTATAGAAAATTTCAGTTTATCTGATTCTATCCAAAGAGCATACGTTGCCAAAAATAGCAGGGAGTCTTTGTAGCAGAAAATATGTCTTTAGTAGTCAGGGTGTGTGACAAGATTTATAGCCAAAGTGATCTTCACTTTTGAATGAGATTCCATTATCTCTATATGTCAAGTGTTTCTTTACATGCCACATCTCTAACTTTACTCTGGAAAAGGAGGCTGGATAAACCTAACAGTTCATAGACAATTAAGAAATGTGCTATGAAATATTTAATTACAATTTAAGCAAACATTATTTTAAGGCACTGAATAGATATTTCATGGCTACTAACCAAAGGTTCTCTTTTCTTTTTTGGACATAGTCAATCATTTCCTGAAACATTTTTCTCTTCCTTTTTCTCTTTTATTATGGTGAATGACTAAGTAGTCTTAATCAGGACATGGACAACTGATTAATAAACCTAAGCAAAGAACAGGGAGTGAGGCCAAAGGCAGAGAAGTTTACCTTCTGTAATCTTCCCATCTGAATCAGCTCTGAGGTCAATATTTGTACAAAAAATGCCTTCCAACCAAGGAATAGTGTATTTAATATAAAAATTAATGGTGTCCTGGTATCCTCCTCAATTTCTCTTTTCAAAGGCTTAAAGTCCTTGTCAAATAGGTCTTTCACTTTCTTGGTTAGAGTAACCCCAAGATATTTTATGCTATTTGTGGCTATCGTGAAAGGTGATGTTTCTCTGATTTCCCTCTCCGCTTCTTTATCCTTTGTGTATAGGAGTGCCACTGATTTTTTGGAGTTGATCTTGTATCCTGCCACATTACTAAAGGTGTTTATCAGCTGTAGGAGTACTTTGGTAGAGTTTTTGGGGTCGCTTATGTACACTATCATATCGTCAGCAAATAACGAAAGTTTAACTTCATCCTTTCCAATTCGAATCCCCTTGATCTCCTTATGTTGTCTTATTGCTATTGCTAGAACTTCAAGCACTATATTGAAGAGGTATGGAGAGAGTGGACAGCCTTGTTGTGTTCCTGATTTTAGTGGAAAGGCTTTGAGTTTCTCTCCATTCAGTTTGATGTTAGCTGCCGGCTTGCTGTATATTGCTTTTATTATATTAAGGTATGATCCTTGTATCCCCAGTCTCTCCAACACCTTTATCATAAATGGGTGTTGAATTTTGTCAAATGCTTTTTCAGCGTCTAGTGAGATGATCATATGGTTTTTTTCTTTTAGTTTATTTATATGATGGATTACATTGATAGATTTGCGTATGTTGAACGCAAAGGACACATTCAGTAAGACAAAAAGGCTGCCTTCTGACTGGGAGAAGATCTTCACCAACCCCTCATCAGACAAAGGTCTGATCTCCAAAATATACAAAGAACTCAAGAAACTAGATACTAAAACTCTAATTAACCCAATTAAAAAATGGGGTACTGAACTGAACAGAGAATTCACAACAGATGAACTTCGAATGGTCAGAAGACACTTAAGGTCATGCTCAACCTCCTTAGCGATCAGGGAAATGCAAATCAAAACCACTTTGAGATACCATCTTACACCTGTCAGAATAGCTAAAGTCAAAAACACCAATGATAGCCTATGCTGGAGAGGATGTGGGGTGAGGTGAACACTCATCCATTGTTGGTGGGAATGCAAACTTGTGCAGCCACTGTGGAAATCAGTGTGGCGGTTTCTCAGGAAACTGGGAGTCAACCTCCCTCAGGACCCAGCAATTCCACTCTTGGGAATATACCCTAGAGATTCCCTAACATACTACAAAAGCATTTGTTCTACTATGTTCATAGCAGCACTATTTGTAATAGCCAGAACCTGGAAACAGCCTAGGTGCCCCTCAATAGAAGAATGGTTTAAAAAGGTGTGGAACATATACACATTAGAGTTTTACTCAGCGGTAAAAAACAATGACATCTTGAATTTTGCATGCAAATGGATGGAAATAGAAAACGCTTTACTGAGTGAGGTAAGCCAGACCCAAAAAGAGGAACACGGTATGTATTCACTCATAAATGGATTCTAACCATAATTAAAGGTCTTTGAGCCTATTATTCGTGATCCTAGAGAAGCTAAATAAGAAGATGAACCTGATGAAGATTATTTAGCTATCTGCCAGGAGGTAGGAAAGAGACAAGAGTCCCAGGTAACCTCGGGTGCATGGGGGGGGGGGTTGTTGGAAGGGGAGAGGGTTAGAGAGAAGGGGAGGAATGGGGAAAGCTCGGTGGACCGGGATGGGGGGTGGTGGGAGAAAGGATGAATATGGGATCAGGGAAGAATATATTTCAACTAAGGGAGTCATTTTAGGGTTTACAGGAGACTTGATTATATATGGGATCCCAGGTCCAAGGAGAGATCCCCAGATTGTTCTCTGGACAGAGGAGAGGGTGCCTGAACCGGCCTTGGCCCATAACCATACTGATGAATATTTTGCTTATCACCATAGATCCTTCATCTGGCGAAGGATGGCGATACAGACGGAGACCCACATTGGAGCACCGGACTGAGCCCCCCAAGGTTCAAATGAGGAGCAGAAGGACGAAGAAGATGAAAAAGGAAATAAGGACTGCGAGGGATGCTATCACCCACTGATACAAGGGGACGGATCTAAGGAGAGTTTACCAAGGCCAGCTGGACTGGGACTGAACGAGGACGTGATCTAACCAGATTCTCTGAATTTGGCCGGATTCTCTGAATGTGGCTGGCCCGAAGTCTTTCTGAAAAGCCATTGACTATGACACTGGGACTTGTTTCCTCTGCATATACTGGATTTTGGGGATCCAGTCTGTTTGGATACTCACCTTCCTGGACTTGGAGGGAGGGGAGAGGAACTTGAACTTCCCACAGGGCAGGAAACCCTGACTGGCCTAAGGGACGAAGAGGGAGGAGGAGAGGGAGTGGGGGGAGTGTGAGGGGGTTGGGAAGAGGGGCGGAAAAGGAAACTTTTATAATTTAATAAAATTACTTTCAAAAAAAATTATTGGTGTCCTAATTTAGAGAGCTTCATGTTGCTCAGCTTTTGAGATAAGGTCCCAAGCCATGTCAGACTGTGACATCTAACCAGATACAATGTATTCCAACAGCTGTTGATTAATACTCTCATGTAATTATACTATGGCACCCATAGGGATATAATGACATGTTCGTTGTTAATGTGATTCAGAGTGATCATTTCTGTATAGTAATCTTGTGTCCCTACTTTCGAAGGCTACATAGTGTTTTCTTATAACTTGAAACTTGCTCACATGTAGATGGCATTTAGAACTGTCCCAAATCAGGGTTCACTGTGCCCTGTGTCTGACATTCACGGTGTTTTTTACATGAAGGAATTACACTCATTAAGGGAGATATCCAGGAGCAATGTAAGCAGTCTATCATGTTTGGAGTAGTCTAATGGACATCCCTGGACAAATACAGGTTTCTCCTGTTTAGAATTGAAAGTCTTGGTTGATTGTCTTTGTCTCTTTTCAATTATTATTGTCAGCACATAAGGGAATACTTTGTTTAAACTATCTATGGATATTTGTATCCCGAGTTAATAAGCGTTGGGTACTTTTATGTCAATAGCCTATAGTTTAGTTCTTATAACTTTTTCAGATAAGCTTACTGTTATTGTACCTTTTTCACTCTATGTTCTATATATCTGTGTTACTTCCCTTCTAGTCTTCAATTGCTGAAAGGAACGGAATGGCGGGCCGATTCCCATCACCCGTCGGGCTAGCTTTACCCAAAATAATTACATGGAAACTATATTCATTTAAACACTGCCTGACCCATTGTCTTCAGCCCCTTATTAGCTAACTCTCACATTTTAATTAACCCATTTAAGCCACAAGGTCGTGGCTTACCAGGAAGATTCTAACCCACCTCCATCTTGAAGAGGAGAGCTATAGTGTCTGCCTGCCTCTGCTTTCTTTCTCCCACAATTCTGTTCTGTTTACTCCACCTATCTAAGCTGCTGTCCTATCAAAAGCCAAGACAGTTTCTTTATTAACCAATGAAAGTAATAAATAGACAGATGACCCTCCTACATTCAATTACAGACATTTATTACCATTGTTTTCTACATCAGATCATATGTTCACTATTATTAACCACTCTTTTGCTCCTCACAAACCCCATCCTTCAGTGCTCCTTTCTCGTGTTCCTCTAGAGCTAATGTATGATATGCAGTCACATGTTAAACTTAGGAGCTAGGAGTGTCAATTGAAAGAGCAAATGAGATGTTGTGGTAATACCAACACTTACCAAAGAAAACAGGAAGTCTTTTGAGCAGAAAATATGTCGTGAGTAGGGATGATATGTGCTATAAATTACAGTCAAAGCATTCTTCACTTTTGGAGAAGGTTTCATAACCTCTACCCTGCATGGGTGCATGGGTTTATTTAATACCATATCTCTAACTTAACCCTCAAAAAGGGGACTGAATAAATCTAATATTTAATAAAGATTTAAGAAAAGTGTTATGATAAATTTAATAAGAAGTTTTAGAAAGCATTAGTTTAAGGCATGTAATAGTATAGTGCAAGCTACAAACCAATGGTTCACTTTTCTTTTTGATACATGGTCAATCATCTGAAGCTTGTTTTTCTTCTCTATTCTCACTTTTTGTGGTGAATGACTAAGTTATTTTAAACAGGACATGGGAAAAAATTAGTAAAACTAGGCAAACAACAGATTATGAGGCCAAGGTTACGGATGTTTACCTTCTGAAACCTTGCCATCTGAATGAGTTCAGAGGTCAATATTTGTCCAAAAGAAGTATTTCAGCCAAGGAATAGTTTATTTAATATAAAATTTATTGATGTCTTAATTTAGCTGTGTGAACTGTGTCTCATTATTTCCTGTGCCTCCACAATGGTCCAGTCAGGGAAAAGTAACTTTATGTTGGGGCATCAGACCCCGACATTATCCCAAGATATTTTGTTATTTGTGCCTATTGTGAAGTGTGATGCTTCTCTGATTTCTTTTTGAGCTTCTTTCTCATTTGTATATAGGAAGGCTACTGATATTTTTTTGAGTTAATCTTGTATTCTACCACATTATTGAAGATATTTATCAGTTGTAGATGTTCCCTGGTAGATTTGTTTTGCATCACTTATGTATAATATCATCTGCAAATAATGAAAGTTTGATTTCTTCCTTTCCAGCTTGAATCCACTTGATCTCCTTTTGTTGTCTTATTGCTCTAACCAGAACTAAGACCTTTGTCACAACGGGTTATTAGATTTTGTCAAATGCTAATTCAGCATCTAATGAGATGATCATATTTTTTTCTTTCAGTTTATTTATATGGTGGACTACATTGATAGATTATTTTAAATGAGTTCCATAAGCATAATACCCCAAGTAAACATAGATACATGTAGCCGGGCAATAGTGGCACACACCTTTAATCCCAGCACTTGGGAGACAGAGGCAGACAGATCTTAGTCATTTAGAGGCAGGCTGATCTACAAAGTAAGCTCCAGGACAGGGCTACATAAAGACAGCCTATCAAACAAAACTCCAAATAAAGAATAGATACATACATTCAGTATAGAAAAATTAACTTTAAATATTATCAATATACCAAAGTCCACACCAATGTAAAATACTTGGATTTTTAGTAGTTTTTTTGATTAAAGAAGATTCAATAATCTACCTCATTATCTTGTCAATTCTATACCACATCCTCCTTTTCCCTTTAGAAAAATATCTTTGAAATTAACTTTTTGTCTAGATTTTGTTTCTATCTATGACCAATAACAACTTGTAGCCAACCTGTTTTCAATGAATATAAACATCCATAGCCCATCTTTTGGAAATGTGGACATTATTTTTGCTAGATAATTTTTTGTTCTATTTGAGCATTTAGAATATATACTATGTGTCCTGTAGTTCTTCTGGTTTTATTTCTTTATGTCTGTATCCATAATACCATGCAAGATCCGGACTTTGTTTATTTTCTATGTTTATGTGGGTTATCTTTCTTTTTTTATTCTTATTTTGCTTTACTCATTTTAAGGACTTCATTATTCTATGACTGTATATACCTTTGCCTTTTCTATCCCAAGCCTATATATAATTTTAAACATGCTATAACTCATTTAGAGAGTTTTTTTCTATCTGGATCCATCTTTACTGAGGATTGATATTGCTCTCTGATAGAGCAGATGAATCTTAAACCATTATGTCAACCACAGGCACTGCTTAGTTTAGTGCCTGGTGGTAACACATGACAGCTAGAGGCTGTTTCCATCACACAGGCAGCTTCTGGGAGACATGTCTCTGTTCTGAGGCTGGAATGAGACTGTTTGACTAGGAAGACACAGTGGGAATCTCTCTTTATGTGTTTGGAACTTTTTTAAGGTGTTATGCGAATCTAAATTGCCCCACATTGGGTGCCATTTGTAGGCATAGCTATTCTTTGTAGACCACCAATTATTTTTGTCCCACTAGCTGTTCCCCAAATAACCACACAGTGATGATGATGATTAATTTTAAATGTTTGGTCAATAACTTGGGCTTGTTTTTAACAAGCTCTTATAACTTAAATCAACCCATTTACATTAACTTATGTACTTCCCAGAGACTCATTGCCACATGTACATACTTACCATCCTACTTGTTCTACACCTAATGGCATCTTCTTCAACTCTGCCCTTCTCCTCAGCATTCTCTGTGCACTAAAAATCCTATCTAGCCATCGACCAATTAGCTTTTTATTAACAATGAGAGCAGTATGTCTTCTTGAGTACCTGTAAGCTCTCTGTTGGAAATTGGGTCACTGTTGTTGATAATTTTTTTTAGAATTTTACTTAGGGGCTCAAAATCTCTTATAAGAATATTAAAACTAAGGCTATAACCATTGCATATCTAATTAAAAGATTGTAAACAACTCTGAGATTCCATCTTATCCCTGTAAAAATGGCCAAAATTAAAAACACTGCTGACAATTTATGCTTAATAGAATGTGGGGTAAAGAAAAAATTCCTCCACCACTGGTAGAAGTGCAAATTGGCACAGCTGCTTTGGATCCTAGTATGGCAATTTTTCAGAAAGTTAGGCAACAATCTACGTTAAAACTCAACAATACCACTCTTGGACCTATATACAGAAGATGTTCAACCAAACCATAAGTACATGGGCTTAACTGTGTTTACAGCAGAATTATTTTGTCATAGACAGAATCTGAAAACAACCAAAAATGCACCTGTTCTACATGTGGGATATATGAGAAACATCATCCTTTATAACAGCCGTAAATACCATAAAATATTTTGGAGTAGGTTCAACCTAACAAGTGGAAAATTTTGCATGATAAAAACTTAAAATCTTTCAAGAAAGAAATTTAAGACATCAGAAAATGAAAAGATCCCCTATTATCTTGTGAATGTAGACCATCATAACAAAAATGACAATCTTACTGAAGTCAGTCTACAGATTTAATGCAAACGCTCATTAGACCTCAAAAGAACAATCCTCAACTTCACAGGGAGAAAAAAATCAGGTTAGCCTAAACAATCCTAAAATCCTGTTCAATCAATGAACTTCTTTTTTTTTCTTTTTATTTATTTATTTATTTATTAAAAATTTCCACCTCCTCCCCACCTCCCATATCCCTCCCACTCCCTCTCCCTCTCCAGTCCTAAGAGCAGTCAGGGTTCCCTGCCCCGGTGGGAAGTCCAAGGTCCTCCCCACTCCATCCAGGTCTAGGAAGGTGAGCATCCAAAAAAAACCAGGCTCCCACAAAGCCAGTCCATGCAGTAGAATCAAAATCCAGTGCCATTGTCCTTGGCTTCTCAGTCAGCCCTCATTGACAGTCACATTCAGAGAGTCCGGTTTGATCACATGCTCCATCTGTCCCAGTCCAGCTGGCCTTGGTGAGCTCCCATTAGATCAGTCCCACCATCTCAGTGCGTGAATGCACCCCTCACGGTCCTGACTTCCTTGCTCATGTTCTCCCTCCTTCTGCTCCTCATTTGGACCTTGGAAGCTCAGTCCAGTGCTCCAATGTGGGTCTCTGTCTCTATCTCCATCCAGCCGGATGAAGGTTCTATGGTGATATGCAAGATATTCATCACCGTGGCTTTAAGGCCAGTTCAGGCACTCTCTCCTCTGCTGTCCACGGAACTAGAGTTCTACTCAGCGGTAAAAAGCAATGATATTAATGAACTTCTGAATGCCTCACAATCTCTGACTTTAAACTTTGCTACAGAGCCAATGTACTGAAAACAGATATGAGAATCAAAGAACTGATATCAATCTACACAACTACAAAATACAGATTTTTGACAAAGAACCAAAAATTATGTTCATTTACTTTTGATTGTCCCAAAGCTGCAGTTCCCTGAGGCAACCCTTTTCTGTAAACTTTCCTGTCAGCTCCTAGCAGGAGGAGAGCCACATGTCACTGGTAGGACACACGTTCCCTCCGTCTACTAGCCTGCTATCATAAGCTCTGGTGGGTGTAGCTGCATCAGTTTTTAACTATCTTTTTTATTTTAACTTGTGACCATAAAATTAGAAGTATTCTTGCATCCTCTCCTCTGTTCTATTGACCGACTCTGGGCTGCTAAAATTTGCTCTTTAAACTTACCCCTGCTTACCTTTCTGTTTTCACCATGCAGGCAGATTAGATTCAGCTGGTTACTGTGGCTGTGCATGGAATGCCTCAATCTCAGTGATAACCTAGGCAATTTGGGGGCAAAATTCCATATTTCCTTCACTTTTCCTACCTGGTTAGCAAGTGATAAAAGTTTCATTTCTGTGACTATCACACTTACACAATATAAATATCTCTACCTTTCTTTCTGCTCCATTTTAACTTCCTTTAGCTATCAACATACATAACTGAATACTGTTTCCTTATCCAATATATAACTTAGTATTTACAAATTTTTATTCCCAGTTTAAATTTTCCCGCTTCTTTGAATTCTATTCTCTATTTCTGAGCATTCGTTACCCATGTATCTACCTGTGGTGCAATTTTCTCTCACAAGTTCCTCAAGTTCTCCTTCATCCAGCAGTTTTTGGAGTTCACCAATCAGTCCTGCATACACGTTCCATTATGTCATGGTCCAGTGCCAGGCCAAACCCTAAATTATTTTTCTGGACCAGAGGGAGGCATGAAACAAAAGACATAATTCACATGGTTTTATCGGCAGGGAGATTCTCAGTGATCCCTCATGAAATCCTGAGGTCACATACTAAAAATTCTTCTGCATTTATTCTCCAAACAGCTTTATATACCAAAATATAAACTAAGGGGGAAATTCATTAGCATTCTGGCTCCTAGGTAATCAGGTAAATGGCTGTGGTCACATCCACACATCTACCTATGCCTGCTCTGTCATGTAGTCTGGATTAACATTTCTTTTCAGGCATCCTCCAAATTACAAAGAAGAAGCAGAACAACATTAGCATATCCTGACCCCTTTTTAGGGAGGTGGCCACCTCCTGTGTGGCAGGTGCAAACTATGAACTGAGAGTATGGTCCCCATACCATGTAAAAATAGGGGCCTACATCCAATCATTATTCTGAATTCTGTGATATATTTTTTACAAGTTTTCACTTCTAAAATTTTTATAAGAACTGAAACAGTTCTGAGAATACAACCTAGATCTGCTCAAAAGCGATTTGTCTTAGAGGTTGTAAGACTCACTTTACCTTGATTCATCTCTCCACTCTTTACCCTCTTCTCTTGTGTCTCTGAGATTGTAGTCTGCACATGGTTATTTGTCAACTTCATAATCACTGTATTACTCCTTACAGATCACCCTGTCACAATTAGAACATTGTCAATCATCATATTTCAGTCACAGTCTTACACCAACTTGTCACAATCACATTGTCCTAAAGGTCAATGAATAGCAAAGCAACACCTCTTAACCATTGCCTCACTTACACCCTTATCTCCCCTGCCTTTATCTGTAATTGAACTAACAGTATTTACTAAGACAATCTACCCACAATCAGCAAACTGCCTCCATACGTATTTCCTATGGAATCATATGTCTCATTAGACTCATCCAAACCCCTTCCAAATTCCCATTGCTAAAGAAAACCACAAATTTCACCTTTTCCTATGATCTTCTGTCACCATTTGGCGAGACATTCTCTCAATCCAAGTACAAATGAGCATGAATGATACTAAACCTGGAAATATGTGTTGTTTGGGTCACCCATAAATAGTGAAACTTCTCTTAATAAAGATAAAAGGACATTACTCGTTAGCAAACATTACCAATTCTAACACAAGATATAAGGTTCAGAGGCATGAGCTCTTTCACATTCTGAGGAACTGAATACCCAAACTCTTAATTTAGGATCCAGATATTTCAGCTTTTAAGAGCACTGAGTGCTCATCTGCATACCTAAGGTTGATTCTCAGTGCCCATGTAGTGGCTAACAAGCACTTGTAGTTCCAATACCTGTTATGGAAATTCAATCCAATAAGTCAATGGTATTGGGAGAATTCAGCCAAATAGGCATGGTCTTCTCTGGGCATGTGCCCAGATAAGAACTGAAGATGAGGATCATGTGCTCTCTCTGGAACTGTGTGGGAACTGTCAGATTTAAAGCATGGAGGTTCCCTTGGCCCTTAGGAAGCAAGGTTATGGTGCAGCAGCTGGGAGCTGCTTCCCCAGTGGGATCACACAGAAGCTGGTGATATGACCCAGAATCCTCCTTCTGTCTTGAAATCATTCTACACAGATTTGATTTAATAAAAGGTAAAACAGTCTTCAGGATTCCCACTTTAAGTTCCAGTGTATATGATACCCTTTATGGCCTCCATAAGTGTTGCACAAATTGGATACATGGAGAGACAAACAAAAGCACCCTTGCATATAAATAAAAAGTAAATGTATCTTAAAGCAAAGTCAATAAATTCCAAATTCATAGAAGCAAACCAAATATTTATCCCAATCTGTCTAATGATCTTGGTTCTCCTTCTACTCAAGAACTTCAAAGTCCCCCTCAGTCTTATCCTTTCAATTTATTGATTTCCTGATGAATGTGATATCATAACTCCCCACTAGCATAATTGCCATATCTTTTGTCCTTTCTTCACTTAAAATTTTTTTAATTTATATCATCCAGATCACTGGACCTGAAGCTCAAAGTGATATGGACTCAGAGATATCAATTGTTAATGTCTCTACCAGTGCCTTTCTCTTTCTGTCAAGAATCTCACCATATCCAAATAATGTTAGAGTCAGATTCTAACCTGCCTGGAAAGTCAATTCCCCTCTTCTGTAATACACTCAAAGCTTTCTATGATTTATAATCTCAGAACTAGACGACACATCAGCTGATTCCTGAATGTCAGAGAAACTACTTAAAATATAAAAAGTAAGATAATTGTGAAGTAAAGTATGATACTTGAGGGACACAGAGTTCCTTAATTACCTAGATTATATGGTCACAAAACAAATAGGACAGGACAGGATGGCAACAGGGAGTTCCCTTTAACTAAGAGTAGAACTCACGTTCCCTCTTAAGGTCTCTCTCTCTCTCTCCTCTCTCTCTCTCTCTCTCTGAGATTCTGTTAATATGTTTCTGTCTCTTCTTGCAGCATGATATTTTACATAAACCTCTGTGTATGTAGTGTTTCTGTGAAAAACTTTACTACCATAATTTTCGCTTATCACCATTTTTCTTGGTAGGATATGAATGGCAGTTAAGTGGGGGTTAGATATTTCTTTGTAAATAGTCCAAATAGTTGGTGTAAGTAAAATGACAAAAAGTGCAGTGAGCTACTTATTCCCTATCTAAAACAAACGTCCTACTTCTTGTGTCTAGCATCCATCCTACTTGCTTACGTTACTACCCAGTCAGACACTAATGGTTGCTATGTAACTTTTTGCACAATGCAGTATTCCTGTTCCATAGGGAAACCTCAGGACTTGTGTTACACTGTGGCTTTTTAGTGCTGGAGATGGGATGATAACCTCAGCTGTGATTGTGACGATTCAAAAAGCCTTCATCTGGTAGCAAAGGCATGACACTAAGTGAAGGATATAAAAGCACTAGGTTTGTGAAAAGTGCAATTTGTTTACTAACCTTCTTTGGTTGATAAACTAAGAGAAGGGGAGAAGAGCAGTTGAATTTTATGCTAGAAATTGATGTCCCTCCACCTTACCAGGTTGGAAGTGAATTTATGAGAAGATAGAGTAGAAGAGAAGTGTAAGATAAATTAGAAGAGGGCGACTTGATGAAGTTTCCAATCGTAGCCATCAGTGATTGAGTGAAAGTTTACAGTATTTTAGCTATTTGGGGAAATACACACATACACTCATGTGGATAACCATTCAACTATGATTTGTAGTTAAGAAAAACAAATTCATTATTTTTCCATGTTGAGTTTTATGGAATCATTATCTTAGTGTCATCAAAACACTATCTACGGTGACTCTTTGCTCCTTTGCATTGCCCATGGGGAAGTAATACAATAACACACACTTCCCATTATACTGCACTTAGCACAGGTCTATTATGTCACTTTCTGGCCTTATTACCCAGGCTAAAGACTCATTGGCTAGGACTTCAAATGCTGAAATATGGATTTTAAATATACAAGCTGGGAATCTGTAATCAGAACACCTGACCAGATCTTAATCTTTGTTAAATCAACATTCAACAGGACTCACATCTTTTGTTTTCCTCCAAGTCTAACTCTGCCCAATGCCCTTTACAGTATGTTCTGTTCTACCTGTACTTCATTAAAACTGGATTAACCTTCCTCTGTCAGAAGAAGTTTGTTGAGAACACATGATGTTCCAAGCATGGAGGGTGATTGACTGATAAAAAATATGTATTTAAAAGTTCTAGTCAGCACATGATCCACTCTTAGGCAAATACACCAAGTACTCTACATCTTTTTATAGAGATACTTGCTCACAATCGTTGGTGTTGTTCTTTTCACAATTGCCTCAAAACACAAACATCATTGATGCCCATTACCTGAAGAATAAATAATGAAAATGTAAAATGACCTAAGTGCTAACAGAGGCCACTTGTATATTTCCCATCTGCCCGGATTCACAAAGTGATCACACAGAGACTGTATTAATCAAATGATTGCTTGACCTATTAACTCTAGCTAATAATTTGTCGGCAGAGGCCACTCGTTTGTTCTCCTATTGCTCTGACTCTAAATAAAAACACAGAAACTGTATTATTTGCAAGACTGTTTCACAAATAGCTTAAGCATATTTCTGGCTAACTCATATTTTAAATTAATTCATCTCTATTAATCTGTGTATCACCATGTGGCTGTGGCTTACCACCAAGTTTCCATCTGGCGTCTGTCTCTGGCTGGGCATCTGTCTTTGGCTCTGCCTTCTTTCTCCAAGCATTCAGTTTAGTTTTCCCCACTTAGATCTGTTCTGCCCTGCTATAGGCACAAAGCAGTTTCTTTATTCGTTAACCAATAAAAGCAACATATATACAGAAGAACTTCCCACATCACCTAAGGAATACTATCCAGATGTTAATAAAACAGAAGTGATGAATTTTAAAGGTAAATAGATGAAGTGGGAAACAGTCACTCTAAATGAGAAAACACAAAATCAAGAAGACAATTGCTGTTTGTTTCCTTATATACGTGAAAGATATATTTGAACCTTGGGTTATGAAGCTTTCGTTTATAATGGAACACTCATAGAATTCGGTAAATTTGTTTGGGTATGGGAAAGGGTGATCTTCAATGAAGAGGAGAAGGAAAGTAATAAAAAGGGGCAATAGTAAATATTAGATCATGTAATATTAGGCAGGGTAAGGATGGTAGGGGAGAGGGATTAGTAGAAGCATAAACATCATTAAAGACCTTTTGAAAAAGTTGCATACAAATATACTACAGAGAAACTTTCCAATATATATATATATATATATATATATATATATATATATATATATATATATATACAATAGTTCAAATGGAGTAATCTATAACAAAAAGATAGTGCTTTTAGCAAAAGTAGCAGGCTAATAAGTAAAAGCTCCATTATCAGAAGTGAACTACCATTTATCTGACTATTGGTCACTGTGGTAAAATGGACCACAAAACACTACTTATTATTGTCTTTCCTTTCAGTTACCTTTCAGCACTTGGCAGTAAGACCTTGTTGCTCCAGGTACCACATATTTGAGACATAGAAATACAGTTGCTGTTGGCATGGAAGCTTCATACTGGCTAACTTTCATGATAGAAGGTCCCATACAGGCTCATGGAAAAGAAAATTAATCAACAAGTTTGCTTAACTTTGGTGAGGCATCTAATCCATACTCTTACTCCTAAGTCTCTATGATCTCCAAAGAAGAGAACAGAAAAAATGTAAAAGACATGGGCTTTTATAGATTTTACAAAATCATCTGTATACATAATTTTTTTGTACACCTAAATTCTCAGTCATGTTTGAGCATGCATAAGACTTTACAAGCTCAAGACATCAAAAAAAAAACAAATACTGGAAGATGTGGGTACAAAGTCCCACCACTAGGTGAGGCTATATTGACACTAAACAGTTGCTTGGCAAAGGAAAGCCACTTTTGGTCAAGGATGAGACCCTCGGCTGTTTGAGAACAGTCCAGGGAATGACCTCATACACAAGGGTGTTCAGACAACAACAAGTAGACTCACTGTGTTGTTGTTGTTGTTGTTGTTGTTGTTGTTGTTGTTGTTGCTTGTTTCTTTATTTTTTAAAGAGTGCTCTATTTTGGGGCTGGGGAGATGGCTCAGTGGTTAAGAGCACTGACTGCTCTTCCAGAGGACCCGGGTTCAATTCCCAGCACCCACATGGCAGCTCACAACTGTCTGAAGATCCAGTTGCAGGGGGTCTGACACCTTCACACCAATGCACATAAAATAAAGTTAAATAAACCACAAAAATATTTTTAAAAAAGAGTGCTGTATTTTGGCTGTGTAGCAAATCTGCAACAATGAGTTAATATTTCAAAGAATATGCCTTTGTTGCCATACACAATTGAAGTATTGGTATATAAGGTTTTTAACTATCTATATACATTCCCCAAGTAATAACATTTCATGAAATGGACAACCCTGGCTAAAACATTAATATTTTGAAACTTTTATATTCATCTAAGATAAAACATATTAAAGGGCATTTTGAAAACAAAGATGATATGTTTTCTTAAGAATAACAATAAACAAAAATATTTGTTTGAAGTGGAAACAGTCAGGTACTGTGAAGTTGTTATGTCATTTGTTAGATATAATTTCAGCCCAATCGGCTTTTAACAAGTCAGTTTATTTTCTAAGCTCATGACAATATGTCACCCCATTTAAAAGATATTTAAGTCTATGCATCATACGACCATCTAATCCTCCATCTAAAATAGACACAACTCACTCAACTCTATACATTTACAGAAAGGGAGTTTCATACTTGTTTCATACTTATTTTTCATTTCATACTTATTTTTGTGAACTATAGGGTGTGTGCACCTATGTCCACATGAGTGTGCAAGTTCTCATATTTGTGGTTGCCTGTAACTTCACATGTGTGGTAGCTAAAGAACAACTACCAGTGTCAAGCACATTATAAATATTATTTGGAAAGAATCTCTCCTGAACTTTGTGCAATGGGAAACCACTGTTTCCTCCCTTATGCTACCAGTGGAGACAGAAGAAGCAGTTGAGACCACCAAAGCAATTCTATTTTTCTTTCTGGATCTGAGCAATCTACAGTGCAATTCCCATAAAAATGCCAGCCCAATTCTTTACAAACATTGAAAGAGGAATACTCATTTTCATGTGGGAAAAAAACAGGATAGCTTAAAAAAAATCTTGTATAAAAGAAGAACTTCAGGAGGATATCACTTTTCCTGATTTCAAACTGTACTACAGAGCAATATTAGTAAAACCACATGGTATTGATATAAAAACAGAAAGGTGGATCAATAGAATCAAATTGAAGCCCCAAGTGTAAATCCTTACACCTATGAACACCTGGCTTTCAAGAAAAAACCAAAATTATATAATGTAAAAAGGAACATATATTCAACAAATGGATCTGGTCTAACTGTAGAAACATGCAGATTGATACATATCTATGACCCCTATTCACTCAAGTCAAAAGTGGATCAAAGGCCTCAATATAAAAGATGATACACTGAACGTGAAAGAACAGAGGCTGGGGAATAGCCTTTCCATATTGGACAGGAGACAACTTCCTGAATAGAACATCAGTTCTGAAGGCACTATGATCAAGCATTAATAAATGGGACTTCATGAAACTGAAAAACTTCTGTGGGGCAGAAACTGTTAATAAGACGAAACAATAGCCTACAGATTGGAAAAAGATCTTCACCAACCCCACATCATAGAAGGCCGATCTGCAAAATATGTAAATATCTCAAGAAACTGGATATAAAAAAAAAACAAATAAGTCAATTGAAAAGGGGTTGCAGACCTAACGAGAGAATTCTCAACACAGGAATCTCTAATGGCAGAGAAACACTTAAAGAAATGTTCAACATTCATAGCCATCAGAACCAGGCAAATCAAATAGACCTTATGATCCACCTTACACTTGCCAGAATGGTTAAGATCAACAACACAAGTGACAACTCATCCTGGAGAGGATGTGGAACAAGTGGAACACTCCTTTACTACTGGTGGGAGCGTAAACTTGTACAGCCATATTGGAAATCATTATGTTGATTTCTCAGAAAGTTGGGAATTGATCTACCTCAAGACCCTCTGCTGGGCATATATCCAAAGGATGCTTCACTATATCACAAAAACACTTATTCAACTATGTTCCTAGTAACTTTATTCATAATAACCAGGAAATTGAAACAACCTAGATGTCCCTCAACCAAAGAATGGATAAAAAGATATGGTGCATTTACGCAATGGAGTATTATTACTCGGCTGTCAAAAACAGTGAAATCATGAAATTTACTGGCAAGTGGAGGAACTAGAAAAGAACAAGGAGTCCTTTGAGCAGGGAAATGTGTCATGAGTAGGGATTATATGTGCTCAGAGTCAACGTGTTCTTTTTTTAACCTTTCTGAACCAATGACTTTATTACAATAATTTACCAAAGCATATGTAACTCTTTTTATCAATTTTTTCTTTTTATTTTTCCATTCAAATATTTACACTTCCTTCCCTCTTCCCAATCCCCTCTCGCTCCCCCACATACCCTTCTCCATCTCCCACCCTGCTTGAGAGAGGGCAGGGAACCCTGCCCTGGGGGAAGTCCAAGGCCCTCCCCCCTACATCCAGGCCCAAGGAGCTGTGCATCCATACAGACTAGGGTCCAAAAGCTAGTACATGCCGTAAAAACAAGTCCCAGTGCCTTTATCAATGGCTTCTCAGTCAGCCCCCATTTTCTGCCACAATCAGAGAGTCCAGTTTGATCACATACTTATTCAGACCCTGTCCAGCTGGATTTGGTGAGCTCCCATTAGAACAGGCACACTGCCTCAGTTGGTGGACCAACCCCTCGCGGTCCTGACTTCCTTGCTTGTCCTCTCCCTCCTTCTGCCTTTCAACTGGACCTGGGGAGCTCAGTCCATTGCTCTGATGAGGGTCTCTGTCTCTATTTCCATCGTCACCGGACGAAGATTCTATGGTGATATTCGAGAAAATCATCAGTGTGATAGTGGGGGAAGGACACTTCAGGCACCCTCTTCTCTGCTGTCCAAGGACCTAGTTGGGGACCTCCCCATGGACACCTAAGATCCCCTCTAGAGCCAAGTCTCTTGCCAACCCTAAAATGGATCCCTTAATGTAGGTATCTTCTTCCCTGCTCCTGTATCCGCCCTTTCTCCATCTCCACCCTCCCACTCACCCAAACTCTCTCCAGTCTTTCCTTTCTCCCTTCTCTCTCCCCTGCTCCCCTTCCCCCAACCTCACCCCCACTCCTGCCCCACCCCCAGGCTCACAACTTTTGCCTGGCAATCTTGTTTGCTTCCAATTTCCAGGAGGATCTATATATGTTTTTCTTTGGGTTCACCTTGTTATTTGGCTTCTCTGGGCTTGTGAACTTATGGGCTTAGTGACCTTGGTTTATGGCTAGAGTCCACAACTTGCAGAGGGTCATCTTCTTGACAATTCACAGGTAAAAATGCCCAGTAAAATGGGATGTTTCCAAGAAATAAACACACTACGTTACAGGCAATGGAGATCTCCCTACATCCACTCACGCCATGCTAGATACCAGGAAAGAGAGCCGCAGCAAACATGTAAAACCACAGTAGAGAAGACAAAAGACATTCTGGGATCTGCAGTCCTGTGACCTTGCCCAAATAAGATGGCCACATCAAAGGATTCCCTTCTAGTGGGCTGACACCTGGAACTTCAGCTGCAATTGTTGTTGCTCTGGCATGGCCAACAGCAGTTTGCAGACTTTAATAACACTGACTGATTTCCACCCAACTCCTCATCCATCCTTCTCTTTCTCCTCCTCGATCACCCTTCAGCTCTTCCGTAACTATGGCTCCTGTAACTCCCTTGATCTCTTCCCACTGCCCCGCTACGCTCTTCTCAGAACTTCTTAGGCTATTCTTGGACTGAAATAATCATGTTTATTATCTTGTGATCCTCATTTTATCTCTTACTAAAATATTATTGGGCTTCTGTACTGGGAATTTTATGATCATAAGCATTATAAATATTTCTGTTTTGTGATCACCTTGAATTTTTATGACTTTTCTGTTCTCTTGCTCCAGATGCAGCTGTATGTATAGTGATCTCTCCTTATCATCTTCTCCACAATATACATGACCTCTTCAAACAGCACATCTCAACATTGAAAAGGTTCTACAAACCTGCCAGTACTTCATGTATGCACCATTCTAATGGACACAATCCACAATTTCCATTCTTACATATTTGTAGACACTCAAAGATTTATTAATTCACATATCTCAATTCCTCATACCTCCTTTCTCACTGCTTCACATTCTTGTCCAATGTCAACATCTTCAGCCAGGCTAGTGACAAAAAAGAAAATGTCATGTGACTGCATTATTAGAAAATACCATTCAAGATAAACTAGGTATAGTTTTCTTTAGAAAATACACTTCAGACTAACTAAGTCCTTCAAAATATAAAGAACTTGTGAGTATAACATGTTTTCTGCATTATTTCAAGACTATTTGATGTTGAAGTTCGTGATATTTTTATGTTTAAGCGGTGGCCCTCTTTCTGAGATTATATAAACAACTAATCCACCATCAAGTCACTGTCTTTAAGAAACTGGTGTTTATTTGTGGTATCACAATGATCTTGGGGCTAACATTTACAAACAGAAAACAGCCTTTTCATGTTTTGCTGTAGCTGCCCTGCTCCTCATTTCACCCCGTCTGAATTCTTCAAGGCAGGTTTATTCTTAAATGTTCACTCAGTGGCAAGAGATGAAGCTCTCCAAAAGCAGGCATTCAGTTCATTTTTGTTTTAAACTTGAGCTGTGCCTCTTCTCTAGTTTTAGATTCTTCAGGCCACTTTAGAATTGTCTCTCCCTCCCAATTTCTGTTCAAAATGGAACACTACATTCTGATAGGGCTGTATACACTGTCAGTTAACAGGTTCTCTTCCTTTTCTCTTTTTTACAATAGATGTCTTACTACAATATCTTCTGGTTACTGTAGACAGATTTTACTTTGGACTGACAGCTCATAGACAATGAAATTGAGACTTATTATTAATTATGAAAGCTTGGCCTTATCTTAGGTTTAGGGTTGTTCCTAACATTTTCTTAAAACTTAAATTAACCCGTATTTTAAAATCTGCAGTCTTTTACAAGGCTCAGTTACCTTTACTCTGTATTTCCCTTCTTGCTTCCTCTGCTTCTGACAACTCTACCTTTCTTCTTCTCAGAGCTCTTTGTACAGAAGTTCCTGCTATACTCCTGCCTAGCTATTAGCCATTTATCCTTTTACTAAACCAATCACAGTGACATATCTTTGCACAGCATAATCCTATGTCTCTCAATATTGTTCTTATTATGTATAGTTTCCTTTGTTAAGCTAATACCTTTTCTTCCTAGTTAGACAATGGCTGCAAAGTTGCTCTTTGTCCACTAGATGGGACCACACAATTGCACATGGACATTTCCAATTGAGCTGAGTGGTTCACATTAAGAATTAAAAGATCTTCTCCCAGTCAGAAGGTAGCCTTTTTGCCTTACTGACAGTGTCCTTTGCTTTACAGAAGCTTCTCAGTTTCAGGAGGTCCCATTTATTCATTGATTCTCTTATTGTCTGTGCTACTGGGGTTCTACCTAGGAAGTGGTCTCCTGTGCCTATGTCTTGTAGACTACTTCCCACTTTCTCTTCTATCTGGTTCAAAGTGGTCAGATTAATGTTGAGGTCTTTAATCCATTTGGACTTGATTTTTGTGCATGGTGATAGATATGGATCTACTTTCATTCTTCTACAGGTTGACATCCAGTTATGCCAGCACCATTTGTTAAAGATGCTTTCCTTCTTCCATTGCATACCTTTAGCCCCCTTGTCGAAAATCAAGTATTCATAGGTTTGTGGGTTAATATCCGGATCTTCTATTCGATTCCATAGGTCGACTTCTCTGTTCTTATGCCAATACCAAGCTGTTTTCAATACTGTAGCTGTGTAACAGAGTTTGAAGTCAGGGATGGTTATACCTCCAGAAGTTCCTTTATTATATAAGATTGTTTTGGCTATCCTGGAGACGGAGACCCACATTGGAACACTGGACTTAACTCCCTAGGTCCAAACGAGAAGCAGAAGGAAAGAGAACGTGAGCAAAGAAGGCAAGACCAGAGGGAACCTTCATCCGACGATGGATGGCGATACAAACGGAGACCCACATTGGAGCACCGGACTGAACCCCCCAAGGTCCAAATGAGGAGCGGAGGGAGGAAGAACATGAAAAAGGAAATTAGGACCGCGAGGGGTGCGATCACCCACAGATACAAGGGGACTGATCTAATGAGAGTTCACCAAGGCCAGTTGGACTGGGACTGAACGAGCACGTGATCCAACCAGATTCTCTGAATGTGGCTGGCCCGGAGTCTTTCTGAAAAGCCATTGACAATGACACTGGGACTTGTTTCCTCTGTATATACTGGATTTTTTGGGATCCAGTCTGTTTGGATACTCACCTTCCTGGACCTGGAGGGGGGAAGGAAGGAGGAACTTGGACTACCCACGGGGTTGGAAACCCTGACTGCTCTTAGGGATGGAGAGGGAGGAGGAGAAGGAGTGGGGGGAGTGGGAGAGTGTTGGGAGGGGGGCAGAAATGGAAACTTTTATAATTTAATAAACTTTGAAAAAAAGAATTAAAAAAATATGCAGTTAGGAGGGAATTGTGCTTGGAGCCCAATAAAGTAATCAGTGGTGGAATCAGGAATGAAATGATAAAGCTATATTATACACATGAAATTCTAAATAAATAAAATATAGTTTAAAAATATTTCGTTTTTATCACAAGTTGATCTGCCATGCTTTCTTTATACCCATGTCAGGACTGCTCCTTTCTGAACAGAAACAGAGGAGGGGTGAATGGGGGTACAGAGGGGAGGATGGGGAGGGAGGAGGAGGAGAGGAGGGAGGAAAACTGCCATATGAATGTAAAATAATTAAATTAAAGAAAACATAAATAATTTTAGTCTTTATACTTACACTTTTATGTACTATATATGTGTATTTCTATATACTATAAAATTTATGTACACATGGATTCATAGGTGTCTATCTTTCAAACAGAGTCATCAAAACTGTACTGAGAATAAATAACAAGCATTATAAAACACACACATATGTTCACACACAAAAAGCCACATGTGAATCTTTAAAATCAGTTCATTTAAAAAACAAGTAACAAAGAATACAATACAAACAGGTGAAAAACAAATTATTCCATTGCATTCATACCCAAACAACTTGCTATAGATTAACTGTGTGGCAAACAAGGTGTTCTTGTCAGGTCTTTGGCTGGCGGGCTGCATTATGCAGTTACAAAGAAAGGGTCAATTACTTTATTACTTATATTGAAAGGTAATCTTATAAGAAATCACAAACCTAAACTATTTTTTTTAAAAAAAAACTTGAAAAAGGATCAGTCAGCTCTACTTTAAATCTTTATGGTACATATCCATTCATTAATAGTTTTATATATCGAGAGACTGAGGGCAAATGGGTATAAGAAATTAATCATAATCTTTGGTCATCAAACAAACAGAGCAAGGAGAGTACATCAACCAGTAATAATTGGGCTGCTTTATTCTTATTCCCTGACTTTAAACAGTTCTATATTCAGTTATATGCCTTTCTAAAACTTTAGATTGTCTTCTGTGGTTGTTCAACACAAAGTTATTTAACAAAAACATCTTGGTCTAACTTTCTTATTTTTAAAGATTCGTTTCAACTGTGATGCACTCCAAGACCTGTGAACACATCTCCCAACAATAAGGTTAAAGGAATTTAAACTATCTGGGTTACGGAGACTCAACTGTTAGTCATTAACTTAAGCTACAGCCCATGCTGCTCCTTAGGTGAGACTCACAGACCCTGGCTATGAATCACATCATTTTATTTATTTTTATTCATCAAAACTCTATGTAAGCTATCTTTATTATTATCAAATTAGTACAACTTGGGGGAGTCATCTTCTTGACAAGCCACAGGTAAAAATGCTCAGTAGAACAGGATGTTTCCAAGAAATAGACACACTATGTTATACGCAGTGGAGATATCCCTACATCTACTCACACCATGCTAGATACCAGTGAAAGAGAGCTGCAGCAAACATCCAAAGGTACAGAAGAAAAGACATTCCGCGATCTGCAGTCCTGTGGCCTTGCCTAAACAAGATGGCTGCATCAGAGGGTTGCCTTCTGCTGGGCTGACACCTGGAACTTCAATTGCATCTCGCTGTTCCTCTGGCCAACAGCAGTTTGCAGACTTTAATAACACTGACTGATTTCCACCCAACTCCTCATCCACCCTTCTCTTTCTCCTCCTCAATCACGCCTCAGCTTCTGTAACTCTGTCTCCTTTAACTCATTTGATCTCTTTTCTGGATATTCCACAGCTGATTTCACTTCCTTTCTTTATTTCCCATATTTCAAACTCACAATCTTCTCATGCCCTTATTTGGGATAAAAATTGTCCCTAGAGCTCCCTGCCTTTCTTTGTCATCCCTGACCACATAGCCTTCTATTCTCCATACCATCATTAACTTCTCATTGAGTTTTCTTTCTTTGTTTCCTTTTTAATTTTACATCTTAACAAATGTTTCCATCCCTCCTCTCTTCCTAAACCCATCCCCTTCTCCCTGTTTCTCTTCAGAAAAGGCAAGATTTGGTGAGCTTCCATTATATCAGGCATGCTTTCTCAGTGGGTGGATCAACCCCTCACGGTCCTGAATTCCTTACTCCTCTTCTCCCTCCTTCTGTTCTTCAACTGGACCTTGGGAGCTCAGTCCATTGCTCAGATGAAGGTCTCTGTCTCTATCTCCATCCATTGTTGGATGAAACTAGGCATTAAAATTCCAATTAATCCAATTTAAAAATGGGGTACTTAACTGAACAGAGAATTTTCAATAGAAGAAGTTCCAATCGCCAAAAGACACTTACGGTCACGTTCAACTTCCTTACCTATCAGGGAAATGCAAATCAAAACAACTTTGAGATACCATCTTACACCTGTCAGAATGGCTAAAATCAAAAACACCAATGATAGCATAGTCTGGAGAGGATGTGGAGTAAAGGGAACACTCATCCATTGTTGGTGGGAATGCAAACTTGTGCAGCCACTTTGGAAATCAGTGTGGCAGTTTCTTGGGAAATTGGGAATCAACCTACCACAGGATCCAGCAATACCAATCTTGGGAATATACCCAAGAGATACCCATTCATACTACAAAAGTATTTGTTCAACTATGTTCATAGCAGCATTATATATAATAGCCTGAACCTGGAAACAACCTAGATGTCCCTCGATGAAAGAACAGATAAAGAAAGTATGGAATATATACACATTAGAGTACTACTCAGTGGTAAAAAAAAAAAACAATGACATCTTGAATTTTGCATGCTATGGATGGAAACAGAAAACACTATACTGAGTGAGAAAACCCAGACCCAAAAAAGATGAATATGGTATGTACTCACTCATATGTGACTCTAGCCATAAACAAAGGACATGGAGCCTATAGTTCACAAGCCTAGAGAAGCCAAATAACAAAGAAAACATATATAGATCCTCCTGGAAATTGGAAGCAAACAAGATCGTCAGGCAAAAGTTGGGAACATGAGGGTGGGGGTAGAGTTGGGTATGGGAATAGTGGAAGGGGAGAGGGTGAGAGAGAAGGGAGAAGGGAAAGACTTGGGAGAGCTTGGGGGAATGGGAAGGTGGAGATGGAGCAAGAGCGGATATAGGAGCAGGGAAGAAGATATCTACATTAAGTGATCCATTTTAGGGTTGGCAAGACACTTGGCTCTAGAGGGGATCCCAGGTGTCCATAGGGATGTCCCCAGCTAGGTCCTTGGGCAGCAGAGGAGAAGGTGCCTGAACTGGCCTTGCCCCACTATCACACTGATGATTATCTCCAATATCACCATGGAAATGACATTTCTTGACAGTTTCCAGACAATCACCTAACTGAAAATGAGATAGTGCCATCTATTGGCCTCACATGGAACTGTTACCTTCAATCCCTTGTTTGGCAAACAGCCCATTTCTTTTTTGTTTGTTTTTACTATACATAAATGTCTACTAGAATTTATTACATTTTTAATAAAATTCATGATTACCCAAACAGCCTGCCAGTTTGCATTACATTTTGTGACATTATGTGGTTTTTGAATGTTTTTAAAGATTTTGAAACTCAAGAATGAGACTGTTTTCATTTTATAAAATACCTAAAACTAACATTTAAACCTTTTCTTTTTTCTCCTTTTTATTAATTCTTTGTGTCTTTCACATCATGCATCTTCATTCTACTTATTTCTCCATCCCTCTCTGTCCATGCTCTGCCCTTGCAACCTCCCTCAAAAGTAAAATAAAATTTAAGATAAAAAATAAAAGAGAGCAAATGAAAAAATCAGTCTCATCATGGAAACTGTAGTCACACAGTAAACCCTTTTATCCATATATCTTTACTTGCAAATGTTCATTGCAGCATCGTTGGTTTAGTTTGAGGCCTCTGATTTCTGCTAGACTATTGATGCTGGGCCCTCACTGGAACTCCTCTTGGTTGTCCTGCAGCTTTGGGTCTCCAGGACAAGTTCCTTCATGTGCTCCAGCAGATCACACATGGGGTGGATGCTGGGATTGAGCCAACACATAACCCTGGTTATGTATGTACCCATACAGAAAGAAGTAAATTATTAATCAGTAGGGAAAAGCAGTCCTGTATCTTGGGTATCCACATGGAAAGAAATATCTTGTTCCTACATGGGAAAAAGTCACAAATGTTAGGTACGCAGACGGGAAGAAGTCTTAAATATCATGTACCCATGTGAGAAACAGTTCTGGATATCATGTATCTGTATGGAAAGCAGGTCTTGTGTTTGGAAGCCACATGGGAAGGAGTAGTGGATATAATGAAGCAGCATCAGAAGCACTGGATACACATGGGGGAAAGTCCAGTGAATCTTGAATCCAGCATGGGAAAAAGTCATAGGTATTATATAACCAGATGGGATGTCCTAAATATCCAGAAATGTGATATACCTCTAGGGAAGTACTTAGTTATCTGTGAGGTTCCTTATTCTGTTCTGGGGACTTATGTTTGATCATTTTTGATAAGCTATTTGAGATTTTTGAGCATGAAATTCATGTATAGGCATGCATATATCATACATGCACATATGTCTTGACACAAAGTGTCCTTTTGAAGAACCAGATCTTTAAAAGTTTTAAAAGGCAGCCCCAGATCACTAGACTTGGGGCAGAAAGAATATCACCCAGGAGTCCACTCTGGACACCATTGTAATTCTTAGAAGCAGTGTCCTGCCCAGCGACATGTCAGACTGAGGCCCACATGTAGTTCTGGGCAGACAAGTACTATTATGGTGAGCAAATATATGTAGTATGAGAGGGAGGGAGGGAGGGAGGGAGGGAGGGAGGGAGGGAGGGAGGGAGGGAGGGAGAGAGGGAAAGGGAGGAAGGGAAGAAAGGGGAGAGGGAGAGAGGTAGAAAGAGAGAGACAGAGAGAGAGAGAGAGAGAGAGAGAGAGAGAGAGAGAGAGAGAGCAGGAGCCAGAGCCAGAGCCAGAGCCAGAGCCAGAGCCACAGCCACAGCCACAGCCACAGCCACAGCCAGAGCCAGAGCCAGAGCCAGAATGAATTATGACCTGTGGGGAGAGACTCATATCTCTGAACCATGACCTGTGGGGAGAGAGTCATATCTGAGAAGGTGAAGGCAGTAAGGAGCAGGCTGATATGGGTGGTGTCATTGAATCCCAGGCTCATATCTGGGTCCATATTCCTGAAGCACCCTTGGTCTGTTTTGATGTCAGTGGATCTGTGGTCGCATGAGCAGGGCAGAGCCCCAACCCACCAATGCCTGAGGCAGGTTGGGGAGCCAACACTGAGGTCATATGAGTGGGAGAGCTGCCCCTGTCCTCCACCAGCTTCAACACTAAGGGAGCAGTCCCTGTATCTCACATAACACAATAGAGTAAATTCCATTGGCAGAGATCAAAGTGAGCCAACCCCGAAGTCGAGAGCATGGGAGAGCTGTCCCCATCTGTTATGTGGCAGCATGAGCTCAGGAGAGCTGTCCTCCCTCACACACCCAACAACTCCTGAGGCAGGGGAGAGAGCTGCTCCTGCCCTTATCAGTTGCAGCAATTGGGAGAGTGGCCCCTATATCTCACCTGGGCATCATTGTAGAGCAGGCCCTGAAGGTGTAGGTGTGAGAGAACCAATCCCGGGGATCTGAAAGTAGAGGAACTGGTCCCACCCCTTGCTCATCCCTGCAAGGGGCGAACTAGCCAGGGTAATACTGTAGAGCTCACTCTGGTGGTAAGGACCAGGGAGAGCTGGCAGGCTGGCCAACCCTGCAATTACCCAGGCTCAGAACCAGAGTTATGAGTTGGCACACCCCAACATCCACCCCATCTGTGAGCTGCTGAAATATGTGAGGGGACCGATCCTGCAGACCCAAAGGTGCAGGATTTTCACACCATAGTGCAACCACAGGATAACCAAGAGGAATTCCCGTGAGAGTCCAGCATCAATAGTGTACCAGAAACCAGAGGCCTCGAACCAGACCGATGACTCCGCAATGAACACTTGCAAGTAAAGATACATGAACTAAAGAGTGCACTGCTTGACTCACTGTGTCATGCTACAGCTTCCATGGTGAGACTGTTTTCTTCTTTTCATTTTTTTCTCTTAAATTTTATTTCATTTTATTTGGGGGGAGGCTGTAATAGCAGAGGGTGGATAAAAGGGACCGGAAATAAATGGGAAGAACATGCACAAAGTGAAGGACACAAAAATAAATAAAATGAAAGTTTAAAAAGAATTCTAAAAAGACTATTCCCCACTTTGACTTCTATCGGGTTCAGTGTATCTCATTTTATGTAGAGGTCTTTGATCCCCTTGTACTTGCATTTTGTGCAGGGTGATAAATATGGATATATTTGCATTCTTCTACATGTAAACATTCAATTAGACCAGAACCATTTGTTGAAGATGTTTTCTTTTTTCCATTGTATATTTCTGGTTTCTTTATCAAAAACCAGGTGGCCATAGATGTGTGGAATAATATCAGGGTCTTCTACTTGATTTCATTGATCCACCTCTCTGTTTTTATGCCAATACTTTGTGATTTTTATTACTATAGCTCTGTAGTAGAGTTTTAAATCAAGGAAGGTAATACTTCTAGAAGTTCTATTATTATAATATTAAAATATTATATTTTAGTCCTCCTGGGTTTTTTGTTTCTCCATATGAAGCTGATTCTTGTACTTTCAAGTTCTATAAAGAATTGCATTAGAATTTAATGGGGACTGAATTGAAGAACTTGCTGATTGCTTTTGGTAAGATGGTCATTTTTACTACGTTAATTCTACCAATCCATTAGTATGGGAGATCTTTCCATCTTATGATATCTTCTTCAATTTCTTTTTTCAAAGAACTGAAGATATTGTCATACAGGTCTTCTATTTGCTTAATTAGAGTTGCCCCAAGGTACTTTATATTATTTGTAGCTGTTGTGAATGGTGCTCTTTCCCTATTTGATGGAGGAGGGTTATCTGTCTATGTGTTACTTTCATTGGTTAATAAAGAAACTGCCTTAGCCCTTTGATAGGACAGAAAATTAGGTAGGCGAAGTAAACAGAACAGAATGCTGGGAGGAAGAAGGCAGTGAGGCAGACGCCATAGCTCTCCTCTCTGGGATGAACTCTGGTTAGACTCATCTCGGTAAGCCACAGTCAAGTGGCAGCGTGCATTAATAGAAATGGGCTGTCTCAATATAAGAGGTTATAACTAATGGGCCAAGCAGTGTTTAAATGAATACAGTTTCCGTGTAATAATTTCGGGTAGAGCTAGTTGGGTGGGAGACGGGAATTGGCCCGCCATTCCTTCAACACCTATTTCTTTCTACACCTGTTTGTTCTTGGTATGTAGGAAGGTTACTGATTTATTTTAGTTAATCTTGTATCCAGTCATTTCACTGAAGGTATTATCAACTGCAGAGGTCCCTGGTAGAAATTTTGGGGTCGCTTATGTATACTATCATATCATCTACAAATAGCAATACTTCAGTTTCTTCCTTTCAAATTTGTATATCCTTGATCTTCTCTAATTGTCTTTTGCTGTAGCTAGAACATCAAGTACTACATTGAACAGATATGAAAATAGTGGATAGACTTGTTTTGTCCTGATTTGTGGAATTGCTTTGAGTTTCTCTACACTTAATTTCATGTTACCTATAAGCTTGCTGTAAATTGCCTTTATTATGTTTGGGTATGTCCTTTAGACTCCCGATCTCTCCAAGACTTTTATCATGAAGGGGTAATGGATTTTGTCAAAGGCTTTTTCAGCATCTAATGAGATTATCATGCTATTTTTTTTCTTCCAATTTGTTTATGTGGTGGATTACATTGAGGTAATTTCATATGCTGAATCATTCCTGAATCTCTGGGATTAAGCCTACTTGATTATAGTGGATGATTTTTTGATATATTATTGTATTCAGTCTTCTAGTATTTTCTTGAGTATTTTTCCATCATTGTTAATGAGGGAAATTGGTATGTAATACTATTTCTTTGAATATCTGTGTGGTTTTTGTATCAAGGTGATTGTGACATCATAAAAAGAATGTGGCAATGTTCCTTTTGTTTCTATTTTGTGGACTAATTTGAATAGTGTTGCTATCATTTCTTCTTTGAAAGTCTGGTAGAATTATGAGATAAACGAAAATGGGGACCAGCCTTGAACTCGTTGGCACAGGAGACAACTTCCTGAGCAGAACACCAATAGTGCAGGCACTAATATAGACAATTAATAAATGGGACATTATGAAACCGAAAAGCTTCAGTCAGGCAAAGACACTGTCGATAAAACAAAACAGCAGCCTACAGAATAGGAAAAGAATTTTACCAACTCCACACCTGACAGAGGGCTAATATCCAAAATATATAAAGAAGTCAAGAAACTAGACATCAAAAAACAGATAATCCAATTAAAAATGGAAATAAACAGAATTCTCAACAGAAGAATCTCAAGTGGCCAAGAAATACTTAAAGAAATGTTCAGCATCCTTTGCCATCAGGGGATTGCAAATCAAAATGACTCTGAGATTCCATCTTACACCTGTCAAAATGGCTAAGTCAAAAACACAAGAGACAGCTCATGCTGGTGAGGATGGAGAGCAAAGGGAGCACTCCTGCATTGCTGATGGGAGTACAAACTTGTACAGCTACTTTGGAAACAGTATGGCAGTTTCTCAAAAAAATTGGGAATCAGTCTACTTCAAGACCCAGCTCTGCCGTTCCTGGGCAAATACCCAAAATATGCTCCATTCTACCACAAGGACACTTGCTCAATTATGTTCACAGCAGCTATATTTGCAGTAGCAAGAAACTGGAACCAACCTAGATGTCACTCAGCCAAAGAATGAACAAAGAAAATGTGGTACATTTACACAAAGGAGTATTACTCGGCTGCTTGAAAAAAAATCATAAAATTTGCAGGCAAATAGATAGAACTAGAAAAAAAATATCATCCTGAACTGAGTGAGATAACTAACACTGAGAAAGACAAACATGGCATGTACTCACTTACGAGTAGACATTACTTGTAAAGTAAAGAATAATCATGCTACAATTCACAGACCCAGAGAGGCTAAGTAACAAGGATGACTCAATGGGGGACTCATGAATCTCCCTGGGAAAGGAAAATAGAATAGATTTTGTGGGTATACTGGGTGTGGGTGGGGATGGCAACAGAAGGGATCAGGTGTTGGGGTGGGAGGAGAGAATACTGGAAGAGGTTACTGAGACTGAGGGGCATTTAGGGGAGAGGTACAAACCTAGTGCAATGGAAACTCCCAGGAATCCACGCAGGTGAGCCTAGCAAAGTCTCCTGTGACGGGGGATACAGAGCCCAAAGAAGACATCTTCTGTAACCAGGAAAAGATTCCAGCGGAAGGATTAGGACACCAACCCAGCCACCAAACCTTTGACCTACAATTTGTCCTGCCTGCAAGATACGCTATGATAAAGGTGTCACAGAATTTGTGGGAGTAGCCAACGAGTGGTGCAACTTGAGACCCTAGCCACGAGAGGGAGCCCGTGCACTGCCTGGATAGCCAGGAAACAGAGTTTGGGACCTAGGATAGAACCAAACAGGACAGAAAGAGAGAGAAAAGGGGGGAGAGAGAGTGCGAGCAATCAAATAATTCCTAATGATACCCTGCTATCTCGTAGATTAGAGCCTAAGAGCCTTGCATAATCGTCATCAGAGAGGATTCACCTAGCAACTTATGGCAGCAAATGCAGACCCACAGCCAAACACGAGGTGGAGCTCTAGGAATTCTGCAGATGAGGGAGAAAACTTGTGGGAGCCTGAGGGTTCAAGGATATCACAAGAAAATGGTCCACAGCATCAACTAAGCAGGGCTCATAGGGGCTCACAGAGACTGAAGTGACAATCAAGGAGCCTGTAAAAGTTTGACCTAGGTCCTCTGCATATATGTTGTGGTTGTGTAGCTTGGTGTTCTTGTGGAACTGCTCACAATGGGGGAAGGTGCCTCTGGTGCTTTTGCCTGCTTTTGGGACCCTTTTCCTCCTATTGGATTGCCTCACTCAGCCTTATCATGAGGGGATAATACCTAGTCTTGTAACTTGACATGCCATGTTTGATTGATATTCCTGGGAGGCCTGCCCTTTCTGAAGGGAAAGGAGGCATGGGTTTGAGGAAGAAAGGAGGTGGCAATGAGGAACTGGGAGGAGAGAAGGGAGGTGAAACTTCAATCAGGATGTAATAAATAACGGGAAAATAAAGAAAACAATCATTTCAAAAGGAAAAAGGGATACATTCCTAGGACTGAACAGTAGAATGCCGATACTGATACTTCCAGCTAGAAGGGGAAAGATAGACCAAACCAGATATTTAGACTCCGTGAAGATCTATAGACCCGATAACTATCAATGCTCTGTATTCTTATGAGCAAAACAAACAGAGTAAACAAAGAAAACAGCTTTTTCTCCAGAAATGCTAGCTTTTGTGAGGGAGCATTGCAACCACACAGCCACCATTTAAACCGCAAATCAAGTTCCTAGAACTGATGTGACTGAAGAAACGATTTCAGGTTTGGCACCATGCAGAAGCATGGCATGCTCCGCCCATGGCATGTATCTGGTACACAGTGGTGGTCCTTCATGATTCTTAAAACAGAGTATAGGAAGAAATGAGGAAATCATTAAAGTTTCACCAGAGATATATTTACTTCTCCATGTTATTATTTATTGTTTTCTATTTCCTGCATATCTCAAAATACATTAAAACATGAATTAAGGTGAAGTTTCAAGGTTATTCAGAGGAGAAACAGAACTGAGTTTCTACTTCCTTTGCTTCAGGCAGTGGACTTGTTTGACCTCCTTGAATACATTAGCATCCTTTCCGGCCTATCAATGTTTATTAGATTTGATCCTGCCTGATTCTGACATCCAAAGGAAGGTGATTCACTCACAGTGAGCATGTTAATCATTCCCTGAGGGACGTGTGCAATCTGAATGATGTCATCTTGTCTGGCTGGTATATTTTCGGTGGAGAATACCCAGAGCTCACAGAAGGAAATTTTCCATTTGTTTGGCATCTCTGGTATATCCATTACAGCAGATATCAGAGGTGTCTTTGAAAGGAAAAGACAGTGACACAGATTTGATTTCGCATATCCATATTTATGACACTAGTCAATGCAAGCCCTTTCAAGGAAATCTCTTTGAGTAAATAAAGATCTCTTTTAAAGAAGTAAAGATCACTGTAAGCCTGTCTTCTCTAAGATCCCTTCAGTAATCATTTGGGTCCTCACAGTTACTAGCTATGTAATCATAGAAAGTTATTGATAGGTCTGAGCTTTGGTCCCCTGTTCGTATGCTGAGGATCCTCAGTGAGGAATTATGAGTAATAACAAGACTTTGACACCACATGGTCTCATATAATAGGAGGTTGGAAATGAGACACAGGTGGTTGACTCAGCTAACACAATTTCTGAATAAACAAAGAATTAAGGAAATCTCCATGTAGACAAAAGGATTTTCTTTGTCTTTGAAAGAGAAATGTTTCTATTATCCTAATGCTAAAAGACTATAATATTTGGAGTGAGAAGATCTGGTCTCAATCCCATCCCCATCAGATATGAGTTAGCACATCTCTTTCCTTCCTTGGGCTTCATTTCTTGATACTACAGAGATGGTTTAGTCATAGGATACTGGACATCATTATTTTGGAACAATTCAAAATGCTACCTGGACTAGTAAAGAAGGTGGTATAGTATAGTATAGTATAGTATAGTATAGTATAGTATAGTATAGTATAGTATAGTTTAATAGTATAGTAAATACTCATCCATGGTCTGAATTTGAATTTTGGTTCCACCATTCTGCTGAGTGATTTGGGAAAAGTTACTTGCAGTGGTATTTTGATGTAATTTCAGATCACATAGGAGATGTGGTAGTTTGAATGAGAATGGTCAACATAGGCTTACACGTTTGAATACTTGGTCTCCAGTTAGTGAAACTGTTTGGGAAGAAATAGGAGGTGTGGCCTTGTTGGTGGACGTATAGCCTTGATGGAGGAGGTATATCACTGGGGGAAGGCTTTAAAGTTATAAAAAGCCCACACAATTTCACTAACTTGTGGATTAGGATACAAGTACTAAGTTACTGCTCAGTGCCGTAACTGCCTGCCTGCTGACATACTCCCTGCCATGAGGGTCATGCACTCACCATCTAAAACTGTAAGCCCCAAATAAACTCTTTATTCTATAGGTTTCTTTGGTCATGGTGCATGATCACAGCAACAGAACAGTAACAGAGACAGAAGACTAACCTCTGCACATACCTGTGAAGCTGTTTTCAAAGATAGCTGAAATAGGAAGGTCTACCTATTCCATGTCTAGATCCCAGACTGAAGGATATGGGAAAGAAAGTAGGTTCCACCTTTCCATCTCTCTCTCTCTCTGCTTCCTGAATATAGACACAGTATGAGCAGCCATCTCATAGTCTGGCCCCACATCTTTCCCACCATCATGAACTGTACACTAATGTTGTAAACCCAAACAAACTCTAACTTAATTTTCTTTTGTCAGATATTTTGTTACATTAATGAAAAAAATTAACTAATTTTTTTTTACTTAAGGGCCCTAAGCATTGAATCCCATGTCAGTGAAACAGAAAGAGCTTAAATAGTATTTTTACAAGTACATTATTGTTATTAAAAGTATCAGTGGGGATAAAACACTTAGAATAGTATCTGGTACACAATAAGAGCTAGACACAAAAACAGACCCTCAGGGTAAGTATACATTTCACTTCCCTAGAAGAATGGATCATTTCTCCTCTGTAGATCTGTGTAGCATGAATAATAAAGCCCAGTGACAGATGTTGGGGTTCAGCCTGAAAACCAGAAAAGCAAAGCAGCTAGGCCACTAGAGCAGTTTTACCTCTGTCAAGACTGGGTGGTTGTAGACTAAGCAGACTAAACAGTCCAAGCACATTAAAACAGACAGAGCTTCTCTTCTCATTTTACATTCCCTGTAGTGCTGGGATTACAGGTGTATGACTCCCTAGTACTGGGATTACAGGTGTATGACTCCCTAGTACTGAGATTACAGGTGTATGACTCCCTAGTACTGGGATTACAGGTGTATGACTCCCTAGTACTGAGATTACAGGTGTATGACTCCCTAGTACTGGGATTACAGGTGTATGACTCCCTAGTACTGAGATTACAGGTGTATGACTCCCTAGTACTGAGATTACAGGTGTATGACTCCCTAGTGCTGGGCTTACAGGTGTATGACTCCCTAGTACTGGGATTACAGGTGTATGACTCCATAGTACTGGGATTACAGGTATATGACACCCTAGTACTGAGATTACAGGTGTATGACTCCCTAGTACTGAGATTACAGGTGTATGACTCCCTAGTACTGAGATTACAGGTGTATGACTCCCTAGTACTGGGACTAAAGGTGTATGACTCCCTAGTACTGAGATTACAGGTGTATGACTCCCTAGTACTGAGATTATAGGTGTATGACTCCCTAGTACTGAGATTACAGGTGTATGACTCCCTAGTACTGGGATTACAGGTGTATGACTCCCAGGTACTGAGATTACAGGTGTATGACTCCCTAGTACTGGGATTACAGGTGTATGACTCCCAGGTACTGAGATTACAGGTGTATGACTCCCTAGTAATGGGACTAAAGGTGTATGACTCCCTAGTACTGAGATTACAGGTGTATGACTCCCTAGTACTGGGATTACAGGTGTATGACTCCCTAGTACTGGGATTACAGGTGTATGACACCCTAGTAATGGAACTAAAGGTATATGACACCCTAGTACTGAGATTACAGGTGTATGACTCCCTAGTGCTGGGATTACAGGTGTATGACTCCCTAGTAATGGGATTAAAGTTGTATGACTCCCTAGTACTGAGATTAAAGGTGTATGATTCCCTAGTACTGAGATTACAGGTGTATGACTCCCTAGTACTGGGATTAAAGGTGTATGACTTTCTAGTACTGGGATTAAAGGTGTATGACTCCCCAGTGCTGGGATTAAAGGTGTATGACTCCCTAGTACTGGGACTAAAGGTGTGAGCCACCACCACCTGGATTTGTTTCTGCATTGATTTTGTAACCCAGGGTGGCCTTGAACTTCCAGAGATCCATCTGCCTCTGTCTCCCAAATCCTGGGATTAAAGGTATGTGCCACCACTGCCTGACCTCTAGTAGCTTAGTTTTGTCCTTCTGATATTCAGACAAACTTTATTTATTAACGCATGAATAAAATATCACAATAGATTTGCTTGTTATGGGACAATGTCCTTATACTATGAGGCTATTCTTGTCTCATATGATGGCTTACATATTATGGTCACAACTATTGGAGGAAAATTATATCAAAACTATTTTACTCTTCATTATAATGATGTATGGAGGAATGTAATTTCTTGGTGAAGGAAGAGGTAGACCAGGGTCCAAGTGGTGGAGCAGGATTTTCTGGCTATGAGGACCAAGAATGAGGACCTGAGTGCAGAGTCAGGAAGTACAGCCCTGTGCTCTCTTCCAGCCTTTGCATATGCTAAACTCAACCTCACATGATTCAGCCCAGACACATCCTGGTGACATCAGTCCAGGGCATAGATATACAATATGAGTCACCAGGATGAGTAGATAATGGGTTTGAAAAAGCTTTAAAAATGAGAAGGAGTGGGAGACACCGGAAAGAAGCTCCTATTAGGAAAAGCAGGCCAGACACCATCAGTGCTGCCCCACAAGTGAACACTATTGCCCTGGAAGACTATAGGGCTGTGATCTGTGATGTCGATGGTAACCTCCAGATACACACATGAAAAAGATGAGACTTGTCCACGAGATTATCATCTCATTTTCTGTATCTTCTACCTTACCCACATAGGGAATTTTTCCTCCCCACCCCCTTTCTTAACCTGCTCAGGATTTAGTGGAGTTTGACTTGTTATTGCTATTCTTGTGGATTTTTGATGCAAACTTAGAAGAATGTGGATCTGGGAATATAGCTCAGGGGTAGAGTGCTTGCTTAGTATGTAAGAGACTCTAAGTTCAGTTTTCAGTACCACAAAGCAATAACATCAAACCCCTGAAATTCTTGGGTTACTGGGGTGACTCATCAGGTGAAGGCGCTCACTCTCAACCAAGCTTAAAGACTTGACTTCAATTCCCAGGACCCACATGAAAGGAAAGAACCGATTCCCAGTGAGTGAGTGACCTCTAACTTTTGCAATTGCCTGGTGGTGTACATGTATGTATGTACACACACACACACACACACACACACACACACACACACACATACACACACACACACACACACACACACACACACACAAAAGTTTTAAAGAACGTGAATGGAGAAACAGGACAAGATATCCAGAAGGGAAACCAAAAGAAAATAAACACAAACAGTACAGAGCTTCGGAGTAGATGGAAGTCTTGGGATTTAAGAACATTTGACTTCTGGACCACTCACGAGGTGAAAGAGAATGAAGGTCAAGTTTAATGGGGATTTTACAAAGTGATTCTAGGCTCTAAAATGGATCTCTTTCATTGGTCATCAAGATAGCTAAACATCATTTGAAACGCTGTTAAAATCTCTTTTAATTACGTCACTGAACTTTAAAATATAACTACCCAAGGGCAGCGGTAGGTCCAGGACCACTCCCCGGGGAGGCACATGCTTCTCTGCTCTACTAGAGCTGTTAGTGAAAGCAAATGGAAAGGGGTCGACAATGCTTATTTAAGTTTTGGGAAGAAATTCTAAGGAGAATATACCCAAATACTCAGCTGTTTCCTGGCAGGCAAAGGAGGCATTGCACCACAACTTTTATACTTTGTGGGACAAAAATGCTGGTTAATGAATGACCTGTCAAAATCTGATGAGAGCTGACCTGATGGTCCCATCATTTGCAATATCATAAGCTCTAATGATTGCAAGTGCATATCCCTTGAGACAGCTCCTGGGGGGGGGGGGTCTGATTATTATTCTGTGTCCAGAATGTCTGTGTAGAGCACTGGCAGGGAGTTCAGATGAAAAGAGGCCAGCACCAGGGCCACCAGGACCAATGTTTAATGCCTAGACCTATGAACAAGCTTCATGGTTGTGAATTGAGTCAAAGGATGATAGTCCTTGTGGGTTATGAACTTCAGCCTGGGATGGGTGTTGCTGAGCTTGAATTGGGAGTTAAGATAAAGAGCTAGATTGATGGAAAATGAAACAGTAGCAGTTCACATAGCAGGTAGCCACCCACGTCAGCCCAGCACCATCAAGCCATGCTGCGTATCAGCACCTCCAGAAAATGTTTCAGAAGCACACAAGCTTATACCGTGTCTTTGGACTCCTCCTGTGTTGGTTGCTTTTCTAGTCACTGTGACAAGGTGTCTGAGAGAAACAACTTAAAGGAAGAAGGATTCGTTTCATCTCATGGTTTCAGAAGGTTAAGGATAATGTTTAAAAAGACACAGTAGTTAAAGCATCTGGTCTGTGCAGGTAGGAGCAAAAGGCACAGATGATTACATCTGACTGGTTCCAGTAGCACAAGACTCAAGCTGGCACCAGGGCCAGACTACAACTCAAAGTCTATCCTCCACAATCCCATTTTTCCCCAGCAAGGCTCTGCTTCTAAAGGCTCCATAACCTACCGAACTAGTCTTACCAGCTGGAGACCAAGTGTTCAACTACATAGGCCCATGGAGAATGTCCTATATTCAAAACATATCCCTCTGATCCATTGGCCTACAGTGAAGTCTGAGCATGAGATTTTTCACTTGATTTCCATGATTCTTATGAAGTTTGCACACTAGGCAAATTCTAGCACCCACTACTTAATCCTATCACAGCTGTCCAACTGTCCATTCTCTCTCTCTCTCTCTCTCTCTCTCTCTCTCTCTCTCTCTCTCTCTCTCTCACACACACACACACACACACACACACACACACACACACTCAGTGGCCTCTGAGTTACTTCAAGGAAGTCCTTAAGGAACTGTATTTAAGGTCAGGAAATCCTCCTTTTATAGAGAAACCATGGAGCAGACAGGAGGGGAACCAGCATAGTAGAGGCCACTAAACCTAGTGCTCCTTCTGCACTGCAGCAGAATTCGAACATTTTCAGGTTCCCATTTAAAGATGCTTCATTGGCATATTCCAATAAGAGAAATGCAAAAGTTAGAAGCTTTTATTATATGAACTATATCTTAATTGTATCAATATCATTAACATTATCTCATACCAACTTAAGTGAAATGAATTAAGATAAAAACTTTTTGAAACCCACCCACACAAAATACACAGTAGGTTCCCTCCTTAGTGCCCTTGAAGATAACCATTGGTAGCACTTTTTGATATATTTTTTCAATTTATAGCACATATTGCAAGATGGTCGAATTCTTATTAGTACAAATGAATCAACTGCATTCTTTTCAGTCAGTACTTCATAGTATTTCATGTGCATGGGCTGACATTGTTCACTTATTCACTCCTCAGACCATGAATAAAGAGATGGTTTAAAACAATGTTGCAGGGATAAGCCTCCGCAGCATGGTGAGTGGGCCAGGCCAACAGAAGAGGCCTTAGCAGTGCATGTGGGTCAGCCTGGGGCCAGGGTGACAGTAGTGGCCTCCAGAAATTATCTGACCACCAGAGATTCAGCCTCGGCCCCACCTGCACCTGGAAGATCAACCATCTGAACCTTGGGCCTGAAGGCACCTGGAGGAACCATCACTAAAGGCTCTGCCCTGCTTACACCCGAAGGAGCGTTCATCAGAGCTACAGCCCCCAACTACACCAAATAAAGAAAAAGGGACTTCCCTGAAACACAGGTTCCACCTGCTGTGATTGGAGGAAGAGATGGTAGACAACAGGGTAAGAATTCAACAATATTAAGAGCATTACAGCACCAATGGAAACTAGTAGTTCTACAACAGCATGACCTGAACATCCCAACACAGATGAAGCAGAAGAAAATGACCTAAAAAATGACTTTATGAAGATGATTGAGGCCCTTAAAAGGGAAATGAAAAATTTCCTTAAAGAAATGGAGGAAAAGGCAAGCAAAAAAAACTGAAAGAAATCAACAGATCTCTTAATGAAAACCAAGAAAAGGCAATCTAACAAGTGAAAGAAATGGTTAAAGACATGAAAACTGATATAGAGGCAATAACGAAAACACAAACCAAGAGAAATCTGGAAATGGAAAATCTGGGTAAAATGATCAGGAGCTACAGATTCAGGAATAAACCAACAGAATTCAAGAGATGGAAGAGAGAATCTCAGGCAATGAAGATACAACCGAAGAAATAAATTCATCGTTAAAAAAAATGTTAAATTCAACAAATTCTTAACACAAAATATCCAGGAAATCTGGGACACCATGAAAAGACCAAACTTAAAAATAATAGGGATTCAAGAAGTCCAGCTCAAAGGCACAGAAAATATATTCAACAAAATCATAGAAGAAAACTTTCCCAACCTAAAGAAGAAAATTTCTGTGAAGATACAAGAAACTTACAAAACACTAAATAGACTGGACCAAAAAAAAAGTGCCCTTGTCACATAACAATCAAAAATAAAGAAATAATATTAAGAGCTGAAAAGGAAAAAGGCCAAGTAATATATAAAGGCAGACCTATCAAAATTATACACAACTTCTCAATTGAAACTCTGAAAGTCAGGAAGTCCTGATCAAGCATTATGCAGACACTAAGAGACCACAGATGCCAGCCCAGACTACTATATCCAACAAAGTTATCAATCAATATAGAAGGAAAAAAACAAGATATTCCAAAACAAAACAAGATTTAATCAATACCTATTCACAAATCCAGCCCTACAGAAAGTATTAGAAGGAAAAGTCCAACTCAGGAAAGTTAGCCACACTAACAAAAAAAATGCAGGCAGTAGATAATCCCACATAATCCCACACCTGCAAAGAGAAATACATAAACAATAACACCACCACCCAAAAAACAAAAATAACAGGAACTAGCAATCACTGGTAATTAATGTTCTTTAATGTCAATGCATTTATTCACCTATAAAAATACACAGGCTAACGTATTGGATATGAAAACAGAATCTGTCCAGAAACACAAATTAAATAGACCTGTAACAGCTAAGGAAATAAAAAGTCATCAAAAGTCTCTCTCAAAAAAAAAAAGCCCAGGAACAGATGGTTTCAGCATAGAATTCTACAATATTTTCATAGAAGAACTAGTACCAATACTACTTAAATTAATTCATACAATAGAAACAGAAGGAACATTGACAAAAGCTTTTTATGAGGCTACAGTTAACCTGATACTCAAACCACACAAAGATACAAGTATCAAAGAGAATTACAGATCAGTCTCCCTCATGAACATGGATGAAAAAATATTCAATAAAATACTGCCAAATAGAATCCGAGAACACATCAGAAAAATCACCCACCATGACCAAGTAGGCCTCATCCCAGAGATGCAGGGACGGTTCAACATAAGAAAATTTGTGAATGTAATCCACCATATAAACAAACTGAAAGGAAATAACACATGATCATCTCATTAGATGCTGTAAAAGCCTTCGACAAAATCCAAAATCCCTTCAAAATAAAGGTCTTAGAGAGATCAGGGATAACAAGGAACACACCTAAACATAATAAAGGCAATATACAGCAAGCGAACATCAAACTAAATGCAGAGAAACTCAAAGTGATCACACTGAAATCAGAAACAAGACAAGGTTGTCCACTCTCTCCATGTCTATTCAATACAGTACTTGAAGTTCTAGCTAGAGCAATAAGACAACAAAAGGAGATCAAGGGGATACAAATTGGGGGGGGGAGTCAAGCTTTCACTGTTTCCTGATGATATAATAGTATCCGTAAGTGACCCCGCAAAATTCTACCATAGAACTCCTACAACTGATAAGTACTTTCAGTAATGTAGCAGGATACACGATTAACTAAAAAAAATCAGTAGCTCTCCTATATACAGATAATAAATGGGCTGAGAAAGAAATTAGAGAACCACCACCCTTTATAACAGCCAAAAAAAACACAAAATATCTTGGGATAATTCTAACCAAACAAGTGAAAGACCTCTATGACAGGAACTTTAAATCTTTGAAGAAAGAAATTGAAGAAGACATCAGAAAATGGAAATATCTCCTATGATCTTGGAGACGTAGAATTGATATAGTAAAAATGGCATTCTTACCAAAAGCAATCCACAGATTCAATGCAATACTTAGCAAAATTCTTCACAGACCTCAAAAGAACAATACTCAACTTCATATGGAAAAATCATCGAATAGCCAAAACAAACCTGTACAATAAAGAAACTTCTGGAGGCATCACTATCCCTGTCTTCAAACTATTACTATAGAGCTATAGTAATGAAAACAGCTTGGTATTGGCATAAGAACAGACAGGAAGACCAAGGGAATTGAATCAAAGACCAGATATCAATTCACAAACTTATGAACACTTGATTTTTGACAAAGAAGCTAAAATTACAAAATGGAAAACAGAAAGCGTCTTCAACAAGTGGTGCTGACATAACTGGACATTGACAGGTAGACAAATGAAAATATATCCATATCTATCATCATGTGCAAAACTCAGGTCCAAATGGACCCAAGACGTCAACATAAAACCAACCACACTGAACATCATAAAAGAGAAAGTGGAAAGTAGGTTTGAATGCTTTGGCACAGGAGACCACTTCTAAACATAACCCCATCAGTACAGACACCGAGAGAAACAATTAATAAATGGGACCTTCTGAAACTGAGAAACTTCTGTAAAGCAAAGGACATGGTCAACAAGACAAAACAACAGCCTACAGAATGGGAAATGATCTTCACTAACTCCACATCAGACAGAGGACTGACCTCCAAAATATAAAAAGGACTCAAGAAACTAGACATAAAAAAAAATTCGATAAAAAATGGGGTACAGACCTAAACAGAGAACACTCAACAGAGGAATCTCAAATGACCAAAAGACACTTAAGGAAATTTTCAACATCCTTAGATATCAGAGAAATGCAAATTAAAACAACTCTGAGATTCCATCTTACATCTGTCAAAATGACCAAGATCAAAAATACTGATGACAACTTATGCTGGAGAGGATTAGAGTAAGGGTGGGAGTTACTGGTGGGAGTGCAAACTTGTACGGCTGCTTTGAAAATCAGTATGGCAATTTCTCAGAAAATTAGGAATCAATCTCTCTCAAGACCCAACAATACCACTTTTGGGCATATACCCAAAAGATGTTCAATCATACCACAAGGACATTTGTTCAGCTTTTTTCATAGCAGCATTATTCATAATAGTCAGAACCTGGAAACAAGCTAGATGCCCCTCAACTGAAGAATGGATAAGGAATATTTGATATATTTACACAATAGATTACTACTCAGCAGTAAAAAATAGTGATATTTTAAAATTTGCAGGCAAATGGATGGAACTAGAAAAAAAAACATACTGAGTGAGGTAACCCAGACCCAGAAAGACAAATATAATATGTAACTCACTCATAACTGACTTTTAGATATAAAGCAAAGAAAACCAGCCTTCAGAAAAGCAACCCCAGAGAACCTAGACAACAAAGAGGACTCTAAGAAAGATATAAATGAATCCACCTAAGAAGGAGAAAAAGACAAGATCTCCTGAGTAAATTGATAACATGGGGGCAGGGAGAGGGTAGAAGAGGAGAGGGGAGAAAGGAAGGGGAGTGGGAAAATGTATAGTTCAATAGAAAACAATACATAAAAAATCAGGGTCCCAATGCACAGAATTTGGGACTATATATAATTTTTATTCTTTAAAATAGAACTTTATACTTGTATTATCACAATGCATAATGATATATGTGTGTGAAAATGTTACATTTTTGTATACTAACTAAAATTTTTAATAAAATAAAATGGCAACAAGCAAAAAAAACGCTGCAAGCTAAGTATTTTGGGCATACATACTTCAGCACATTATGGAACCTGCCATATAAGGAGGTTCTTAGAGATAAAACAGACAAATCATGTGATGTAAGCACTTCCCAGGCTGCCACAGGCTCTAACTGGTCTTGATGCATGCTAGTCTCATGGGAGTTTCTCCTGACAAATGTGTCCTTACACACCAAAGAGGAAATAAGAGAAAATATTTTCTTGATTAAATAATGCCACATGCCCAGGAACAGATGGGTATTGAAAAGCATGCCAGAAGGGACATAAGCTTGTGTGCAAAGAAGACAATTCGAATGGTGCCCATAGTCCTAATCCAAAACACAAGCTCTGCCATCCTACAACAGGATCTGTGGGATCCCTTGAGAGTAACCCACCTTTGATTAAAAAGAACAAAAGCAAAAACATAGGGATTCAGAAGCTTCCTGTGAAGTAGAAATCCCCTATTGAAGAAGAATGATACTGAAAGCACAAGGTCACAGAAGCAAAATGCTAGTCAGACTGGGAAAGAAGGAATCACAGAAAATCAAAAACAAATGCACCATCAAGAGTCAGGGTACAGGCAAGCAGGGGATCTCTGGAAGGGACAGTATATCACAGCGAGGTGATCAGAGCATACCTGACATAGAGCATGGTGCTTAGAAACATGGAATGATGTGCTTATGAATCTAGTCATTTATTCAAAAGTTCTATGACCTTATCTCAAGCACGTATCTCTTTAGGCCCCTTCTTTCACAATCTTAAAAATGGGAATAAAGACTATGCTCACCATTTAGGGCAGTTGGGAAAATATGATGATCAGATGCCTACAGAAGAGTTAGCATGGTATGTAGAACCCATCCACGGTCTCTGCTAGGATGTGAACAATGGCTCTGCCTGCCAATATGTGGGGCTACTAGGGAAGCTGAGCCTTCATGGGATATCAAGGTCCCTTCCTCATTTCTATGAGGCTCAAGGACAGAGGAGAAAACTGAGAGAGGAAACAGAGGGAAATATTTGTGGCTACTTCTGTAGTGTGTTGCTTACTTTTTTGTCAATTTTATACAAGCTGGAGTCTTCTAAGAAGAGGGAACCTCAACTGAGAAAATTCCTCCATCAGACTGGCCTGTAGGCAAGCCCATAGAGAATTTTGTTGATTGGTGATTGATGTGGGATGGCCCAGCTCACCACTGGCGCTATCCTTCCTGGAATGGTTCTGGGTTTTATAGGAAAGCAAGCTGAGCAAACCATGAGAGTGATCCAGTAAGCAGCAGTCACCCATGGCCTCTGTTTCAGTTCCTGCCTCCAGGCTACTGTTTGAGTTCCTGCTCTGACTCCCTCAGTGATGGACTGTAACGTGAAGTATAAGTCAAATTAACCCTCCCCCTACCAAGTTGCTTTTGGTCAAGGTGGTCTATCACAGGGGGAACAATAAATGAAGACACAGAGCTTGCTCCTGGAGGAATAGCTAGAGCTAGGCATAATCAACACTATGAAATAGTCAATGCTCCTAACTCTAATATGATGGCTGAGTTGTAGAACAAATAAAACAGCAATGATGACAACATGATGATGCTCCATACCTTGGGCCATTCGACCTCATTATCCAGATCAGGAAATCCATCCACTGTCTGAACGTTAGATGAGGAGCATTTGTTAGTGGTGTTGTTTTCTATTATTATTATTGTTGTTGTTGTTGTTATCATTAAGTGTGTGTGTGTGTGTGTGTGCACGTGTGTGCATGCATGCACGCACATGCACTTGTGTCTGCAATTATCTGCAGAGGTCAGAAGAGAACATTAAAGTCCTTGGAGCTGAAGGTACAGGCAGTTGTGAAGCACCAGACTGGTGCGGGAGAATTGTCTGTATTCTGTCAATCATGTATTTTAATAAAACACTGATTGGCCAGGCAGGCAGTATAGGCGGGAAAGCAGACAGGAAGTAGAGGTGGAGCAGAGACTGGGAGTATTCTGGAAAGCAGGAAGCTCCCTCTGCCACTCCTGCGCAGACCACCGAAGAGGCAGCATGTAACTTGACCAGCTGAGAAAGGTACAGAGCCATGTGGCTAATGTAGATAAGGATAATGGGGTAACATAAGTTATAAGAGCTAATAAGTAGCCTGACCTAATGGGCCAATCAGTTTATAATCTTATAGAGATCTCTGTGTGATTGATTTTCCTTGGGAGTTGCCGACTGTGGGGTACCGGGCGGGACAGAAACCCCAACAAGCCGGCCCTCATGTTACACCAAACATGGATGCTGGGAACCAAATTCAGGTCCTCTGGAAGAGCAGAATGCACTTTTCACCACTGAGCCATCTCTCCAGCCCCATGTGTACTATTTGGATAAACCTAGTCATTGATAATTTAGATTCAAGAAAGTTAGATAATATGTGTAAAGTACTCATTTTATGCCAGGCTCAGTGTTAGGAAAGTGATGTATTTTAAAGATCTTAGTCTCATAGCTATTCTATGATGGGTATAGGTATTATTAGTGCCCTTCTATTATGGCTACAGGGTACCTAAGCTTGTCAAAAGCTGTACAACTGCAAAATAGCAGAACAAAGATTTCGTGAAGATGGTATGTCTCCAATGCTGCCATAATGCCATTGTACTTTTGCTTCTCTCTGAAGGTGAGGAGGAAATATCTGCTTTCAGTCATGCCAACTTTTCCTTCGGCAGCTGAGTTTGGTTGAAACGATAGAGCGTTCCACAGAGACCAATGTATGCAGACTTATATGTCCATGTAGGGTTTAGGATGGAAGGCAAAGGGCATGTGGACAAGGTAGACTCTTTGCAGGGTCCCCATGCCAAAGCACCTGGGGGATTTGTGTGTAAGTGGAAAGTAGATCAGAGTTCAATGCAACAGCATTGTTCAGACTTCAGAGTGGCTCTAATTCAAACGCTCCTACGGACCTGGTTCTGCCAGGTGCTTCACGTTTAAGAATCACAATTCTGGAGTGAGTTGCATGATTATCCTCATTTTCTTTCTGTGGCTATAGTAAAATACCTTAACAAAAAGCAACTTGGGGAGAGAAAGGGCTTATTTTATCTCACAACTCTAGGTTATAGTCATAGCAGCAAGAGCTCGAGACAGCTGCCGTGTCTCATCCACAATCGAGAGCAGGGGAAGGATTAAGTGTGTGCTCGCTCACTTGTCTGCTTTCTTGTGCTCAGCTCAAACTCTCCACTCAGAGTTCTGCACCCCTTGTCTAGAGTGGTGCTACCCTCAGTGCGATGGATCTTCCCACATCAATTAATTTACTCAAAACAATCCCCCACAGACATGCTCACAGGCAAAGGCAATGTAGTCAATCCCTCATTGAGACTGTCTGCTCAGGTGATCCTAGGTTGTGTCAAGTTGACAAAGCTAATTACACACCCTGCTGACTTTATTTCACAGGTGAAGAACTGAAAGCCTGGAGAAGTGATAATGGCTGTCCCAGGACCACACAGTGAGACTTGACACTATGGATCTGGATTCTCTCAACATTGCTTACATAATACTGATTGTGGTGGTTTGAATGAGAATGACTCCTATAGGTTCATACATTTGAATACTTGGCTGCCTAATGGTGGAACTATTTGGGAAAGATTAGGAGGTGTGGCCTTGTTTGAGGCAACATGTCCCTGTGGGTGGGCTTTTAGGTTTCAAAAGTCCACACCACTCACAGTTAGCTGGTGAGAGAGGTCCTTCTGTCTATGTATTGCTTTTATTTGTTAATGAGTAAAGAAACTGCCTTGGCCTGTTGATAGGGCAGAACTTAGGAATGCGGGGTCGTGGGGAACTGGACTGAATGCTGGGAGAAGGAAGGCAGAGTTAGGAAGAAGCCATGGAGATGCAGGAGACAGACGCTGGGAATTTTACCCAGTAAACCACTGCCACATGGTGATACACAGATTAATGGAGTTGGGTTAAATTAATATAAGAGTTAGCCAACAAGAAGCTAGAGCTAATGGGCCAAACAGTGATTTAATTAATATAGTTTCTGGGTGATTATTTCGGGTCTAAGCTAGCCGGGTGGCTGGGACAAACAAGCGACCCTTGCCTTAACAGTTATGTCTCGTTACCTATCACTTCGCATACCATCTAAGGACTCAGCTCCCACTCCTGCCTGCCTTCCTGCTGCCATGCTCCCCACCATGATGGCCTATGGAATTGTAACCCCCAATAAACTCTTTCTTCTATAAGTTGCCTTGGTCATGGTGTCTTTTCCCACAACAAAAAAGTGACTGATACAATGTGTACCCGCTGATATACTGCCCCCACCTTCTAGCTGATTGGCTTGGATGGAAGCTGTCAAATCCATCTTGCTTTTTAACCTGATAAGTTTTTGGAATGTGCAGCCCACCATGGGAATGAATAACTGTAAAGGAATTTTCATCCCCTGTCCCACAGGGCTGGGCCACTTTCTGCCTCACTGGAGCTGCTTCTGAGGGAGACTTGAAGGCAAATTTATTGGATGTTGAGAGTGACATGATCAGCTGAAACTTCTGTACATCCTTAATGACAGAGGAACACCCACTGGCATCTGCCTCCTTTGAGGGAGATGGCAAGAACTGGGAAACTTATTTTGCTGGTTGCCATGGCAATTCTTTGCAATGTCAGCAGAAATACTCCACAATACACACAAGTTAGCAGAAAGCCTCCCAAAGTCTTCAGCTCAGAATCACTCTCATCCCTAGATTTGGGCATCACTGAGACTTGACCCTGAAATTCAAGAAAAGAAACATGCACTCCATGCAATTCTTTTCTCTCTCCTCCTCTTACCAGGGCTCAGAGGTGAAATGAAGTCCAACCACCTCTCCAGGTAAAGATGCGTGAGAGTAGGTGGGATTGAAAAGTTATTGCACCATTGATCCTCTTTGAATAGACTCCAGAGCCCCTTAGATTCTAACTCTAAAGCAACATTTACCACTTCTAATCCTGACTATGATTGTTCCCAACCTCACTGTTTTCCAAGCCTAGCAATTTGTCTCTTTTTAATTGGGTGTGGCTGTGTGGGGCCACACACTTCCATGTGTGTATTGTGGGGTGCATGTGGAGTTCAGAGAATAACCTGCTCCATCTTTGCTTCTACCTTGTTTGAACATGGTCCCTTTGTTGTTTACTGGTGCTTACCTCAGGCTAGCTTCTGGGAGTCCTGTCTTTACTCCTCACCTTCCCTTAGGAGCACTGGGATTACAGGTGTCCTGCCAAACCTGACGTTTTATATGAGTTCTGAGGATGCAAATTCGGGTACTCATGCTGACACAGCAAATGCTCTACCTACTGAGTAATCTCCCCATCCCATAATTCATCATTAATCATTTGTATCTTAAGCATCATTTCAAGTGGTTAGAAAATTGAATTAGGAAATATTGAAAAATAAAACTTACCAAGCACCTTAAAAATATTTCCATGCATAGACAACAGAACAATTCTACCCTTGCTGACAAGCAGAGCCAAGCTACAGCTCAGTAAATCCAGAACTGTTCTGAGTAAGGACCCAGGATCCAACTACAACTCTGTCAATTACAATCTGTGCATATGAAATGTGAAATACTTGCAAGCTATAAACTTTACAGGAGGGAGCTTATTTCTAGGATAACTTGGTATTATAAGAACTTGCTCACTTCTTTTTTAGACCTGCTAAGAATAGTGTATCTGGGTTCTTTGCAAATGTAAATATCATTTTCAAATGCTCGTACTACCACCACCTTGTGGGGTGTGATTTCTTGTGGAGTAATGAAGGAATGTGTACACCTGTCACTACGTAGACATTTGCTTGTATGCAGATGCCTATGCTAAACTCTTCCTTTGCTGTTGTGTGAGGCAGTTTCTCCCTTCTGAATCCATCAGGGTCTCGGTTTAAAGCAACAGAAATGACTGGGTAGCAGAGATATAGAGTTGCAAAGGAAAAATGGTAGGGTGAGGTGCAGGGAAGCCATATGGATGAAACTTGAGAAATAGGCAGAAATCCAGGGAGCACTGAGGCTGCTCACTATGACTCATAGCAATACGGTCCAGTCTCTTTAGGATGCTGTTGAAGTCACCATCACCCTGAGCAGTGTCCTGTCCAGTCTCAGGCCTTTATGCCACTTTTTCTGGGGATACAAAGTCTCCGGGATGAGCTTCCGATAGGTTGAATTCTGCTCCAAGGATTTGGGGTGAACTGTAGGTGAAACAATCTGAGAAGGGTTCTGGCCTGAGGAATTGCCAGCTTTCACAGAGCAAAAATTAACCCTCCCCTCAAGATGTGGGGGTAGAGAGGCTGGAGATATGACTCAGTGGTTAAGAGCAGATTCTGCTCTTGCAAAGGACCTGAGTTCAGCACCCAAGCGAGGTGACTTACTCCAGCCTGTGACTCCAGCTCCAGGGAACCCCTTGTCTCTGACTTCTCTCTGCAGGCACATATACTCATGTACACAAACCCACACACAGATACGCATATTTGAAAATAAGAAAATAATTTTTAAATATGTGGAAGTAAAAAATAACAGGCATTTTTCTAGAAAGCAATCTTTTAGCTACTGTTCATTTTGCTGCTGACAAAGGTTTGGAAGTATTATTTAATGACTTAGCATCTTCTACCTTTCCAATCCTTGTACACCCTCCAAGACAAAACCCAGTGACTTACTATATCATATGCTATTTCTTCAAATTTAAACACCATCTCAGGTGAGGGATTGCCTCTTCTGAGGGTGTCTACCATTTCCAGGCCCTTTTCATTATTCGAGTTCAGTATATAAAAATAAATAATGCTAGGTGCCACTGACTTCCAATGCATGATGGGAGAATATCATTAATATAAAATACTTGTTGATATATACAAAATACTGGCTATCATACACTGAATTTTTAGTGAAAATCATCATGTTCTCCTGCATCTAATTTTCACCTTTTTATTATATTGCAATAAAATGTGAATATTTGTGCAGTAATCTGCCTAGCTTCTCATCTAAACCTCTACCCTATTCCTTGTTTCTTTAGAAATGTAAGGTTCTTTAAATTTACCTATCCAGACAAGAATTCTCCTTAAAATTTTCCCAAGCATTTTTCCTATACATTTTGAGCACCAGTAATCTTTTTAAAAATAACCAAGTTATAGATCTAGACATTACAGTTAGAGCTGGGTGTGATGACACACACCTTTAAACTGCACTCAGGAGACAGAAGCAGGTAGATCTCTGAGTTGGAAGCCAGCCTGGTCTACACATAAAGTTCCAGGCCTGCCAGAGCCACAAGATACCCTGTCTCTAAAAGCAAACAAAATATTGCAGGTGAGTCTTGGGGGTGTTCTGCTTTGACTTTCTACAGAAAACTGAGGCATAGAAATGGCACAGGAGACATGAATATGCCAAATGCCCTCCTAGTCTGTGCCAATTTGGAGGGTCCCCCTGGTTGCCTTCTTTTTCTATCTGGGATTACTTTTAACCTTGTAGTCTTAATTCACACCTATGACTCCATAGACCATCCTGGCATATAGTGGCATCCCTTTTGTGTTATGACTACACACCCCTCTCAGCTTACAGCAAGCTGACATTGTCTTTTGTTTGTGTACTTGTATATGACCAACTCCCCGTGCCAGACCCATGCCAGAGTAAGACCCTAGCTCACTGCTGCTTCTTGTGCTTGTGATTCTGTAACATTTGCTGACAAGTGGCTGCCTGGCCTCTCAGCAGCTCCTTCTAAGGCCCAGGGAGGCCAGGTGACTTTCTCAAAGCTGGCTCCCTAGGTTACTGAACTGCACTATTCGCACTCCCTGAGGGGCATCTCTCTGCTCCTGGGATGAAGAAAGATCAGTTCATTTGGCCACTTGAGGCCAGCGAGAGTACTGCTTTCTTGTTGCAGCAACTTTCCCTACCTGGCTGTGAAGGGAAAGCCTGTGAGGAGGGGGAGGAGCGGCGGGAGGGGCGGGACTGGGTGCGGAGTCTCGTTGCCCCAGCCAATGGGCTCCGCCGCGCGGGGAAGCCAGGCCGCCCGGCGGAGGCGCTCGCGCACTGTGAGGGGCTGAGGTAGAGCGTCCCAGCTGCAGCGCGTCCGCGGATCCTGTAACTGGCGGCAAGGGTCCGAGGTACCCACGGGCCACCGTAGCTGGCAAGGTAAGATACAGCAAAGTCGACTTTGTAAGATTTCTGGCCATAGGAAGCAGCCACCCCAAGTCCGAACTGGTGGCGCGTCCTCCTCGCTCGGTGCTGGGTCCCCGTAAGCTCCCTCCCCGTGTTGGTGGGTTGTGGGTGAGCCGTGGGCCCGGAGCGCCACCCTGTCTTCTCAGTCTGCTGCCGCCGGGCCCTGGCTCCAGTACCCCCCTCCTCCACCCCCAACCTTCGCCGGGAGCTCGCAAGGCTTTGGCTTCTGAGGTTTCCACCCAACATCCAAACGTCTCCCGGGAAGAGCTCGCTCCGGGAAGCTGAGAACCACTGCAGGTGCCAGTGCTCAGCACTGGATTCCAGCACCTGCCTTACGTCTGCAGGTCCCTCACGACCTGTTGACTTGGATCTGGGGCTCAGCTCTGTCCCGCAATCTCCTATTTCCAGCTGTCTTGGGGCACAGCAAGAAACCTAGGAGGGTTTCCCTTGGCCGGGCTAGGAACAGAGACTAATACTGATAGAGCGTCCCGGTTATTTATTCACGACTTACTTGGCTGAGTGCCAAACATTGTGCTCAGCTGTAGCTGCCTGAAAGGGAGTCTCGGGAGTTCATGGGGGGGGGGGGCTTACAGGGAGGAGAGGAGGGGTTACAATGTAATGTGCAAGAGGCATGAGATAGGTGGATTGTGATGCGCCGAGGTTGCTATTCAGTGCAGACTTGCAGAGATTGGAATTTGCCAGCCTGAAAACTGTATAGGCGGGGGCGGCAGGGACCGCACAAATTTCAGGTGGATTTTCTGATGTGCAGATGAAAGAAGCGAAGGAACCAGAACATAAGCTAATCAAACAGCAGATTACTCAATAGGACCAGGACTTGTGGGTGGGAAATAAACTGCCAGGTGGAATAAGTTTGTCCCCTGATGAAGGAGGTTGGGTGGGCAGTAGATTCACAAGCTGTTAAGTTGTAAAGCTGGTTTTTGGGCAACTTGGCTACAAAGACTCTAGCCCCTTAAGGCTGACTGACCAAGAGCCCTGCACTCCTGGCTTCTGGGCATGGATTCAGGCAGGGAGATGCTGCCATGTGATGCTTGCTTCTGAACTTGCTTGTCATTGTATATCATTTTCGGAGGCTAAGACCTGTATCTTGTCATTAGGGATTGCCCTTGGAGGCTTACATAGTACCTGTGCCCTCTGATCTCTGGGTCCTATGTGCAGACTTCTGCCTTACTTGAGCTTGCCTTTCTATCTCCCAAGTCCCAGAAGTTGCTGTGGAGGCAAAGCCATATAGAGACTGGTATAGCAGCAACAACAAAGGCTCATGGAACGTGAGACCAGAAGGTCACTTCATCTATTTGCCTTGAAGACATTATCGGCCTTGTGATCTCTCTCTCTCTCTCTCTCTCTCTCTCTCTCTCTTTCTACACACACACACACACACACACACACACACACAAAATATAGTCTTTCCAAGGAGAGAGAGAACATCATTGTGCCTAGTTGTCGCAGGCAAGGTTCCTTGGTTGAAAACTCAAAGGTGCTATGCTACTTTTAATTGTTAATTGACCACAGCCTAGGATTACCTGGAAGGAAAGTCTCAATGAGGGATTGTCTGAATCTGATTGGCCTGTGAGCATGTCTGTTGGTTGATGGGAAGACTCAGTCCAGGGTGGGAAGTGCTCTTCTCTGGGATCCAGTCCTGGACTGTGTACGTGTGGAGGAAGTGAGCTGAACTGTAGGCATGCATTTATTCTTTCTCTGACTTGCCTATGGCTTGATTAGCTCCCTCGAGCTCCTGCCGCCTTGATGTACTCCCCAAATGGGTGGCAGCCTGGACACATGAACTAAAATAAACCCTTTCTTTCCTGAGTTGCTTTGTGATTTTTGTCACAGAAACAGGAGTGGACATGGAAGAGATATTAAGATTTCTGTGTAGCAGGGTCCTTGGGTCCTTGAGAAGTTGCTGGGGTGATAGGGCCAGGCACTGGAGGAAGGAGAAAAGGGGGCTCAAGCCGTCCATCCACTGAGGCTTTTGACTAGTCAGCCAGTGTGTGCAGAATGCTCCCGAGAAGGGGCACAACTTCAGTTGTTCCTTTAGCCAAACAGTTTCTAAATAGGGGCTTAAATGTGATCTATGAGCAATTGACACCCGTGGCTGCTGGAAATTAGGTGGTCTTGGGACAGCCTGAGACTTTCCTTACAACATCGGTTTTATGTGCCACCGGGTGGATTTGGGGAAAAGGTGAGGATGGTTTGGACCAGCCTTACACATAGAGGTCACTTAGTGCTTGTTTGTATGACCTTTAATTCTTTACAGTCTCTGAAAGTAAATGTTGGGCTTGAGTTTTTATTACTGTGAGACACCTCCACTAGTGTCCCCAGTGACTGTGGGCTCCTGCTGAGTGCTTGCTATGTGTGTGTATCCTCTCCTAGCTGCCGCGCAATACACACAGTTATGCACTTTTCTTCTCAATTTACAGTCATCTCAGTGTTTCTCAAGCCTAATAGAGTCCCCATTAAGATAACAGTGACAGCATCCGTCACAGCATGTCACTTGTTAAACTTCGGGAAATGCTCTCATTGATGAGTCACTCATTGATTCAACCACTTACTAATCCAATCAGCCAATTTGGAGAGCCTTCCACACCGTAGGGGCTGTCCCAGGCAGGGAGGTACAGCTCTGTCTGTTAAGGGAGAGAGGACCATGGGCATTGCATACTTCAGCCCTTCAAAAGAAAATATTGAAAGCTGGACCACTGCTTTGTAGAGTCAGGATATGAGAGAGGAAAAACGGACTCTTTGCCTGAGTGATTCTTTGTGCCTTGCAGTTCAATGTGGCCTCCTTGGAAAGACTATGCTATGTGAAGCAGATACCTGCTCTTTCCTCTCCCTTAATCGCACTTTTTAACTTCATTCTCTTCCCTATGTTGGTCTTCCTCACTACACCACAGCTCCATAGAATAGAAAGATATTTTATCCCAGGGCCCAGCAGCATTAAGCATAGATGTCTTCATTACATGTGTGTGTGGATAGTTGGGGTATGGAGACTAAACCCGGGGATTCATCCATGCTAGCCCCTCCCCCACCACTGAGCTATGCCCACAATCCCAGCTCATGTTTCCTGAAGAATAAAATGAATGATGGATTTGCTTCACAGAGTCATTAAGGAAGGTCACTCTATCTGTGCGTGTGTGTGATGTTCATGGTGATACCTGGTACTCAGAAGTGCTAAGATCAGGAAGCAGAAGGAATAGCTTGCCTATGGACCATGAAGTGGAGGAATGCAGCACACCTTAGCAGAAGCATAACTCAAGGGTTACTTCAAGCCACTTGAGATGCATTTGAAGTCGCTAAGCCTTAGAGGCAGGCTGAGCTCAGAGTTTACCCAAAGTGCAGTGAAGTCAGTGAGTGATTTTAACCTAAGGAATGACCCGAAATAATGCTATGTGTTTGTTTCTGTTTGGGGGTTTGGTTTTGATGATGATGATGATGATGATGTTGTTGTTTGAGGTTTTTTGTTTTGTTTTTTGTTTTTTGGCTTTTGCCTTGCCGCCAGGAGGCAAACTCCCTATATAACAGGGCCCAGCTACTATAGTTAGATGAATAGATGATCTAGCTTGGGTTTTAAAAGTATCCCAGGAGCTACAACTAGAGAGAATAATGAAGTATTGACACCAACTTGAAGTTTGGTGAGTGAAATATGGGTGTCTTGTGTAAGCACAGGGAAAGAGCAGAAGGATTTGAACTCTATTTTGGGCATCGAATGGGTAGGATTTGCTGTTACACTAGTTTGGAGATGTGCAGAAAAGAGAAGGGTCAGAGGTGACTGTCAGGCTTATTATGGTTTAGGATTGGATGGATAAAAAGTGTCTGTCACAGGGTGGGTGGATGAACAAAGTGTACCATATGCACACAATGAATTCTTAGTCATCGAACAACAAAAGTGCCAATAATAATGTTGCACTATAAATGGACCTTGTAAACATTAAAAAATGTAAACAAATGAAGGAAGACACCGGACTGTGGAAATAGCTTACTGGGTGAAGTGCTTGCTGCACAAACATGAGGAAGTGAATTCAGATCTTCCACACCCATGTAAAACAGCTAAGTGTGGTGGCCCGCACCTGTAACCCAGCACTAGCAGGTAGAGACCAGGAACTTGCTGGCTAGGCATGGCTGAGTGTGATATCATGCCCCTGTAACCCAGTACTAGCAGGTAGAGACCAGGAGCTTGCAGCCTATCAGAAGTTGTGAACTTCAGGGTCAATGAGGGCCTGCCTCAAAAAATAAGGTGGGGGAGTAATAGAGAAAGACATGCCGCCATCGACCTGTGGCCTCTGTACGTGTACTAGTGGGTGAGTGTACAAACAGATACTCACACACAGAGCCTGTGGGCATAAGAAGTCAAGTGCTGCCCTGTGCCGTGATCCATATCTGTAAATCCATCCACAGACATGGGAAGGAATCAGCATTTGTCACAGGCTGAGGAGAAGCAGGGATGGAGTCTGACAACCGAATGGCTAAATGATTCCCTTTGGAGCAATGGTGAGACCTTAGAATTAGATAGAGGTAGTGGTTGTCTACAGTACGAGGGTGCCAAATGCCCCCCAACCATGCACTTTAAGGTGCTTCACTTTGCACTGTGTGAAATTCACTTCAGTTTGTAAAAAGTTGGGGTGGGTGGCATGGGCATTCTGACAGTGGAGAGACTGTGTGGGACTGAACTACCCAAATCCATCGTATATCCATGAAGAGCATGCGTTTGATGTGGGTCAGAGTCTAGCAGGTGAGTTAGGGCTGGCATTAAAGGGCAGGTGCCAGCCCTCAGATTATGAAGCAGATGAGTTCTAGTGACAAAGGATGTGTGCCATTATTTAACGGGATGCCCATGGCTACCCTATAAAGAAACTGTGGTCCTTTTTTAGACAATGGAACCAAAAATGCGCCTCCCACCTCAATCAATGTGCCCAAGATTGGACTGTTAACTCATGTGGGTCTCAGGCTTCCAGCTATCTGTCTTTTTCATTCCAACACGACGGTGCCATTTAGAACTCTAACACAAGCCTCTTCTGCTGGCCCTACTCTCCCTGTCAGCCACGACTGAGTATTCACATATGGCAGGCGCTGTTGTGGGCATATGTGGGTGGAAAAGGTAGACACACAGCTCTCATCTCATTGAGCCTATCCAGTAAACAAGCAAGCGCAACTCGCAGATGCAGGGACCTGAGAAGCACGCAGCAAGGGCATCTCTCCCAGGTTAGGAAGCAGGAGGGAGCCTCCTGGAGAACATGATGGTGAGGCTGAGATTTGCAGTGGAAGCAGGCAGAGTGAACGTGAGAGAGACAGCGATTTCCAGGATGGCTGGGTGCCTCTGAATGTACCTGTCTGAGAAGTCACTTTTCTCTCCAGTTCTCAGTTCTTTTCAGGCTCATCAGCTCTATTAATATTTTCTGTAATCTAACAGACCAAATGAGACAAATACAAAATGCAAATCAGATGGCCTGGTTTGACTTTAAGTGGGAACCCCATGCTGGGTCTTGTGATGCAGGCCTTTAATCCCTGCACTGAAGCTAGAGGCAGGTAGAGCTCCGTGAGTTAAGGCCAGCCTGGTCTAAATAGCAAGTTCTAGGAGAGCCAAAATTAAGTGAAACCTGATAACAAAAAAGTAGGAAATTCGCAGTGTACCCACAGCCGGGCCTTCATAGTGAGCCCCAGCTCTTGGGCAAGTGACTTCGGATCTCTTTTGTCCAGTGCCTTATGGACCCCAGAGCCTTATGCAGGGTAGGCTGGTGCCCTACTGGGGAGCCCATCTCTAGCCCTCTTTACTTTCTCAAAACACAACCTCACCCTGCTGCTGAGGTTGGTCTTGGACTTACTCTGTAGCTCAAGCCAGCCTTGAACTTGTGATCCTCCTGCATCAGTCCCCTGAGTAGCTGGAATGGCAGACCTGTGCCAAGAGGCCTGACTGAAGCTTACTTGTGAAAGAGGACAAATAATGTCCACTGCCTGGGGTAGGATTTGAGTGGGAAGAGACCGTAAGTATTGGGTATGCTATATATACTCAGAAAAATGTCGCTTCCCTTGGTAAGGAAGGGTTCTTAAGTGCTCTTGGTTCCCTGCTCTTTATATTGCTAAAATAGATAGCCACACCCCCCTGAAGGTTGTGGTGTGGTTAATTTAAGGCATAGCACTCTAAACTACATGTTTAGAAAGCTCTTTGAAGGAATTAGATGAAAACGAGTTTGGGAAACACTGGTATAAACCAAATACTTTTTGATTTGCTTACTAGGAATGGGTTAAGTATCTAGAGATAGGATTTTGCCTTTTAGGAATTATTAGCCAATGAGGGGGCTTGCTGGTGATGTAATGCCTGGGGCCGGCACTCCATTGGTTAAGTGTATTGTTTCTCTGGCTTCACTGAGAAGCAGAGCTGGAACACAGGGGTTAATCATTCTCATTCTCTCTCTCTCTCTCTCTCTCTCTCTCTCTCTCTCTCTCTCTCTCTCTCTCATTCCTCCTCTCCTAAGTGTGAAGAGACACAGCAGAGCTCAGGACACTGTTGACGTTTGCTTTCCAATAAAAGCCATACTCGCCTCCTGCCTCCCTCCCAAGTAGAGCACATGTTTCAGTAGTACTACAGAGGAGGACCGAGAAGGGGGGAGGAGGAGTGGGAGGAGGAGGAAGAGGAGGAGTTGTTCTTTAGATGAAAGAGAGCCCCTTTGCAGGGCCATAGCCTCTCCTTGCCACCTGGGATGGGCACAGCATCACATGCCCCCACTGAATTGTTTAGCAGCCATCTGCTTCTGAGCATTGTTCAACCTGGCGGGATCCTCAGAACGAGGAGGTGAGCCCAAGGATCTGGAAGAGGGAGTGGGTCTGGGAGGGAAGGGAATGCCTCTGAGTTTAGAGAAAAACAGCCCTAGGCTAGAGGTCAGGAAGAGCTCTGGCCAAGGTGCTGCCACTGGCCTGCAGTGAGATCTCAGGAAGGCCGATCTCCCTCTCTGGGTCTATGAGCTGAAGTGCACATGGTTGTGGCAGACACCGGTAGGGCACTGTGCTCAGAGGAAGCTGGGATCAGGCTTGTTCTTGGTGTGGCTTTCTGTCAAATGCTCTCTAAAGATAAAGGCTTTGCTTTGGGAATCAAGCCAGGATGGGAGCTGGTGTGCCAAGGAGCCAGCTTTAAAGCAGCTCTTTCCTTGTATTGTCTGTGCTCCCTCCTTAGCCCTCTGCCGCAGGAGACTATGGAATACGGTTCCTCTGAAATCTGATGAACGCTCTCAGAGATTTTTATCTTGTTTGCCAAGAACCTTCAGGTCCCTGACCCTTGAGCTACCAACGTGCCTGAATGAATTTGGAGCACTCTCCGGCTGTTCAGGCTGGGCTGTCAGGGGATAGAGAATGCCTCAATTCCTTTTAGTTTGTGGCTGGCACAGTTGTGATGGTTTTCTTAGGTATAGGCTGTTATATTGTTGCTGCAGTTCGACACCCCTCCTTACCTGTCCCCGAAAGGCTTCCCGTGTGTGCATGTCTGCTTCAGCGGGTAAACTGAAAAGAGCAGAAGTGGGCAGACATGTGGGAAGCAACTGGGAACTGCTGCCGGCTGAAAACTCGGCACTTCAAGACGTTCTCTTATCCCATACTCACACGATCCCTCTGGTACCTGGCCCCCCTCGCCCCACTGCCCCCATGCAGAAGTAAAAAGTTCAGCTACTTTTCTGAGTGTGTTCATGTAGGAGAGTGATTCCAAATTTCTTTATGCAGAGTAGAACCTACAAATGGTTCTCACTGTGTCTTATGCAGCCCTTGATGTCTGCTGTCCTGCGTTCTAGGCCAGGCTTTGTTGATAAAGAACTTTGCATGTCCTTGAGCTAAGTCACCAGTTTTTTCTGAATTTGTCCATCACAGGGGTGGTGGTGGGGGGGAGCAAGAGCCTTTCTTACTTTAGGTGCTTGTGTTTTCAAGAGGAATGAGCTTCAGAATGCGGATGTGAGCTGAGATTGATAGTAGACCATGTTTGAACAAAGGGCATGGTGCTTGTCTCCTTTGGGTGGCCAGGGAGTCACAATAGTTAATCACTGTATTTTTCTCCCATTCCTGGGAATGGGTGGATGAACTCCACTGCTACCCAGATGTGGAAAGTCAAGGCTGTCAGGACTAGAGTGACATGCCCAAGACCATGTTAGTGAACAATAAGGCTGATACCCAAATCCGTACAGTAGACACCCTGGGGTGGCAGCAGGTTGCAGGGGGAGGAGCCTGAAAGTGGCAGCCTTGTCTGCCATGGTGAAGTCCTTGTTCTTCATTCTAGAAACTGTGCCCCAACTTTGATATAGGTCAGCCCAGCCAGATAATGTGGATTGACTGCTTTACTGTCTGAAATAGCTACAGAAGATTACCTGAATCTGAAGGAAACTTCATGTTCTACGGATCAGGCCCCTCATCCCATAGCTGAGAAAATGCAATTCAAAGAAATTAGATGACTTATCCCATGCCACTTGGTTAGTCCATAGATTGCAAGAAATAGGGACCATGTCTTCTTGTCTTAGGTACAAAGTTGTATTGTTTTTATTAGGTGAGGTTTTTCTTTCAGTTGAGGAATTTGAGATGAACTGAATATAATCATTCTTGCTTCCATGCCCTTTTATAGTTTGAAGACTATAGTAGACACTCGGACTTGGCATTGTGCTCACTAGGCATAGGGAGCAGTGAGCAGCCATAATGTGAGGCCAGGCCCTTGTTCTGAAGCAGACTCAGGACACAAGCCATGTTTCATGTGGGTTCTGCCTTCCAGGTGAGCAATCTTCCCTCCTGGGTAGATGGAGACACTTTCCCCACACGTGTGGCTGGTAATACCCCAGTCAACTGCACCAACTCTTGTCACATATGCTTTCTGTCCTTTGTCTTTCCAACTAAGTCACTTGCTTCTGGAGTATGGCTTCCAAAATGCTGGACAGAAGTGGTTGCTGTCAGTGTCTAATGAGGAGGCAAGTGTCGATACCCTGTATGACCGGAGATGTGTAGCCAGACCTAAAACACATCAAGTAGACATTAGAAAGTACAGACACTTGACTCTTTGCCCAGTCACTGTGTTGTTAAGAAAGCATCATCCTGATAGCAACTTGAGATAAGTAAAAGGTTATCTTAGGAAAGAAGCATTGCCACAGGACCAGAGGACACAGCTCACAGGAGTGGGTAGAAGTAGAGAGGAGAGCCAACAGACAGAATGCAGGATGCTGACAGAACTGTCCAATAAGGGAGCATCCTCCTTGCATGTTCTTACTATCAAAGTGGACAGTAATGCTAGCAATGAATGGACCCCTAATAGCCTCCAACTTTACTTTGAGATCTCAGATTTATTGGTTATTCATCAGTAAGACTAAAAAAGGGTATAGAGGGATCAATCTTATCTTTTAGGTTACAAGGCCATAGTATGAAATGAAGAACTATACCTTTAAAAATATTTTTGTCACTAAAACTTGCGTTATACTTGGCTTTTGTGTGTATAGCCTCAAATAGCAGTGCCTGTGCTAACCAGTGTCCAAGATACTGACCCGGCCTAAAACAAGTAGAAAAGCAAAGTCTACATGGGTCTTCATATAGGGGACCGCATACTGTTTTGTCTTCAAGATAACTATCAGGTTATGAACTGACATGGCTGGAAGGAGGGAGTTCCCGGGCATCCTTGCTTGCAGGGTTTATGTAGTTCTCTGTGTATAAACAGTGCCAACACCTGCATGTGTGCTGAAAGTGTTTCTGATAATCTTGAAAATCAAATGACAGTATCTGGGGGAAACCCCCAACCCAGGACCTGTTACAGAGCAGGTGCTCAATTAAATATTTGTGGTCATCAGCATCTTGCTCTATCAGACTTGATGATGCCAGTCTTTGAGAAGAACTAGACCATGTGTGTGGCTGGTTGATTCTTTGTTTTTAGAGTTGGCACAACCTGCTTGGCTCCTCTGACATTTACTCTTATGAATAAGCATTGTTTCTGAAGTCCCAGGTGGATGAAGGATGGGACTGAAGGCTACAAACACCTGACTTCAAGATACAGACAAAAGATACTCCACCTTTGTGTGACACTGAGTCTGTTACTTGTACTCCATGTGTTCAGTTTCCTTCGCTTGTAGGACTCACTGGCATGACTGAGAACCTGTAGGATGCCCACAAGCAGGTGCTAATCCTCCTTAGCCACACTGATGAATATCTTGCATATCACCATAGAACCTTCATCTGGCGATGGATGGAGATAGAGACAGAGACCCACATGGGAGCACTGGACTGAGCTCCCAAGGTCCAAATGAGGAGAATAAGGAGGGAGAACATGAGCAAGGAAGTCAGGACCACGAGGGGTGCGTCCACCCACTGAGACCGTGGGACTGATCTAATGGGAGCTCACCAAGGCCAGCTGGACTGGGAGTGATGGAATATGTGATCAAATTGGACATTCTGAAAGTGGCTGGCAATGAAGGCTGACTGAGAAGCCAAGGACAATGGCACTGGGTTTTGATTCTACTGCATGGACTGACTTTGTGGGAGCCTGGTTTATTTGGATGTTCACCTTTATAGACCTGTATGGAGGGGGGAGGACCTTGGACTTCCCATGGGGCAGGGAAGCCTGACTGCTCTTAAGACTAGAGAGGGAGAGGGAGGTGGGGAGGGGGAAGGAAAAGGGAGGCAGGGAGGAGGTGGAAATTTTTAATAAATAAATTAATTAATTAAAAAAAGAAAGGTATGGCAGGGCATCTCTTTTGTCCATTGAGGCAGTACCTCTGGGTAGCTTCCTCATGGGGAAGAAAGCCTGAGTGTCCAGCCTTGGTCTTTCCTGGATCCTGTTCCTGCTCTAGCAGGCTACAGGAAGATGTCAGACTGATTACAGTTTTAAATGTCAAGAGCCGAATTAATTATTCTCAACTGAGGTTGCTCTACTTTGAAGGACGATTCAAAATGAAAACATAACACCAGTTTCAGATAATTGAGAATTTCATGGCTGAATGTTCATCTCTTGGGTTTTATTCATTTATCCATTCAACAAATATTTGAGGAGTTCTTACCTGTGGCGTGGCGTTCTAAGTACTGGTGTCTATCATTGGAGAGTCAGCTGAGGTCTTTGCTCTCCTGGATCATCTGCTTTGGTAGATAATGTAGAAAATATTCCTCCCCATGTGGAGACCCTGACCCCTTTTCTCTGTTTTAGGTGGCATGTACTCTGTGTGACTGGCAGTACTCTGCTGTCTGTCCACTGTATAGCATCACTTGATCATAAATCCTTCATAAAATATGAAGCCATACAAAGGCACAGAGCTTTCAATGCAGGAAAGTCATTTAGAGAAGACCTGCCTGTAAAGCTGGTATTCAGCCTCCCCGTGAAGCTCAGAAATGGGTCAGAAGTGGGGTGGGGGGAAAAGTGAGTGACCCTTACAATAGGTAGAGAGGCCAGGGAAGGGAGAGTTAGAGAAGATGTCACTGCAAGGGTCCCTGGAACCAAATGTGCTATAGACTTATGGGTCAAGGAAGAGAAATTGAACTCTACTCCCAAGTTAGAATTTTTAGTCAAGGAGACAACGTGGGTTGACGACTGACTGGCTTTATATTAATTTTATTCAGGGTCTCAGTGTGTAGTCCAAGCTGGTATCAAACTCACAATTCTCCTGCCTCAGGCTCTGGAGTGCTGGGATTACAGAGATGTGCTATCATGCCTGGCTGACTCAGTCTTTAAATTGATTTGATGTGTGTGTGTTTAATATTATATATGATATATATATATATATCATATATAAAATTGTCCCATAAGAAAATCAACCTTGTTCTGGTGTAACGTGCTATAATTCCTTCTGTCCTACCAAAGTCACAAACATCTCACCTTTAGCATCTCAAAACCGTAGATCTGATCTCCATCACCATGTTATGTCTTATCAAGAATGTCATATGCAGAGGTGTGACTCGGTCAATAAAGTATGCTGTGCAAAGCCTGAAGACCTAAGCTGGAATTGCTAGCAGCATCCTCACAACCACCACCACCAAAAGGAGCTAGAGAAAGCTGTACCTGTCTATAACCCCAACACTAGGCAGAGGTTGAGGGAGACAGAAAGATCCCTGAAGTTTGATGGGCAGTCAGTCTAGCTGAATTGGTGAGCTCCAGGTTCAGTGAGAGACCATGTCTCAGAAAACTAACACAAGCAAACAAGCAGACAACATAAAGAGTGATAGAGGAAGTCATGTAGCATCAACCTGTGACCTCCTGGCATGCGCACAGTCACCTGTGCACACTGACACCAACACCTGTACATATCTACATCGCGTGTGGGGGCATGCATGTAAACAAGGAGAGAACGTTGTATGTGGCTTCGCTTTTCAAGAAGGTCACATAAGCAGAACTGCTCACCCCCGGCACTGCCTTATTTCCTTTAAAATGGGGTTTTAAAGCTGTCTGCGGCTTTGAGGGATTATCAATAAAACTATTGTTTGTGTTGAGATTTTTGTGTGTAAGTTTTCCCTCTCCTAGGACAAATACCTGGGAGTTGGACGGCTAGCACATACACTGAGATTATGTGATGTGGAATTCCCCTCTGTATGCTGTGAATACGTTTTATTACCATTGGTTAATGAAGAAGCTCCTTTGGCCTATGGCAGGGCAGTATAAAGTCAGGTGGTAAATCTGAACAGCGATATAGAGAGAGTGTAGGCAGAGTCAAAGAGATACCATGTAGATGGAGAAGGAGAAAGACGCCAGAACCTTATTGGTAGGCCACACCCTCATGGTGATACATAGATTAATAGAAATTGGATCATTTAAGATATAGCAGCTAGCTGGAAATATGCCTAAGCCATAGGCCAAACAGTGCTATAATTAATATAGCTTTTGTGACTATTTAGGTCTGTGCAGCCAGAAAACAAATGAGCAGTCTCAGTGTACAGTTATGTTTAAATTTTTTGAGAAACTGTCAAACTATTTTTTTCAGAATACTTGTACTGGTTTGCATTTCAGTCAACAATGCCCAAGAACTTGACCTCCTTTCCCTCCTTCTCAGCACTTGATACTGAGCCTGCTGTTTATTTCGGCCCTTCTAACAGCCTCATGGTATCTCGCCACGGTTTGAATTTGAACTTCTATAATTTGCTAGTGATGTGGGCTATCATTTTATGTGTATGTTTGTCACTCATTGTCTCAGGGCTTCCATTGCTTAGACAAAACATGACCAAAAAGTAAGTTGGGAGAAAAAGATGTATTTAACTTATACTTTCACATTGCTGTTCATCACTGAAGGTAGTCAGGACAGAAACTCAAACAGGGCAGGATCCTAGAGGCAGGAGCTGATGTAGAGGCCATGGAGAGTTGCTGCTTTCTGGCTTGCTTCTCCTGGCTTGCTCAGCCTGCTTTCTTACAGAAACCAGACCACCAGCCCAGGATAGCACCACCCACCATAGGCTGGTCCCTCCCTCATTGATTACCAATTTAGAAAATGCCTTAACAGCTGGATCTCATGAAGGCATTTCCTCAACCGAGGTTCCTTCCTTCCTGATGACTCTAGCTTGTGTCAAGTTGTCACGCAAAACCATACATCGTCTTTGGTAAAATATCTGTTCAAATCTATATCTCTTAGTTTTTCTATTTGTTTTCAATTGTGTTTATTTTTCTTATTTATTTATTTGTGTGAGAGAGTGAGTGTGTGTGTGTGTGTGTGTGTCGGTGTCTCCACAGAGGCTAAGAAAGGACATCTTATCTCTTAAAGCCGGGGTGATGTGTAGTTTTGAGCTGCCTGGCGTGAGTGCTGGGAACCAAACTTGGGTCTTCCAGAAGAGCAGCTGTGCTCTTCACCTCGGAGTCATCGCTCCAACTCTGCCTCTCACTGAAACTGGAGCTAATAGATCAGGAGCTGAGGTTACAGATGTGTACTAGTACGCCTGACTTTTACATAGTAGCTGAGGATTTGAACCTGGGTCTTTGTATTTATGCAGCAAGCACTTTACAGACTGAGGTCTGGCCTTTGGTATTTATTCGATCTCCAGGATTCCAGTGTTGTCTTGAATTGTGACTATCAGTTGCTTCCATGTCATCTTTGACCACAATATCTGCCAATAAGAATTTAAAGGACAGACGATTGCTTTCCATCCCTAGTTTTCAAGGGTTTCAGTCCATCGCGACAGTAAGAATCTGTGGAAGAGGCTACACCTCACAGCAGACCAAGAAACAGAGCTAGGCCAGAACCAGGAGTGGATGTATCCTTCCAAGCTCACCTCTAGTGACCCCTTAGCTAACTAGGCCCCTGCTTCCTAAAGGTTCCCCAGCCTCCTGAAATAGCAACACCAGCTGGGAAATAAACATTCCAAACAGGAGGCTATAGAGATGTGTATTAATTGGGATTCTCTAAAGGAACAGAACTGATAGAATGAATGTGTATTGTAGCTCTCTTCACACTTGAGAGTCTGAAGTCCCTGAGGCTGCCTCAGCAGTCACACCCTATATAACATGAGTGGGCCTGCTTGTTGGGGTTTCTGTCCTGCCCGGCCCCCCAGCTGTTTAGTCCCAGAGAAAAATCACACTGAGGTCTCTATAAGTTATAAAGCTGATTGGCCCATTAGGTCTAGCCTTACTGGCTAACTCTCACATCTTGATTAACCCATTTTTTCTGATCTATGTTAGCCATGTGGCTCAGTACCTTTTTCAGTGGGGCAGCTCACATCTTGCTGCTTTGGTGATCTGGGCAGGAGTGGGAGGAATCAACTCCCTCCTCCCCAGAATTCTCCTGCTCTCCTGGCATCATTTCCACTTCCTGTTTGGTTTTCCCGCCTACACCTCCTGCCTGGCCAATCAGCGTTTATTTAAAACATGACTGACAGAATACAGACAATTCTCCCGCACCAACCCGGTTGCTGAAGGGCTGGGGAATTCCAGGGGAGACACTGGCCTTTGCTCCGTGTTGGAAAGCCAAAGAAGCTGGAAGGAACAGATGGGAGCAGTAGCAGCAGAAATAGCAGAGCAGATGAACATCTCAAGCAGGGTAGGTGAACTTTCTAGTGGGACACAAGGACAATGAGCCCACACACAAAGCTTTCCCCTCTGACATCCTTGTATCTGGACTGCCATTGGAAGGCACTGCCTGTATTTAGGGTTGGTCTTCCTGCTCCAGGTAACCTGATCAAGACAACCCCTCACAGGTGCGCCCCCCCCCTTTTCTTTCAGCAGATTTTTTTTTTCAGATTCAGCCTGGAGCAATTGGTCTGTAGCATTGGGAGCAATTCATCAACTCCTCAGTTATTGACACCGACTTGCCTTGGTAAAATGTTCTAAGCAGACGTGTAGGATGCCACTTGTGCCTTCAGAGTCTCAGGTAATAAAGGCTTTTGAGAAAGGAACCCCCTGCTGTGACAGAGGAGCTAGCCGCGTGTGATGTGTGCAGAGGTTGGCAGAACACTGTACTGGGTACCACTTCCAGCTTTCCCTGAAGTGTCTGACAGCTGCAGCACCTCCTTCTCGCACATTGCCCTACCTACTCACTAAGGGAGCCAGAGCCGTGCTTCACTGTGGCAGAGCTGCTGGTTTCTTACTCACTGCCTGTGAGCTAAGAATAGTTTGTATGGGATGGTCTCACTCTTGCCAAAACTGGGAGTGAGCTAGAATTATTATCCCTGCTGTGTGATGAGTAAACTGAAGCGCAGAAGGATTAGGAGCTGGAAGTGACAAGACCAAGAAGCAGAGGATAAGGGGTGTTGCTCCAGAGAGTTCTGGGTGTGCTGCACAGGCCTTGGTGAAGCATCCTCAGAGGATGAGGAGGAACAGCCATGCCCCAGGAAGTCAGGAAATAGTTATTGAGGACCACATAAAACTGTTTTATGTTACTTTTGAGTTTTCCCATTCAGGGACTATTTCCCTAATAGAGGAAGTTTGGGGGTCATAAGTTTTGTTCTCTTTTGACATTAGCCTATGGATTGAAACCTTCTGTTTTTGTTCTTTCTTGTTGAGTTAATTACAAAATGGTGTATAACCAGTGAGGTTTGAAAGAACACCACCAAGTGTTATGGCATTTAAGATGCTTAATGTGGAGCTGTCAACCCTTCTGTGAGAAAGTCCCAGCTATGCTATTTTCAAAGATCTGCTTCTCAATCCTCTGGCACAACCCTTTCTTTTATCAACCATACCAACTTGGCTCAAGCCACTGAAAAGCAAATGATGAAACATGGGTACACTGTCTGTCAAGGAGTAATGAGCTAACTAAAGGTCTTTTCTTCTCTTTATGAGTCTTCAAGAAAATACTGTAGGTCATGTAGGTTGAAATCAGTATAGCATGCAACATGTTGCTATATTAGGACCATCTTGGGATCTTGTTTCATGCCAAGTTTTGCCTCCATACAAGGTTGCTAAGACCCCAAGAGCTTGATTCCCTGTATGCTTAGAAGGGTTCATCTCTAAGCAGTCCAGATGCTAGAGAAAGATTGTGAGAAGAGTTTTTGTGATTAAGAAAATAAGACAATTTAAACCTCCCTCCCCATTATTCCACCCTTTCCCCTTGTTTTGTGACACTGTTCCTTGGGCGACAAAAATCAAATTACCTACTTATCCCAGACAGGGAACCAGTGACAGACTGAAGTATAGATAATACCAATATCAAACTTGGTGAACCATTGAATTTTATTGAAGGTACCTTGTAGTAAGGAGGGTGCTAGTTTGTTCCCGGCCGCCCGCCAAGTTTAGACCTGAAATAATCACACAGAAAACTGTATTAATTAAATCACTGCTTGGCCTATTAGCTCTAGCTTTTTATTGGTTCTTAGATTAATTTAACCCATTTCTAGTAATCTGTGTATCGCCACGTGGCTGTGGCTTACCGGGTAAAGTTCATAGCATCTGTCTCCGGCGGCTCCATGGCTTCTCTCTGACTCTGCCTCCTTTCTCCTAGCATTCAGTATAGTTTTCCCTGCCTACCTAAGTTCTGTCCCATCAACAGGCCAAGGCAGTTTCTTTACTCATTAACCAACCATAGACAGGAGGACCTCCCACATCATTACTTAGAGGATCAGAAATGATTCTCAAGACAGCTATATCACCCAACATGAGTGACAGCTCACGAAAGCTGGAAACCAGGCATACAACTGCAAAATCCATAGAAATCTCAACAGGTTAGGGACTGTCTCTAAGCAGTCCAGATGGTCTGAGCCCCTTGCTCTGCTGGTATCTGCTTCTTCCAGGCAGTTTGGCTTGTGTCTGTTTCGTTTCTTCTAGGCTGCTTGACTTGTCTGAGCATCTCAGCAGTCTTCACTGCTAATATGTGTATGAGAAGGGAGGACCAGTGAATCTGGTCAGTTTCAGGGACTTCCTGAAGACATTGAGTTGCTTACTTCCTGAGCTTAACAAGCATCTTTGTGGGAGATATTTCACCTCTGTTTAGAACATTCTGTGTCTTAATGAACTCCCCTCCAAGACGAATGGTTTTATCTAGGAAAAAAAAATCACTGCACAGCTCCCTTTCATATCACCAAGGTTTTACTGTCCGCTCTCCCTTAAGATATTTCTTCCCCTTTTATTTTGGTCCCTTTCTTATTTCTTGGATTCTCCAGATACTCCAGTTTAAACCCAAAAATCTAAAGATTCAATATCAATATCCTCATATGAACAGGAACATTAAACATTTGTCTCTCTGGGTTTCTTAAATTATTCAGTACAATGTTCTTTAGTTTTATTCATTTCTCTGCAATTTTCATTTTTCTTTATAGATGAATAAAATTCTATTATGTATATGCCCCCACATTTTCTTTAACAATTCATAAGTTGATTTATAGACATCTCAGTTTTTTTCGTGTCCTATCTGTTGTGAATAAAAGCATCTTTGAACATGGATGGGCATGTGTCTCTGTAACAGGAAATAGATTCCTTTGGGAATATGCCCAGATGTGATGTAGCTGGGGCTAGTGTTTGAGCAACTGCCACACTGGTTCCACAATGGCTCCACTGATGGACACTCCCACCAACAATGCATGAGAAAAGAGTTTCGTTCTGCCCCATTCTGACTCAGGTAATATGAAATCTCAAAGTAGTTTTAATTTACATTTCCCTGATGGCTAAGAATGAACATTTAAACCCATTTCTTAACTATTTATATTTCTGTTACAGGTCCCAGGGCTGAACCTATTACTACTATTTTGCTAAGTAAACATAGCATCAAACTCCCACTGATATTTGTAATTCTATACCTATAGACTAGATTAGCTAGCTCTCAGATCTCATCAGAGAGGTTTCTTTTTTGCAGTCAATGGTGGTTAGCGCAAACTTAAAAGTGCTCAGAGAATAAGTGCCTGTGTAGAACTCGGCCATAAATGGGACATATATATCACCCCTCTTCCCCAGTGCTCGGGCACCATTGTAGAAGAAAGGACTAAAGAATTGTAAGAGCCAGAGGTCAGGGAGGACCAGAGCTAAACAGTACCTTCTGGATGTGACAGGACTGTTAACTCATGAACTCACTGCTGCTGCGGTGACCCACACAAAACGAAGGCAGTCAGCATTCTAGCATGGAACAGGAGCTCGGGAGCCTCCACCCATAATTGAGGAGCTATTGACAGCTGATGGCTTCTGTGGGAGGAGAATGAGTTTTCTTAAAGTGTGTGGCCACTGGCAGGTGGACCACACTCTGATAGAGGGCCCCGTGCTTATGAGTTATTTGGATAGCACACAACGGACCTGGTGGATTAAAAAAGAAAAGGACATGAGGTTTGGAGGAGGTAAAAGTGTGTAGGTGGATCTGGGAGGGACTAGGGGAAGGAGTGGAGGGTGAATATAATCAAAACACATTGTACATGTGTCTGAAATGCTCAGTAACTTAATAAAAATGTTGTATTGTTAAAAATAATACTAAATGGATATAAAGGAGAGCTGGCTAGAGGAATCTGAGCCCACCTTCAGCATTTTGGTTACTTCGTGACCCAGGAAATAGCTACCTGCAGGCAGCCCATCCACTGAGAAAAGCCCCTGCCCTGCCCACCAGGGACAGCACTGCTACTGGTGGGGAAATCTGATGCCAGGATTCCAAAGCTCCGTACGCTCTGCCTGTTAGGTGTCATTTGCTCTTATGTGTCACAGTTTGTGCTTAGCTGAGGCTCAGCCACTTCAGGGGTAGGGAAAACACTAGGGAAAGGGAGATGTCTCTAGTAATTAACTCATGTACTTCCTGGTAGACAGAGAGTCATGGGCAAATGGGTGCTCTGGTTTTAGGCAAACAGAGTGAGGCTGGAAAGGTCTTCCTTTGATCTTTATTAACTTCAGCTCAAAATAGTCTTTGTGCCAAAGTTGCATGTTCTGTTCCCCCTGTATCTGCTAGGACTGATGGGTTTGATACACAAGAGAGACTAGAGCAAGACCTAGCGGTGTCTAACTATTAGCTGCTGTTGTTGGTTTTGTCAACATGATCATTCTTACCATGAGGAGCCTGTGATAGTAGTCACCCAGTTTTCTTTCACACACAGACACACACACACACACACACACACACACACACACACACAAAGAAAAACACACACACACACTCGAGCCTCACCTACATGTCTCTTTTTCAGCGGCAGAAAGGCTGCCAGCCTGCAGGATGGGAATGTGTCCTTGAAGTTGCATCTGACACGATTATTCTTGATCTAGTTCCCAGACTTTGGCTTTCCAAGGTGAAGGGCAATGCAGGGCTGAGAAGGTACTGCATTGACAGCAGTTACCAGTGAGCACCCTGTTAGCATGTGACACCAGAAGAGGCGATGGGAGGGCAGGGCAGATGACCAGGGTGTCTCAGTGCTTGAAGGTCTACATCCTGAAATAGAGGAGAACTGGGAAATGGCCATCGTACTGGTACGTGACATTCTGCAAGTTACTAAGTCCCATGATCCTCAGTTTTTCATCTTTAAATGAGGTCGGTGATAGTATTTATTCCACGGCATTGGGTGAGGATTATTAGTGAGAGAGTGGTTGTCTTTAGTTCAGTCTCAGAGTTCATAGCCAGCCACATGGTGGGTGCCAGTTGCTGATTCAGAGATAATGCTCCTTGTTGGGAGACGGTACAGTGACTAGCAAGTATTCATGATATCCTTGTGTGTTAGCTGAGGTGATTTTGAAGGCATATAAATACATTTGTTAAGGAGTGAAGAGACCTGTGCTATGGTCTAACCTGTCCTTCTCCTGAGATAAGTGACCCTGGGCAAATCAGTCTGCCAAGTTTTCTTGCTTTAGTCAGATTTCTGTTGATGTAGCAGAATTCTCAGACTGGATCATTTGCAAAGAAAAGAGATGTATGTACCTCACAATAATGGACAGAAAAGTTCAAGATGAGATTGCTACGCCTGGAGAGAACCTCACAGTACATCCACGCATGGGGGATCCCATCACACATCAGGAGAGTGGGGTGCAAGTTCCTGCAGACAAGATGGATACAAAGATGACCTTAACAGCTAACTCAGTCCTGCGTGAGTGAGGACCCACTCATTCATGGGGGACAGCATTAATACATTCATGATGCTTCTGTCCCAAGGACCTAAACACCTTCTATTAGGCTTTACCTATCAACACTACCCGGGGAGGAAAGTTTTGGTGGAGACTAGCCATGCTTAAGTCATAGCTCTCCCCATCAGGAAAACAGCCATGAAGTAGGAGTGCCGCAGTGTGGGGGTTCTGTACTGCACAGACATTTCCTCCCATGCCCTTCTCTAGTCGGACATAGATCGCTGACGACCACCCACAGACCCAAAATCCTCAACAGACTTCAACTCCCTGTTCATTATGTGTGGGCTCTGTATGCCAGATCTGAGGCAAGGCCGTGAGAACAGAGATCCCAGCTTTTTTCTGGAAGTGCCTGATGGGAACTACTGCATAGCTGTATTGTGGGCAGCAGTGGGTGCTGGAACAGTTCAGGACATGATCAGACTGATCAGAGAACAATGAGGAAATCATAATAAAGGTAGGATATGCATGGTAAGGAGGAGCTGGAGAAGAAATCTTAGGAGAAACAGCTAGTACAGAGGCCTGAGGTCATGTGACAGGAAGGCTGATCACTGCCTTCTAGTAGGGATGTTTAGGTCATTGGGACATTTGTGTCACTGTGAACAAATGCCTAACGGAAACAATGAGAGGGAGGTTTGGCTTGTGGTTTCAGAGTTCTCATTCCATCACCATGGAAAGGGCAGGGTGGGACCCAGTAAGCTCACAACATTGCAGCCAGGAAACAGCGAGGAAGAGAGAAGCCCAGGACAAGATATAGTGCCCAAGGATAGATCCCTTCATAATGGATTCCCTCCAGCAAGGCATTGCCTCCAGAACCTCTCAAATGAATGTTCAGTCTGTGTTCCTGGAGGGCATTTCACTTCATACTATGAGGAAATACTTTATTCCTCTAATAAAGGAAATTTATTTTTGATGTGGAAAATGAGTGAGGAGAGGTTTCCGATCGTGTTCACTCCTTAAGGGTGTGAAAGGATCTCAAATTCCAAAGTACACTTGGTAGAGGGGCCGGGGCATGAAAATGGTCAAAAGGACTTAATAGACTGTTAGGGGGTGAGTGACAGAGGCCAGAGAAGACTTGTATCTGTCTAGGGACCGTGCCTATGGGTTTGAAAGAAGCAAATGAATCAGACTGTTTTGGGTTGGTGGTGGCTGCATGTGGGAGGGGAGAAGAGAAGCATGCAGACTCTTGAATTGCCAGCCTGTGTGTCTGAGTAGGGTCTGAAGTGGAAGTATACAAGATGGGGTGAAGCAGGACACCAAGAGCTCTGTTTGGACCCATTCACTGGGATGCTTTTTAGCCATGCCTTGTCTGCTTTCCCAAGTGCATTTTCTAACTTCTTCATTAGGCCGACACCTGGCCTTTAGGAGCATTGCCAATTGGTCATTTGCCCTGTCCTAGGCAGGGGGCTCCTGGCCAGCAACTGAAGGTGTAGGATTGAAGGCCAAGTAGGCTCAGTCTGGCTCATCAGGAGTGTTCTCGGTGAGTGTGCCTCCATCTGTCTACCTCCCTGTCTGTCTTTGTCTTTCCATGTGTCTCTTCCTGCCCATGTCTACTTTTCTATGTCTGTGTTTCTTTCTCTCGATAGATAGATAGATAAATGATAGATAGATGATAGATAGATACAAATATATAGATATATATTCTCTGTGTATGTTGAGATAGACGACAGGCAGTACTGTGTGTGTGTGTGTGTGTGTGTGTGTGTTGTTTCCTCTGGCAGAAGCATCATGCAAATTTCCAAGGCAACTGGTATTTTCTCATCACAATTTTTTTGTATTCTCAGGAACATTGTAAGCCATAAGGTCCCTTTGTCTCTAAGAAGAAGGCTAACTTGTTTACTTATTTACTTATTTCCAAATTGTGGCAGTATAGGCATCTTATTGGCTCCTCTCTACCTGCTGCTGTTTCCAGTTTAACAAGACCAAGGCCACATGTGCTACCAGCCTTGGTACCTTAGTGCTCAGAGCCAAGCTCAGGACCTCTTCTTCAAACCCACAATGACAAGTGTATGCAGAAGGCACCCTAGCAAGCAGCTTGAGACTTAATTGGTAACTGGTGAGTAGCACCAGAATCTTCCCAGAGGAGTCAGTGAGCCCAGAGAGCATGAGCAGAATAAATTTCTGAAGAAAGTACAAGAGGCATAGGGAAGGACATGCTGGAGAAGGGGAAACAGTTGTGAAACCACTGTGTGAGCAACCGAGTACAAGGACAGAGTCTCGGAGTACCTCTGTATAAATGGTCAAGACCAACTTAAAGCTGCTAGATGTTCAAGATTTTGGCCACTAGAGCTGGAAGAGGTAGGTTTGAATTGCTCTGCCAATAGTGGCCAACACTAGGCTGGAAGATAGATGATGACTTGAGTTAATGGGTCAATGTCTGGCAAACTGAGTGACCAAAATATCTCTGGTCCTTGATTTGTACATTAGTAAAAATGGAGGTGATAGCATCTTCTGGCCTGGGTTGTTGGGAAGGAGAGTCCCATCTCTTAGATCATTTCCACAGAACCAAGATCTCAAGCCAAATAAATAGCCAACCCCAGCATCACCGTATTCATAAGCATCATCAGGATCTTCTTATACAGTCATCTCTCGTTAGTTTCTTTTGTTGTTATAAATACTCCAACAAAAAGCAGCTTAAGAAACAAAGGGCTTATACTGGTTCACAGTTTGAGTGTCCATCACAGCAAAGGTGGCAGCCGAAGTATCAGGTGGCTGATCACATGGCATCCGCAGTCAGGAAGCAGCGGAGATGGAGTCTAGTACTCAGCTCCTTTTCACAGCCCAGGGAACGGTACTGCCTGCAGTTAAGGTGGGTCTTCACTCCTCAGTTAACTCAATCTAGAAAATCTCTTGAAGACATAAGAAGACAGTAAAGCCCATTGAGTTGACTAGATTAACTATCTTAGTCCTCAACTTGTGAAAGATCCCTCTGTTGCTTTTTTGTTTTTGTTTTTGTTTACAGTGATTTGAAAGTGATGCTTTCAGTGGTGAGCTGAGCCAGGGAGCTTCAGTTTCCAGATAGCAGTGCTCTCCACAGTTACTTGTCACAAGGAACTTCAACAACTCTCTCTCCTCTAGGGCTGGCCACTTGGGCATCTCATCGATAGCCTCTAGCAACCAGACAGTGGTCTGGAGAAGTGTTTCCCCAAAGCAGATTTGTAGACAAACCACAGTGGGTTCTTTGTAAAGTGCCATGGTTCGTCTTAATTATCAACTCAGTTGGGTTTAGATCTGCACCTGAAGGTATTCTATGAAGACATTCCCAGAGAGGTTTCGCAGAAGAGGGTAGACAGCTCATCCTGAATGTGGGCAGCGCCGTTTTGTGGACTGAGTTAAAAGAGAAAGTGGGAGAGGCACCAGCATCTACCCTTCTCTGCCCTTTTACTGGGTTGCAGTGTGGCCAGCCACCTCGTACTTCTGCTTCCAAGCTTTCCCCACCATGGGGATTTGGGTCATGGCCTTCAGATAATGAAGTCTGGATAAATCAGAAGCAAACTGACATGAAGATTGGATAACCTCAAGCATAGGCCCCAGTCCTGGATGCTGATGCCCACAGGGTTCTGCAGATTCTTTGGATAGATAAACCCTATGATTGTTCTGTAGCTAGATCAGTCCTATTAGCCCTGTAATCTTCAGGGGATTTAGCAAATGCCTCGATTTATTAAGTGTAAATGTTTACTTCCATGCCCTGAGTTTTGGGATTGTTTGGGGGCATGTCTGTATTTGGATGTATTTCAGAAGAGGGGGTAATTAGAAACAAATGAAAGATTTCACTTGACTGACCCCCTCACTAAGTTTCCCCCGCACCCTTGGTTGCTCTTCCTCAAGAGGAAAGAGATGGTGCAGAAGGCTACAGTTTATCATTTCAAAGGTAAAATCTTTGTTTGTGGAGCAAATGGCCCCACTCTCAGGAGAAAGGCCTGTGGGATTTGAACTCATCAACATCAGCAGGCACCTTCATGCTGATACGTCTAGAAAAGGGCTCTGTGCACCAGAGTCCCAAGACATCCGCTAGTATCACTGGAACCATTCCCTTGGCACTTGACCTTTTCTCCAGAAGGTTAAGTGTCTCTTAACTTCAACCAAAACAGTCTGTGAGTTTCCTACCTCCCCTGAGACACTGACTGCACCCACACTTATCAATATATTGGTGAAGTCCAGGCCATATTGTTCCTAGGAATTTTTAAACTTTCTAACCAGAGACTGACTCTTAAGGGGGGAATCAGGGGAAAAAGAATAATTTCTTTTAGTGTTCACTCATGGAGCAGAGGATGGGTGGAGTGAGGGACAGGATATGAATCCGGGTATGTTTGCACAGAGGGGTGGCCACTAAACTCTGAAGATGGCTACTCCTCCAGCAGCAGAGTGTTTGGTTAGCTGAGGTGTGTGTCAGGCACCTAAAGAGCTTTCTTTAGTAACACATTTAATCTCCACAGAAAATACATGGAAGTAGCTGAACTTTGTCCATGTAATTTTATATAGATTCACTCACTCAATGGTTACTGCTATCCTACTATGTGCCAGCACTGTCCTAAGTGCTTAGGGTACGCCAGGGCACGGGTCACACAGTGGTGTCTGATCTTGAGGCACTTGGATTCTGTCAGTGCAAGTAGAAGGCAGACAGTAAGCAGAATAAGTTGTTGGCAGAATAGAAGTGGTGGATGCTGTACTGCTGGAGGAATCCCAAGGGAATCCTCTTCTAGAGGGTGGCATTTAGGAATACCTAAAGGAGGCTGGGCCGGCATCTGGAGGGACTTCCTGTGGAGGGAACAGCCAGTTTGCAGGAAGCATGCCCAGGAAGATCCATTCTGGGATTCATTGCCTTTCCCCATTGTTTAAGAAGTGAGGGGCGCTTTGCGTATTCCTCATCTAAATTACCAGTGTAGGCAGTTCAGGAGTCAGTGGGTAGAGCTCTGTGTGAGTAACCTTGGAGGGGCATTTGAAAGAAGTTTCATAGGGAATGACGAATGGACCTGTTTTGAGTTTCAGTGGTTCCAAGAATGTGTCAAAATTCATAGAACTGGATACCCAGAAAGCCCATTTTACTCTGTGTTAACTTAAAGGACAAAAGTCTTCACAGGCCCTTTGGCACCATTTGCTTTGATCTGCTCAATACCAGTAGCCTCACAGGCCTTGGTGTTAGTAGCTGTTCCTAGCTGGGAGCTCATTCTCCTGCACATACTGCAGCCCCACCACAATGCCCTCCCTCCCACCACTGGGCCTCCTAATGCACTGGGGACTCAGCTGCTCACTCGTGCCAGGCACTGTTTCAAACACCTTAATTAGCCACTTAGTTCTCCTAAGAACCCTATGAGGTAGGCACCAACCTCCGAATTCTGCAAACAAAGAAACTGTAGCACGGGGAGATGAGTTAATTTTTCTGACACTGTGGGCAGGAAGTGGCAGAACCCAGCAGCTCAACCTTCAGGCTAAGTGATTCTGCCTGTGTCTAACACCAGAGTGTTGGGACGGTGTTTTCTTTAATGTGTTTGAGAGAGGCCTGTTCTGAGTAAGAATCACCACTGGAGTCAGTTTGTTGGATCTTGCAGACCAAATAGGAAGATTGACATGATGTAGGAGGGTCATCTGTCTATGTGTTACTTTCATTGGTTAATAAAGAAACTGCCTTAGCTTTTGATAGGACAGCAGCTTAAATAGGTGGAGTAGACAGAACAGAATGCTGGGAAGAAGTCAATGAGGCAGGCGCCGTGAAGCTCCGGCCCAAAATGGACTTAGGTTAGAATCTTCCCGGTGTGGTGCTACACACATTAATAAAAATGGATTAATCAAGATGTGAGAGTTAGCCAATAAGAGGCTACAGATAATGGACCAGGCAGTGTTTAAAGTGTTTTTTTTAAAAAAAAAACACAGTTTGTGTGTTGTTATTTCGGGTGTAAAGCTAGCCATGCAGGAGCCGGAAACCAGAAGCATAAACCCACCTGAGGGTGAGCAAGGAAATGAACCCAGGTTTCTCTGGCACATCTGCAGAGATACCTGCTCTCTTCCCTGGATGTAAATGACTCTCCTTACTCCACAAAGCTCCTGCCACTCTGATGCAAAGCTTCTGACCCTGCGGTCGTCCCTCTTCAGGCTCTACAACCGAGCCAACCTGTTTTCATTCTCCTCACTACTCGCCTTTCCCGCCTCAGCTTCTGAGCTTACAAGGCTGACATTGAAAACGTTTTAAGATTTATTTTTTTTCTAATCTGATGTGGCCACTCCTGCCCTCTAGTGGCAAGTATGTGACAATGTCACTGCTTTTGCACTTTGAAGCCCTTAAATAAAATACCAGTCGTTTAAACATAAGAGTTGCTATATTGTGATCATCGAATTCTGGTGGAAAAGATGGGGGTCTAAGCGACTGATGGGAGGTAGCGTTATACAGTGTGCGTACACTGGGGGCAGTGGATGGTCATTGTCCTGGGTGGGGTAGAAGAGTGCAGTATGAGATTTTTCCACGCCACATTGAACAATGTGCAGTTTAGCACACATGAATAGTATGTTTCTGGAGCTTTCAAATGTAAAATCTTTGGCCCAGGGCTAACATTGTATGGCTAGTGTCAAGGTGGAGCATAGGCCCCTGCCCCTCGCATCTATCCCAGCCCCCAGGCCTGGTCTGGACTCCAAATCCCAGCAGGCCAGGTCCTGACCCCATCCCCAGGATATTTAAGTGACCTCCCAAAAGAGGAACACATGGTCTCCCTTTCTTCCTCCCAGGGTCGCATTCCTGTGGCTTCCTGGTTCCCCCTTGGGGCCACCCCAGAGCACAGATCTCCCATTAACCCTGGATATTTCTTAATTTGGCTTGTTTTGATTTGGCTTGATTGGGAATTTTTGCGTAGGCAGGGAGCTAATATTAAGAAATATTCCTAACATTTGGAGGTTCCGCTGAGCTAGGGCAGGCCCTCTCCATGTGGCAGGCCACGTGTTGAAAGGCCCCTAGTCTACAGTTCGAGCTCTCTACACCACGCTTAAAACCGGCTTCTGGGCTACAGCGGCTGTGTCTTGGTGAGTCCCTTTACTTGTCTATGCTATAGGGTTTTGGGGGGACCCATTCCTACTTATTTTTGTCGTTTTCAGATTCCTGCTGAAGTCCTGAGCTCACGCCGGGAATTCGAGTCCCAGGTTGCTGTCAATCCCGCAGGATCGGGTTTGGTTGAAGTAGAGATCTGTCTGTCCTGGGACGCTGGGCATTCAATCTCCGCGGGCCCCTTTTGGATCTAAGAGCCATTTTGGAGGACGCTCTGAAATGGACTTAGGCCATGTGGTTGGACATAGACCCTAAAATGGGCACTTACAGTTCAAAGCCAGGTCTGCTGTTGCCCCTGTAAGCCTCTTACAAAATATCTTTTAAAATTGAGCCTGTCTAATACAAATAAACAGAGCTTACATATATATGTCCATGGTTTCTGGGCTCTGCGCTCTTGCCCCCCCCCCCACTTTGTAGCCAGTGTCTCACAGCACCAGAGGCACTGGCCCCTCCCCCACTCCCTCAAGCCCACACTTCCCAATCCCCCTCCTGCAGAGCAAGGTTCTTTCCCCCCTTCCTTTCCTAATTTGGAGGTTCAAGGTCAACTTCCACCTTCTCCTCTCCCCTCCTACCTCACTGCTCCACTCCTGGACCCCCTCTGCGCACCGGGCTAGTCCCTCCCATGCTCCCTTTTCTAAATCTCTCTCAGATAGAAAAGCGGCTAGGTTCCTTTACTAATCATTCTGCTTCCTCAGTCAGTACCAGATATTAGGAAAGAGTTTTGTTTTTTTAAAAAAAAAGTTGAGGATGCTTCCCAAACTCCTATATGGGAATTAGTGAAAATGGCCTTTAAAGTTTTTAATGCCCGAGAGGAATCAGCTGAATCTTCCCGACAGACAAGGCTACAGCAGGCAGCTAACCTATAGGCCCAGGCCTTAGCAGCCGCCCTTAGGTCACAGGAAGGGGAACAAGGGAAGCCAAACACAAGACTCTACCCTGGTGGAGCCCAGGCTAAGTCAACCTCACTCACAGACAAACTGCTTCAAATGTGGCCTAAATGGTCACACGACCCGATATTGCACTACACCTACTCCGAGGTTGTGCCGTATCTGCCAGCAACCTGGACACTGGAAATCACAGTGCCCCTGTGCGGGCTTGTCCTCTATGCCAAGCCACGGAGGTCTGTCCTCATCACCATCGGCAAGTGAAACTGTGCCAGCCTTCAAATGTCTCAGCCTTGCAGAGGATTGTCGCTGCCCAGACTTGGTTTATCCCGTAACCCTCTCCTAGCCTAGGGTCATGCTACAAGTGGCGGGTAAGTCCATTACTTTTATTCTCACTTGGGCCTTAAGTTTCCCTCACCAATTTCAGCTATAGGGGTAGATGGCACCTGTTCCTCCTCACTTAAAACTTTGCCACTGCCCTACCATCTTGCAGAACATTTTTTTCTCATTCTTTCTTAGCGATACTGGCTTGCCCAGCACATTTACTGGGTGGAGATATCCTTAGCCGTTTCCCCAAAGCTTTGTTTCGCTTCTTGGAGCCCCTTTTAACCCCACCCATCTCCAAGATTCTATTTTACAGGTTCACTCCTCCTGCCAGACGTGTGCCCAGGCCAACCCACAAGGAGCTCTCCACATACGCCAGCTTCGTGGACACCAACAGGGCAAAGATTGACAGATTAATTTCACCCATATGTCTACTCATAAAAAACTTCGTTATCTCTTAACACTTGTAGATGCTTTTACAGGATGGATAGAAGTCTCCAGGGAAACAGCAGATTTAGTGACTCAGGGTCATGGAGCTTGTGTCAGAAGCTCTCAACATCTCCTGGACAATGGACTCATCAAACAACAAGCTCTCCAATGAACTCAGGTTATCTTGGCCCTCGCCTCAGGGCCACCCCATGTTCCCCTACGGGCCTGAGCCCTTTTGAGTTGCTTTATGGCAGGCCCTTTCTCCTTAACCATCCCCTCCCAGTACAAACTCCTCCACTGGCGGGGTACCTACCCTACCTCTCCCTTTTAAGGTCCCTTCTCCATCCACACGCTGACTGTTGTCTTCCTGCCACCACACCAGTGGACCCTAATGCCCCTAAACCTGCCCCGTTCTCCCCAGGGGACAGAGTACTCCTCAAACAGTTAACTCCTAGGTCTCTCGAACCTCGATGGACAGGACCTCACGTGATAATCCTCACCACACCCTCGGCTGCCAAGCTCTTGGGATACCCATGCTAATACCATCTCTCCAGGATCAAGCCAGCACCTATTCAAGACACTTGGTCTGTCCAGCAGACAGGACCTTCCACCCTCTGGTTTTCCAGGATGCCACATTGAAGGGCCTACCTGCTCCTCATTCTGGCACACTCATCTTTAGCGATAACAATTTTTTTTCTAGACACCTGCCTTCTCATCCCCCCCCCCACCCCCAAGGAACAGATGCCTGCCTTCTCTGGGATGACAGTTCATGGGATGCATTTTCAGCCACACCTCTCACTAAACGTGGTCACCTGGCTCTCCCCTTCCCCACGCCAACCCATGCCCACAGGAAGTAGCCAGATTTGAGTCTATGCCCTTTGTTCCCAAAGAGAGCCTAAGTGTTTGTCATAATTACCATTCCAATTTTCTGTCACCCCTATATCCAAAGAGTCTGGAATGTCAAGTTGGGAGCATAGGCCCCTGCCCCTTGCATCTATCCCAGCCCCCAAGCCTGGTCTGGGCTCCAAATCCCAGCAGGCCAGGTCCTGACCCCACCCCCTGGGGTCAGGACCCCTTTCCAGGGTATTTAAGTGATCCCTCCAAAAGAGGTACACGTGGTCTCCCTTTCTTCGGGGGGTTCGCGTTCCCTCGGCTTCCTGACTCCCCCTCAGGGCTACCGGAGAGCGCAGATCTCCCATTAAACCTGGATATTTCTTAATTTGGCTTGTTTTGATTTGGCTTGATTGGGAATTTTTGTGTCGGCAGGGAGCTAATATTAGGAAATATTTCTAATAGCTAGAAATACGGAAAATTGAAACCCTGATTAAGGAAGAGCAGTCATTTTAATCTTCCACAGTCTGTGTCTCACAGCCAAGAAGACTCCCTTGGACCCGCCTCTCTGTAACCTTTCTGTAGAGTTCTGTCACCGGTGTACCAAAGCCAGAATTGTTTTCAATATGGCTTTTTTTGATCGGATATTTAATCTGTCTCTATTCTTCAAAATAGTTTCTTGTGAACTTGAATTTTCCCCCAGCAGAGTGGGCCTTCTTTTCCTTTTTCAGATGTACCAATGCCTTTCCTACCATAGGGAGTTTGTCAATACATGTCTCCCCATTCTTCATCTTAAAGACTCGTGACCATACCAAGGGAATTGTCTCTGTTTTTATGGTAACATGATCTCCTTTATAGAAGACTTTTAAGTATTTCACACACCCCAAAGGAACTGATTTTAAGATGTAATGAAACCACAAGATGCAAAACACACAGAACTAGCAGAATTTCTTCATGACATAAAATAAAATTATTTGACAATAGCATCAAAAATATTTAACAATAAATTTAACCAAGGCAGTGAAAAAGATGAGTGACAAAACTAGAAAAATATTAATGGAAATAATACGACACAAATAGATGATAAGGTCCCCTATGTTCATGGACTAGAAGTGTCAATATTGATCAAATGCCCATGCCACCAAAAAATAGTCTAAATGCCATACAACCCTTATCAAAATTCCAATGTCACCTTTTGACCAAAATAGAAATGTTATCCAGCCACAAAAGATCTTAAATACACAGAGAAATCCTGAGCAAAAAGAAAGCATTGTCTTTTACCTGACTCCAAAATCTATTGCAAAGCAATAATAATTAAAAGGGTATGATGTAGTTCTCAACAGATGGCACAGAAGTCAAGAAGATTGGCTACTCTTCCAGAGGGCCTGGATTCAGTTCCCAGCATCCACATGGCGGCTCACGATCTGTAACTACAGTTACTAGGATCTGATGCCTTCTCCTGGCCTCTGAGCACCAGGCACATGTGGTACATATATGCAAGCAAAACATTCATATGCATAAAATGGAAAAAAGGTGTTTATAAAGTATAGCAACAATGGAGATTGATCTGGAATAGGGCAGAGAGCCCAGGAATAAATCTGAACATTTATAGCCAAGGTTCTAAGAACGTACACAAGAGAAGACATTGTTTCTTCAGAAAAAGGAGCTGTGGAAAAGGCTAACTACAGACAGAAAAATGAAAGTGGAGCCTTGTCTCACACCACACGGAAAAGTCAACTCAACATGGATGAATCAGTGTAAGACTGAAAATATAAACAATTAGATTAGAAAAACAAAGAGAGTAATTAATGTTGCTTTAGTGATGATATCTGGGATATGTCTCCCAAATCCAGGCCACATATAAGTCACAATTAACAAATGAGTTATATCCGGTTGAAAGAAGCGATTAATAGTGTAAGAGACATCCCAGGGATGGAAGAATAATTTATAAACATCTGTTAAGAGTCTAGTGTCCAAAAATGTTTAAGATCTCAATTCAACAGCAAGAAAACAAATAACCTATTCTAAAAATGTATAAAGCACCTGAATATACATTTCTCAAAAGAAAACCCAAAGATGACCAAAGACATATGAAAGTAATTCTCATCATCCAGGGTATGCAAATGGGTACAGTGAGACCCCTCACATGTAATAGAATGTTTATTATAAGCAACATGGCTCAATGGGTAAAGGCACTAAGTTTGATGGCTTGAGTTAAATACCTGTGGCCCACATGGTAGATGGAGAGAACTGACTTCTGCAAGTTGTCCTTTAACCTCTACACACATGTTGTGACATGTGCATGCATAAATATAATTTTAAAAATTAAATGCGTGGACAAAGGAGACTTGTATACTGTGGATGACAATGTAAATTCATGTAGTCATTAATGGAAAACAGTGTTGGGGCTCCTCAGGAAACGAGATAGAATTATCGTATGGTTCAGCAGTCTCACTTCTGGGTACATAGCCAAAGAAACTGAAAGCACCTTGGCAAAGAGCTAGACATAGTGGTTCTCCCGTGTTCAGTTCAGCGTTATGAACAATGAACAAGATATGATATCAACCTGCTTTCATTGTCAGAGGGTGTGGTGTTGGTGATAATGAAATACTATTAGGTCATTAAAAAAAGAGAACTGTTTCTTTCAGTAGGGATGAACCTGGAAGATGCTATGTTAAGGCAAGTAAGCATGGTACAGAAGGACACAGACTATATGGCCTCAGGTGGGGCATCTAAGAGTTCAAAGCATCCATCCATGACTCTGAGAAGTAGAGGAAAGATGTGGATGGAGATTGGGTGATGTTGATCAAAGTTGAAACTGGAAAGAGTGAGTTTCAGCTGTCCCTTGTAAGGACTACAGATGTTAACCATTAAAGAACATATCTTATATTTTCAAACCGCCAAAGGGGATTTTAAATGCTTTCACCACCCCAAAATTCTAAGTACCTGAGATAGTTTTGTTTACATGATTTGGTCATCCCATAGTGAAAACATGTATCAAAAAATAACATCATCTGCCAGAAAAATAATGTCATGAAAAAAGTCACTTCCTTATATCGGACTTCTCAGCTATTCTATTTAAAGACACCTTACTCTCCACAAGGCCACTCCACGTTCTTTATCAGCACAGATTTCAAGCCATAGATTCATCATAGGTTCATCTTTTACCAGCTTGCCTTTGACAGATCTAAATCTTCCTGGGACTGTAGTAGTAAGGGTTACGAGAGAACCCCTGTAGTTGGGGCTGAGCAGAAGTTTATAAGGAAGCGTGCCTGGAGGGACACTCGTGTAACTTGTGAAGCTGAGAGTGGGTGTTTGAGAGTTCAAGCTCAGGCTGAGTTATATAGTGAAGCTCTAACTCAGAATAAAAAGGAAAGAGGGCTTTCCGGCAGACAGAAAAGTTTAGAAGAGGCAAGTTTGGTGGTAATGGTTGAATTCCTACCTACCTGTGTAAGGTAGGCCAGAGTTCCCCCAAAAGAGACTGTTAAATAAACTGCACAGTCTCTTCAACCAAAGTATTTGACAAACTTTTCATCCGGTAATTTAAAAAGAAGGGCAGTTGAATTTCAGGAGTGACCAGTAGCTTGTTAAGATTAGCCCCTTCACAGCTGGTAATCATGAACTTTGCACAAATGCTTTAAAGAAAATGTTTGATGTCGCCAGAAAGAAATAAAAAGTAGATACAGTATGGAAGAGTCCCGGCCTTAAGGAAAGTAGCTACCCACATCTAAAACAGAAGCCTTGTCCCAGAGCGGCTCAAGCTAAGGCAGAGAGCTGTGGGTGTGATGGTTTAATGGGCAGCATACAAACAGAGGGAAGAGTGTGGGGACTCAGGAGATGTTTCAGTTTCTCTCAAGAGGATCAGCCAAGGTTTTGCTGAAACTGCACCACATACCCACTCCTCCCTCAGACCAATTCTGTTTCTCATTCTTGCTGACAGTTGTTGGTTGGGGTGGCACTCTTCAATAGGCCTGACTTAAGACGCTACGGGGAGAGAGGCCTCTCTGAGGAACCTTACACAAAACAATGGGAAGTATTTTTAAATATATATTTTTGTCAAGTGCAATAGAACATCGTCAAATGCAATAGAACATCACTGAGATGGGTCTGAATCATAAAGTTAGTCTCAGGGCTACAGAGGTGGCGTTATCAGTAAGATTCTTCCCATGGAAATGTGAGGACCTCAGTTGGGGTCTCTAGCTCCCAGGTAAAAATCCAGGCACAGCAGTGCACATTAGTGCCTTGAGGAGGTATGGTTTGACCAGAAAGGGGCACAGAGGAACTTTCTGAGGTGGCAGAAGCAAGCCAACACCACCTCCACCTTGTCATTTAACAAAGAATTGGACTGTAAAGACTTTGATTTTTCCTTAAAGTAAAATTTAAAATTAAAAACATGTAAAAATATGACAGAAACATATAGTTCAGTTTCGTGGATTAAATAGTCCTTATTATCAATCTCAAATAAACATTGAAGTTTCAAAAATTATTCTTGGGTTGGTGAGATGACTCAGACTCAGACAGTAAAGGTACATGAGTTCAGTCTCCAGTCCCACAGAGTGGAAGGAGAGAACGCACGTTGTTCTCTGGCTCCCATGGAGTGCGTGTACACACACATACACACAAATGCAGACACTTGCACACCAAATCCAACAGTAAGCAAATGGAATAAATGGTTTCCAGAAACTTGTGTGTGTACATGTGTGTGCGTAGTCTGTTGCAGTTACCATAACAAAACGCCACAGACCATATGGCTTAGACAGCAGGAATTTATTTTCTCACAGTCTGGACGTCTGACAACAGGATGTAGCACCGTAGGGTCTGGTGAGGGCCACCTCCCAGCTTGCAGATGACTGCCTTTATTTGTGTTCTTACTAGGTGTCGGGTGTCCCCCATAAGAAGAGTTCTACTCCCATTCCGAGACCCCGTCATCAACATTTACCTAATTCCTGTCACCTCCCAAAGGCCTCATCTCCAGATCTCTTCTCACTGGAGATCAGATCTTCAACACATGAAGTTAACGGGGGCCTCTCAGTCTTCCACATTATACATCCAAGAACATTTGGAAGACATAAATAGAAAAAGGTCAAATAACATATGTTACCAAAATATATTCGCTGCTGTGATTTGTTTATAATTTCCAAGTTGTGATAATTTTTATATGGCTGTAGTTATTCTATACATGTAATTTTGTATTATGATTCTTTTTTTGTCAGTTGCTGGGGATGCAACTCAGAGTTTCCTGCATGCTAGGCCCCTCTCCACTGAACTATAGCCCCAGCCATTTAAATAGTTTTATATATTTATTTGTCATTTAATCCTGAGAGAGGCTTTTACTAAATCATTCAAGCTGGCCTTGGACTCACTATAACCCAGGCAGGCCTTGAACTATTGATCTACCTGTCTCTGCCTCCAGTGTAGCTGTGAATGCTGCTGGCATGTGCCAGCGAGCGCAGGCTTGATGAGTTTAACATTACAATACTAAACTTAGTGTTGTTACTAAAGATGCTCCAACTGAACCCTCTTTGAATGGACAGAAACAATCCAATGAGTTACTGTGTCATCCTGTGGCTGAATGCTGAGTGGCTTCTCAGTATTTTAACAGTGTTGATAAGGCTGTGATATATCTATGTATGCATGAGGGTTTTACCTGTTACTGAGATTATTTTTCTTAGGGTAGAATTCCTGAAATTGGAAGTTGTATGGCATATTGCCAAATAGTCTCTAAAAGTGTGTCCCAGTTTGCAAAGCCACCAGCATTGGGCTGGAAATGTGGAAATGCTCTTTATCTGTTTGCTTTTAAAGGGGAGGCGATTGGTTCCACTAATGTGCTTACTGGATTGTTTCCAACAGGTAAACAGAATTCTGGGAAGTCCACTTCTGGTGTGTAGAACCCCTGGGCTCCTCTGACCCCACACCTCCTGCTCCCTGTTGCTGGCCACTTGCACTTTAGCCTCACCTGGTTGCTTTTGTGTGGATCGAGGCTTCCCCATCTATCGCAGCCATGAACTTCCTCCGGAGGCGTCTGTCCGACAGCAGCTTTGTGGCCAACCTGCCCAATGGCTACATGCCGGACCTGCAGCGCCCTGAAAGCTCCAGTAGCTCCCCAGCATCCCCGGCCACTGAGAGGAGGCACCCCCAGCCCCTGGCTGCCTCTTTCTCTTCTCCAGGATCCAGCCTATTCAGCTCCTTCTCCAGTGCCATGAAACAGACCCCACAGACCCCCTCGGGGTTAATGGAACCACCAACTCCTGTCACACCCGTGGTTCAGAGACCCAGGATCTTGTTGGTGATCGATGATGCCCACACAGACTGGTAAGCTTCAGGGGTGGAGCCTGAATGGGGCTGTCTCACCTCTCAGAAGGACAGAATAGAAAATCGTGCTATAAAAGGTTTATATGGTTTCTGAGGCTATCTGGGAGAAGGAGGGGTTCACCAAAGAGAAGCTGTGTGCCTTTTTCTCTAGTGACCTTATATGAACAGAGCCCCATCAGCAAACTCCAAGTCTAGCAGCTGTGAAATAAACAGAGACCCCAGGTCTGGGAAGTTCCGTGTGTGCTTTACACATCTTAAAGTGGCTGATATGGGTGCTGCAAGTGTTCTAGAAACACAGCACGGGAACCATACGACCTTTCTGAGCAAGCAAAGTTCTCGAGTTGCTATTTAGTCCAACTTCTTTTTGTATAAATCTATCTGTGTGGTGTGTGTGCTTGTGTGTATGTGTGTACTCATGTGTGTGGGTACATGTTTGTGTATTAATGAATACACTCTGTGTCGAGGCCTGAAGTTGACATCACATGTCTTCCTGGACCGGTCTCCACTTTGTTTAAAGGCAGGATCTCTCAATCAACTGGGAGCTTACTGACCCTTGCTGGATGAGCTAACCAGCTTAACCCGCCCACCCCATCCATCCCCCACCCCTACCACCCCCGAATTCCCTGGCTCTACCTTCCAAGGACTGGGATTACAGACTGCCAGACTTGTACATGGATTCAGGGATCTGAACTCCATTCCCCCTGCTTGCAAGTCAAACAGTATATCCACTGAGCCATCTCCACAGCCTCTAACCAGACATTTGGCCTTATTCTGCACTTAGCTGTCTTACTCAGCTATTTGTCAAGAAAGTTGCTTCCCTTTTGGAAATGGAGTTTAATGATGGGGATACTGCGCCACGGTGTGACAGCAGCTAGCCAGAGCTCCTGTCCTGTCCCCCAAGCCCTCTGGCAGCTGTGTGGCTCTTGTAACTTACTGTGCCTAAATGCAGTACCTACCTCATAAAGGGGCTTTATGGAAGTGGGTAATGCCTAAGTTGATATAAAAGTACCCGGCAGTGCCATTGAAATATACATGCTTGCTATTATAAAGGACTGTGGCCCTCTCTGCCTGACACCGGTCATGACAGCAGTACCTTCCAGGCATTCTTGCTCTGTGCCTTTATCCCCAGCATTGTGCAGAAAGGGCAGGGTTTACCCCCGTGTGCCTGTTTCCCGTTGGTCCTGCGTTCTTGCTCAGCCTATGGGCAATTGCCTCAGGTTTTCCTGCTCTATGTCTACCCATAGAACAAGTGGTACTGTGGCAAGGCACAGTGAACAAGGATGGGACCCATCCAAGTAGCATTTACATTTTGTCTTTGGTCATCAGTCTCCTTAATCTACAGGAATGAGGAGTGTATATATCTTAGGTACTGCCTCCTGTGGGTGAGAACTGGAGATACACTTTTGGCCTAAGTAGTCTCTCTCGGCGTGTTGAAACATCTATCACTTGCTCACCCTTTAATTGGAACAACAGTGTTTGGTTCCTGGCGTCCTTCTTTGGTGGGGAAAAGAAACTGGTGTTCGTGGGCTCGCCTGGGAGTTGGCTCCATGGTCACTGAATATTTGTGACTGAGAGACTTCCCACCACAGACCCATCAGCTTCTCCTTTGTACTCCTTTCTTGAATCATCGCGATCTTTCTAACCACCCAGCATTACCCAGTCGTCTCCAAATTGATGTTCACTGGGTGCCTAAAATGGGTCTTGCTAGTTGTGGTGATGCACTCAGGACTCTGAGGTTAGGAGAAATGTGAGTTCAAGGCCAGCCCTGGCTACGTAGGGAGACTGTTTCCAGACACCAGAAGATTCTCAATCCCGCCTACAGAGTTCTCCAAAAATGCCTCGCCACAGGGCCAGCAGGTGGCGGGCTAGTCCCACGGTTCCGTGTATCCTGGCCGGCCGCCTCCAGGTCCAGCTTCTTCCCAGCTCCTCCTCCTTTGTGTGAAGGTCTCTAGAGGGGAGGAGGTTGTGAAAAGAGAAGAAGCTAGCTCCCACAGCTCCTTCCTTCCCCTTTGAGATGATAATGAGGTGGGCACTTACTGTCTGGGCTGAGAATGACCCCACCCCCATCCCCACAGGCACACTGCTGTCCCCTTCCTGACCCTTCTCAGGCTGAGCCCTGTAAGCTGCCTTCCCTTTCCAGGGCCAGGGCCAATCTATCTCATGAGGTTTCCTTGCAAGCAGAGGGTGTTGTGGGAACCCATGCCTTTTCTGGGAGTCCAGATGGCAGATTATTTCAACCCGTGGGCTCCCTCAGTTCTACCTGAGAACTGTCTAGTGCAATGTGGAAGGGACCTTGTATTTATTTTATTGTATTTTTTCTTAATTTTCTTCCCACCTAGTACCTTAGTGACAATACCTTTGAAGAAAATGGCACACCCCCTTATGGCAACCATTAGCAATCATCAGCCCCTCAGGAAAAGGTGGAGTCTTATGGGCACCTCTTCTCTCTAAGATGGAATGTGGCAGGGTCCAATATTACACAAGTCTTCATAGCTGCTGTGTGTTCATGGTTACAGTAATGCCACATCTGGATGGCAATGTTTCATGACGCGCCCCCCCCACCCTCCTACTCTTCAGTTCTAGCTGCCCTTCCCTCTGTGACATTCCCAGGCCTTGATGTGGGGGGTGATACAGATGTCCCAATTAGGAATGAATGCTCATCAGTCAGTGTCAGCACTTAGACCAGATATTAATCTTTGCATTAAGTGGCATCTTCTGTAAAAAATAAATAAATAAATAAATAAATAAATAAATAAATAAAAATTTTTTTAAAATGGAGCTTTTCTGCCCAGGGCTGAGAACAGCTTTAGTCTACAGGTGTAAACATAAATATCCAGAAGGCAGTTTGGCTGCCTGTCCCTGGAGAGAACCAGTAAGGAGATGTTCTCCCTTTGAGCCCATGCCCTTCTCCATCACAGGCTTTTGCTTGGGTTTATAGTGCTTTGTATTTTCTGAAAAGAAATTCAGATCGCAAAGCCACCTTTGCTGCAAGGATTCATGGCTGAACACTTTAAGGTGCAGCTTATAGAGGTGAACCTAGCCAGGGCAAGGGTCTCTGGAGAACCTCTGGCAACACTACTGGAGGTATGGTTTAGTGGCAGGTGTCGTGATATTTCATTTATATTTTAATAAATAAAACTTGCCTGAAGATCAGAGGATAAAACAGCCCACTGGTCAGCCTTACAGACCAGACAGTGGTGGCTCACACCTTTAATCCCAGTAGTCACACTAGTTTGCCATAGAAACCAGGCAGTAGTGGTGCACGCCTTTAATCCCAGCACTAGAGAGGAATATAAAATGGGAGGAGTCAGTTCTCACACGGTCTCATTCTGAGATAAAGGTAAGAGCCAGTGGCTGACTGTTTTGCTTTTCTGACCTTCAGGGTGTATCCCAACATCTGTCTCTGGGTTTTTATTAATTGTGCTGCAGGCAGGTCTGTACTGTGGGATAGGGCAGAGCAGTCAGTCTTGGGACCCACAAGAGAAAAGAGGGAGCAGATGAATCAGTCTTCAGCTTGCTGCCCCTGCACTGGCTCGCTTGCCTAAACTTTCCAGCAGTTTCTCTGGCTTCAGGCTTCCCATCCTGACCTTGTCTCCTGGCTACCTTCTAAGCTCACATTGTGGTATACACTCTGGATAAGCAGCTTCCATCCTTTGATGGTGCGTCACCAACCTAAACTTCAAACTGAGCCATAAGCTTGTGCGTCCTCTGTCCAGTTATGCCTCCAGCACTGCACCCTGCTTTGCAGACAAGTGGTTTCCAAGCACACCTTCCCTTAGCACTTCCTGCTCCCTGTTCCAGAAAACCCTTCCCTATTGTGATCACCCAGCCAGTTTCTGTTGATTCTTAGACATGTGTAAAGGTATTCCCTCTTCTAGGGAACCACCTCTGACATGAACATCTTGTCGCAGCGCTGGTCACTCCTTTCCCACTGTAACTTAACACATATTTCACTGCAAGCTTGTGACGCATGTCACAGCAGATTGCAGTCATCTCTTCCTTAAGTTGCTTCCTCATCTTTATATTGCTTAGAGCTCAATGCACACTCAGTGCTCAGTCAGTGTATATATCATTATTCCCATCCCTGTGTAATTGGTGTGGCATGAATTTACAAGTATCTTACCTTTGTAGTCAATGGTGAAGGAGAGTCTGGGGAGATTGATAGCTCAGTTGGTAAAGTACCTGTCGTTCAAGTATGAGGTCCTGAGTTTAATCCCCAGAACCCACATAAAAAGCTGGATGTGGTGGTACACACTTGTAATCCAACACTGGGGAGGTGGAGGCAGGGGGATACTTAGGGTTTGGCGGCTATCCATTCTACACTACTTGGCAAGTTCCAGATTCCGCATCTCAAAAACAAGGTGGGCAGTAGCTGAGGAATGGTGCTTGAGGCATCCTCGGGTGCACACACACCACGCTTAAGCATACATGATTACCCCTTGCCCGTGTACACATGCAAAGGTAAGCGGGGAGATGTGTGGGTGCACCAACCAGAGCCCCAGGTTTGAATTTCAAAATAAAAACATTATGCTATTTAACAGTTACAAAGACTATCACCGGATGGGCTCGGCTGTACCATCCTGCTTGCAGGTTCTCCAGATGGGGGTCATTAGTGAGAGGAGGCGCACTGGGGCAGGTAGGTGCAGGTAAGTCTGTGTCCTCAGTGGCCATGTCTCCTCTCAGTTAACTGTGACCTTGTTCTCAGATTGTCTGCAGTTCTGTCTAACGGTGACCTGCCTTACTGTCTGCGTATTCCTTCCCTTCCTTGTTTATTTTGTTAGTCAAGACAAATGGAGAGAATGTCCTTCATTAGAAATTCTTCTTAGCCACCCTCCATGGAGCCTAGAGGTTGATACCTCATTTGCCTAGCAAGTCACCATTAATGGTAGCCCTGGATGATTGCCTGGTGCACTTCCAGGTTGAGAAAGATCAAGATGATGTCTCTGTCTCTTCTACCACGGATGACCCAGCCACTCCTAAATGGCGCCATTGCATTTCTTTGCCTAGAGCAGGACAGATAGTAGGGCAGCAGGAAATATCTGATGGCCAAACAAATGATCTGGGAAATTATTGGTAGTGACAAAGATGTGAGTGTGACAGCCAGGAATGACCTTGGTAGCTTGCTTAAATCCCGTTTGCTCTCACCTCGCTCTCAACCTAACAGAGTGCCACATTGTCCCTGGTGGGGCAGTTACATTGAAGAAGTTATAGGCTTCTTCTGTCAGTACATAGCATTGCTCACCAGCACTTCCCAGTGGACCTACCAGAGGATGTTTTCCAGGTGAAGAAGCTGCAGAAGGTCTACACACCTGCTGGAGGAAACCAAGCAAGAGGCTGGGCTGGGAGGGGAACAGGAGCTGTCTTCCTACCCAAGCTTTCTATGTTCTGCATGATGGAGATGCCGGGCAGTGTAGATGAAACAGAAGAGTAAAGATGCATGAGGATCTCCGGGGGACTCTCTGAGGACCAGATCCTGTCCCCACTGTTACATGAACAACATTTATAGATGGACTAATATCTAACAAAAGCAACTTAAGAAAGAACTGGTTTGTTATGGCTCAGAGTTCCAGGCTGAGTCCCTCACCGAGGGGGATCTCAGGGGCAGGAACCTGAGGTACATGGTCATATAGAATCCATAGTTAGGAAGAGAGGGCATTTTGCCCCCCAGGGAATGGTCCCTCCCACAATTAAGATAGGTCTTCTCACATCAGTTAACATAGTTTAGATACTCCCTACAGATATACCCAGAGATCCATCTCTCAGGTGACTCTAGAGTCAGATGTCTCTAGATGAGTCAATTCTGTCAATTCACGACAAACACTGACACTCTCAAGCACTTCCCATCACTAGGCATTGTGCTAGGTGGTTTTTACCCATTCTCTAATTTAGTCTTCCTAATTGCTGTGTGGGTACTAATACTATTCTTGTTTTATAAGTAAGAAAGCTTGCGGCTCGGTACCCTCAACCAAACAGATGTTCCTGGCATCTTGGGATCCCGCCAGGGCATTTGAGGACAAGCCTGGGTGTCACTATGTTCTTGTTCTCCCAGCTGCACCTGAAGCCCAGGACCTCCTGTGCTGCGTGTGCACAGGCTCTGACACTCCTCCTCCTCCTCCTCCTCCTCCTCCTCCTCCTCCTCCACCACCACCACCACCACCACCACCACACGCACATATCCAGCCTCAGACAGCCCAGCTGAGAGAATGTTGGCAGAACCCCATTCACACCTCATTTGGCCAAGCACAGAAGCCTGGTGGTCTCACCCTGGAGGGAGGTACCCTGCCCCAGCTGGGCGACCTCACCCTGCCAGACAGAGCCCTTTGAGTAGCTAAGTGTCAAGGTGCCACGAGAAACGGGAGTCCTTGCAGACATCCAGACACTCATGGTCACAGACTGGCAAAGTGAACCTTGTGGAGAAATTGCACTTGGGCACACAGAATATTTTTCCTCTCTTTAAAGTGCCAAGGGAGCTCAGGCAGGGGCTCTACCATTCTTTTCCCTTTTTTGATATTAAAGTTGTCACCTCCAGGAACACATGCCAGACATGATTTTCTGTGGGGATTAAATGGAAAAGAGAATAAACTCTAGAGAATTTGGGTCTGATAGGTGGCAGCTGAGAATTAAGGCCCACACTTGACCATCATCCTCTCTGTATCTCTGCCAGCTTGCTTGTGAGCCTCAGTTTCTTTGTGTGTAAAGTGGGTGGTAACACCATCCCTTTCCGTACCTCACTGACCTCGAGGGGATACGATGAAGTCCCTAGTAAGAAGCCCGTTCTCATGTCTCTCACATGAATTTTGCAGCACATGCTATTTCTCTAGCTGAGTCTCAGTATTGTGCTTCCAATGTAAGTTCTGCCTTTAGGTTGTTTCTCTCTTCCCTGTTTAACTACAACTGGGATTTTGAGCACAGTTCCCAGCCCATGGTGAGATCAGTGAGCTGGGTATTTCATGGGTGAAGAAAGGCACCAAAGGGCTTCTGTTTCTGCCATAGGAAGATTCAAGCTTGTGGGTGCCTTGGGAAGGTTCTCTCGGAAGACACTTGGTGCTGTGGAATTCAGGAAGGTTCCTGACAATTTCTTGGTACTCCCAAGGTTCCTGCTGCATCCCTGGGTGGTATAAAGATAGGCTCCAGCGTTCTATTGAGATGTCAGACTGCCCCTGGCTGCTTGGCCAGAGGAACAAGGACAGCCAGACACCTCGGACTGTCTCTCCAAGGACTTGCAGTAGGCCTAATTGGTCCCATGGTAACCAGGATCTTCTGCTTCCATCTTTGCCATCTGTGGGCAGGCATCGGGGAAGGGTGTGATCTCAGAGTTGTCATCAGCAGCTGTGGGAAGGTGTGTTAGTGGCTTTTCCCCTTTGTGTGACCAGATACCTGACCAGAAGCAGCTTGAAGGAAGAGGTGATTTTGTGGGTTGAGACTCTAAGGGCGACGGCTCATCACAGTGGGAAAGTACAGCTGCAGGTGTGTAAGACTGATAGTCACATTGTACCGGGTGTCAGGAAGCAGAAAGAGATGAATGATGGTGCTCAGCCGGCTTTCTCCTTGTTAGTCCAGCTGAGAATCCAGCCCACAGGATGGTGCTACCCAGAGGTGTGTTTCCATGGTGATTCTAAAGCCTGTCAAATTGGCAATCAAGATTACCACTTAAGTAGGGTTTGTCAGGTTGAGTAAATAAAAACACAGGTTGTCAAGTTAACACTTAATGACTGAGCCTAAGTATACACTGTGAATCAGTGAGTCATGAGACAGACTAGTACTAAAAATGTATTTGCTGTCCATCTGAAATTCTGATTTCATTGAGTATCCAGTGTTTCTCTCGGGAAAGAAGAAAACAAGTGATACAGCCTGGCTTTACAGATGTGTGATGAGCAAGAGACTGTCCTCTGAGGTGTCTTGCTTTCTGGTTGGGGAGCTAAACCAGGTCTTCTGACTGGCTGGCCCCATTCTCGGATCGCAGCTTTCTCTGCCATTGCCATTAGCAAGGGAGATAAATGCAGAGGACATACTCTAGGCAAACTCCTAGATACTGTGGGATCTGGCCCCTACTTTTCCTTTCCCGAATGAGATCTTAGTCAAGTCCCACCTCCCAGCCTCACATCCCTCCCCAATAAGCCAGGATTTTGGACTAACTTTCAGGAAGGTTAATTATGAAGGTTAAAGATAATGGCATGGGTGGGGTTGGTACACGGCTCAGCCTGATATAATAGGCCCCAGGATGGTAACTGTTATTAACAATTAATTGCAGTTACTAATTGCTTGTGAATATAATAGCCCTGGGAGCCAGAGGGAAGGAAGCCGCTTGGCATGCTTTTCAGTTCAGCTGGCTGTGCTGGAGGGCCAGCATCCAGAAGCCCTGGAGGAGGGGTAGGCCCTGGCAAACTAGCAGTCACTCTCTAAGATGCAGTGAGAGCCAATCAGCCAGCTCTGAAGTAAGGGAAGAGACTTAAAGTAGAGATGCACAATTCCCTGCTGAGGACATCTAGCTATGGGAACGACTCATGCCTATTGCTGGAACAAGGCTCTCCATTCCACAAGGCAAATGCTTGATGTGGAGAACTGTGAGAGACTTGTGGTGAGATGGGAAGAGGGAGCCTTATTAAAGGGGTGTCACCTGCTACTTGCTTTACCTACTAACTCCAGTATTCCACCTGACCCCACCTGGTAGGCATCAGTGCTGGACATTGGCCCTGCACCTCTGCCCCTACCTCCCTGCCTCTCTCCCTGCCCTAGTGTCCAGGGGGAGGGGAGGGGCCTGGACATTCCCCATCCAGCAGCTCTGTTGCCTGGAGACAGCTCAGTTTTCCCAGGCCCGGCCCCTTTTATCAGGGAAACAATGTGCGCACACAGTGAGGGCCTTGTGTGGCACCCAAGCCCCTAGCCCTTTGACTTGAGGAATTTTTCAAGTGTTGACCCTTCTCCGTGAGGTCTTCAGGCTGTCCAATCCAAGGGCTGATGTCCCTGCAGCTTCCTAGCCAGCTCCTGCAAGGAGAGAGGGAGGAAAGGGAAACAGAAAGTGCTACCCACACCCTGCTCTTGTAGAATCTTAGAGGAGAGCTTCATCCTTGGAACCCTGCTAGAAAATCCAAGGGAAGTCTCTGTGAACAGAAGGGAATATGGAGACTTTTTCTTCCCAAATCTCTTTCCTTTTGCTGTCTCTCTAAAGTGCTTGGCTAAGCTGTGAGGTCTCACAGGTAAAGGACACGTCCCTCTCTGAGCCCGTTCCCTTAGATACACAGCCGTGTGGATGGTGAAGATTATGTCTCCAGATGTGTGTTCCCATTAGAATGATCATTTCCATCTACCACCCTACACCTGCTGTGTCAGCAAAGCGAGGCTTTATTGGATATTCATGGAGAAGCCTAAAAAGGAAAAGGATGTGCAATGATTGGAGTTCTAGGCAGTCAGCCTGTGAATCCCCTCCAGAGATGTGCATACATCACACATGCATACATCAACTCTTGTTTGACCTGGCACTTGAAGACAAATTCTTGGGGGAAATTAAACCTGGCTTAGTTCGCTCCTTATTTTTTGGGGGACACTTTGGGGCAAAGCCGCAAAGACTTGTGTACAGGCTGCTTGGTTCTGTCAAGACACAGGCAAATACAAAAAGAGGAGCCACTACTAAACAAGGACTTGGTGGCTACTGGTCAGGCCAAGAGAAACTGTCACATACCGCAGTGGATTCCAGATGTCCAGAATGGAGCCAGGAACCTGCTTTTTGACAATGATGAAAAGCCAACCTTAGGAACTACCAAAATAGAGGACTTCTCCCACATGGCTTAAATGAATAGAGCCAAGACCTCTGGCGCAGTGAAGGCTGGAGATGAAATTCAACTTGATAGATGGAAGATGCCAGTACAGCTCAGTATAAGTAGAATTAACTGGCGGAGGTCAAGTGGGTGGTGGAAAGGGGGTGAATACCCCATTGTACAGAAGGGTCCAAGCTTGGTTTGTGTACTCATCTGTAAAAATATTCAAGGGCTCAGACCCCAAAGAGCTTACTCTAGAAGCTCCTGTAGGAGGCTCTAAACTGAAGCTTTTACTGTTCTCCTTTGACCTCTGTTTTACCCCCATCTCATGCCCTTGCCTTATTCTGCTCTGAGGAATTCCACTGCTTCATTGCAAGTCTTGCCTCACCCTCCACAATATGTCTTTCTAGGCCAGGTCCTTTCAGTGACCTTCTTTTTATAGAGTCCCTCAGAGACCTGGGTCTACTTGGGCAATAGTCACTCAGAGCTGGCACCTCTGGACTTTACCCCACTGGTTGCAGCCCTGCCCCTGGAGAGGCAAATCTCTAGGTGGATGCCAACCTCGTGACAGAACATCTCTCCCCCAGGTTCTGTGGAAGGCCGCCTCTAGTGTGTTCCCTGGCAGAAGGGAATAATCTGCCATGACAGGAAAAGGGATAAGGTTTCCTCTCCACTCTCCTGGCCTCCCAGTCTGGGCTTCCTAGAGATCTTTGATGAGTTAATTATCACCTACAGAACTGGCTCGGTCAGAGATTGCCTGTGGAAGACAAGCCAGTCTGTGAGTTCAGGGGCACGCGGATGGGAACGGCATGAATGGAAAAAAAATACTTCCCTCTGGCCAGGAAAACAGCAGCTTAGACTCCACGGCAAATGGCATTGGCCACTTGGTTTGAGCTGTTGAGAGATGACAAGGAAACATGGGGACTATGCTGGGTGTGACAGCCAGTGTCCCATCTACAGGCAGCAGCTGCAGGCCACTCAACCAGCTTCTGCCGTGTGCGAATACAGGTCAGATGTGGCCGAGTTTCTGATGTTTGAGGGAAGCCAGGCTTTGGAAATGATTTCTGCATTTTAAAAGTAAAAGGGAGAAGGGGAGATGACTCCGTGTCTATGAGAACTTGCCGCACATGCATGAAGCTCTGTATTTGGATCCTTAGCACCTACAGAAAAAGCTCAGCATGGTTCCCTACACACCTGTGACCCCAGAGCTTGGGGAACACAGAGAAAGAAGGCTTACTGGGGTTTCCTGCTGCAAGCCTAGCTCTAGGCTCAGAGGGAGATTCTGTCTTAGGCAGATATAGAGTGATAAAGCAGGATGCCCGATGTCATCCTCTGGCTTCCATGTGTGCATACATCTGCACATATTCATACTCATGTTTACATACACTACACCCCTGATACACAGAAGTAAAAGTTTACAGTTCATCCAGTCAAAATGAGGCTAAAGACTCCATGAGATCTGCCAGTAGGGACTCATGATAAAGGATAGAGGTATTAGGGTTACTATTAGATCTGTGTCCTCCTCAGGGACTGTCTTTCAGCACAATATAAAAGCCTTTCTGCTTGGACAGGATGTTTCATTCAGTGCAATTGCAAAGACCAACATGATGCTTAATATAAAGTAGAGAGGAGATGGATGGATGGATGGATGGATGGATGGATGGATGGATGGATGGATGGATGGGTAAGTAGTAGTCGGGTGAGTGGATAGATGGGTGAATAAGTTAGATGAATAAGTCAGATGGATAGTTAATCTATGTGTGGGTGAATAGATAAATAATAAATCTTTTGGCCTTCTTCATGCCAAAAGAAAAACAGAAGGGAGGAGCTGAACATTAGCAACACACCTGCTATATACCAAGAGCATCTTTAGGCATTCTTACTCAGGTGGCAGATGTAGTAATTTTTGTCCTAATTGTTTTTACCAATGAGAAAGCTAGTACTTTGGCGGTGGTTGTTTGCTTGAGGTAGCATCAAGATATAAATAGCGGAGCTAGACAGGACCTGGGTCTGTCTCTAAAGCCTACGGGCCCTTCTACTTCCTCTCCCAGCAAGGTGAAGCCTTACCCATCCCGCCCCCCTTCAGGAGCAACCACTGGTAAGCAACTTGCTGGCACAGTTTTGGCAGCCTCCCCCATGCCTTTGCATCTGTGTCCTAATGTAAATCCTCTTTGCAACTTTAGAATTGATCATTTAAATCCTCACTATTCAGAGGAGGAGGCAGAGGTGGTCCCAAAATATCTACAGCAGGTATCAGAAATCTGCCCCACCCCAAAACCAAGTCTTCCTCTATGTGTCTACTGCTCATTTTTCTTTCATACTTAAAAGTGTTCACCTCAGAAAGATGTGTAGTACCCCAGTACCCCAGTTCTAACCTGTAGTGTCCCAATGCTTGCCCAGCATGGTATGGTTGCCCTTACTAGTCTCTCTCCTCTCTCTTCCCTGTCCTCTCTTCATCTCCCTCCCCCCTCTCTCTTTCCTCTCTCTCCCCTCTCCCCCTCCACCTCTCTCTCTCTCACACACACACACACCCTGCTTCCCACCCAATGTTGGGCTGAGTGTCTCCTCTGTGAACCAAGCAGGATCCCTGTGCTGATGGCTACTGGTTATTACCTATCTGTGTGTCACACCCTCCTAGGAGACCGTACGCCCTGTGGTCTTCATGTTTAAATGCTCTGCACAGAGCAGATGGTCCACCACTATAAAATGAACCATGCAAAGAAGGCCTCCTGGGGACATGGACATGGCTCACTGGGCAAAGCACTTGCTGCCCCAGGATTTAAATCTTCAGTGTTCCCTGCCTACATCCCAGACTCAGGGAGGTTGGAGGAGGATCCCAGCTGGCTAGCTGGACTAGCAGAATCCTCAAGCTCTGGGCTCAAGTAAGAGAAGCGACCTAGCCTCGCTGGCTTCACAGGCTGATGGATCTCAGAGAGCCCTGCTCTGACACAGGTAGATCCCATTTGTGCTTGTTCCCTGACTGCAGCAGGAAAAGAACGCCGTGCCCACTCCTCATAAATCTGTCTCCCACACCACCACATCCCAGGGCCTCGAGCTAGGGACTTCCCACCCCAGGCAGCCCCAGTTTATAATATTCTCCTTCCTGGTGCCTTTAATGTGGCAGTAAAATATGAGGCCACCCACAGAGACAGAAGCCTCCTGGAATCCAGAGCTCCCACCCCTTTCATAGGGCAGGACCACGGCCTTGGCTGATTGGCTGAGTTATTCAAGGAGCTATGAGGATGGACATATTAGGGCAGTGGGATTGAGGCTGCTTGTGGGAGACAAAGCCAATGGGTACCGTGGACCCATCTGTTTCTGCCTAAGGTCAAACTGCCAGTCAACAGCAAAGGCAGTGGGCTCCACCCCCAAGGCATCTAGAATTCTAGGCCATCGCTCCCCTTCCCTCTGCCAGACAGAGCTGTTCTGAGGCAACTCCAGCCTGAATGGGCCCACCCTTCCACACCCCCCCACACACACACCCCCGGCAAGGAGGCAGCAGTCTGTGTGGCCCATCAGGAGACAGACTTCTGACTCCCAGCCAGGCAGGGGACGGACTGCCTGACCCTCACCTCAGCCTGAGACCGCCTGCCAGCCCCAGCAGTCAACATTCCAAAGACTACTGGGAAGGTGAGGCCTCTCTGAGGCCAGAGCTGCTTGGGTGGCATGTAATGCAGTGTTCTGGGTTCCAGGTTGGAATCAAGTTCTAGGTGGTCAGTCCTGCAGGTCTGCTATCCACACAGTCACCCGTATCATCAAAGTTGTCGATGTGAGTTATTACGGTGATTTGCCAGTAGGTGGCAGTAAACAGTCACAAAGAAGGAACGCATGGACAAGGAAAACATTCGCTAACCTGGCTAACTGTGGGAAGCACAGTTCTGAGCCCTGTCATGCAATGAATGAATGTTGAGACGGAGCTTCTGGTTTCTAGGAGCTCACAGACTGGATACCTGGAGGCAGGGGACAGATTGTAGTGTAGAATTACAAGGCAGAATGGTACCATAAGGGTTGAGAGTTTAATGTGCCCAGTGGCTGAAGAGAGACACCTAGCCCAGGTGCTACTAAAGAAAACAAAAGAACAGTTATCGCCCATGAGGACTTTAGAAAGTGAGAAGGAGTGGTCTGGTAAACAGAGATGTGATTCTGTGCTAAAGGCCAGAAACATAAAAGCAGAGGACATTTTGAAGCATCACAGGAGGAGTGTGTGTGCGCGCACGCGTGTGTGTGTGTGTGTGTGTGTGTGTGTGTGTGTGTGTGTGTGTTTATGGAAGCAGCCATGAAACAATGCATGGAGAAAGTGGATCAACTAGTGCCTGGGTTCCCATTAGGATGGAACTTGGGGTTCTGGGTTGAATCCTGAAAATCTGAAACTATGGGACAACTGGAAAAGTTATGAGGTTTTGAAAGGTGACTTCTCTGTCTGCAAGATATGGGAAGTGAACCTGCCTCATCTCCTCTTGGGGTTGATGGAATGGTCATGTATTAAGGGGAGAACACCAGAATCTGCAGGGTTATTTATGGGGCAGAGTGACGAGGAACTTGGAAACTAGGGAAGAATGTGAATTAGGACTGTGGACCAAGAGCTGGCCATTGCGATGCTGCCATAGTCTGGGTAGAACTCTATGACCTTATGAGTTGTAGTCATCAAAGAAGGAATGCAGATATTTTATGTAGACAATTGCTAACTTTACTCATTGTGCTAGTATTAAGTGTCAGCTTGCTACAATGTAGAATTCTTGAGGCATCAAAACAGGGACAGATTAGATAACATTGGCCTGTGGATGCGTCTGTAGAAGATTGCCCTAATTGTTGGGAAAATCCAGTCAATTGTGAGAAACATCCTTCCCTACAAAAGAAAGATGGCTGAGGACAAGCAGGCAAGGTTGACTTTATCTTCTCTTTACCCTTGACCGTGGGTGTGCTATGACTACTTGAGTTCATGCCTTAACTTCCCCCAAATTATGGCCTGTAACATGGAATTGTAAGCCAAAAAAACCACTTTCATCTCTAAGTTGCTTCTGGTAAGATCTCGTATGACAGCACCAGAACTGAAATTAGAATATTCATCAACTTTAAATATTAGTCATGCGCCTCGTAGACCATTTGTTGTTTTCTCCCGGCCCCACAAATACTGGAGGTGGAATGGAATTTGATGACTCCTCTTGTTGAGGATTTCTGATAAAATTCTGCATTGTGGGAGGCTAGCTAAACACACGTTTTATTGAAGAGTATCAATGGGAAGGGAAAGAAAGAAAGAAAGAAAGAAAGAAAGAAAGAAAGAAAGAAAGAAAGAAAGGAAGGAAGGAAGGAAGAAAGAAAAGGACAGGCAGGCAGGCAGACGAACAGACAGACAGAAAAAAAAACACAAAAAGAAAGGAAGGAAAGGGAAAGGAAGCCAGACAGGTCTACCTTCCTCACTTTCAGGTCATACCAACCATTCCTCGTGCACAAAAGCCCAGCCTCAGTGACGTCTTAGTCTGTCTGTACTGTAAGGAAAGGTGACACTAGCACCAAGCTGTCAGCACAGGATGCAGGAGGTCTTGGGGAAGACTTTGCATTGGCTGAGAATTGATGGGAGCTGTGAAGACAGATGAGTGGGGCAGTCTAAGAGTTTGCAGAAACAAACAAAGGTTGAGAAAATAGTTGGCAGCATCCCTGCTCCAGGGGAGAGAATAGAATGAAGAAACTTAAGAGAAAGTTCTTGAATGTAATACTTTTAAGTTATTGATTAGAAGGGGGTCATGTGGCCATACCTTACTTAGGGGAGAGTTGGGACCACATTAGATAAATGTTTATCTAATTCATAAACATTTCTGCTGTGAGAAAAGGAGAGAATGGGCTATGAGGAAGAAAAGTGCTGCCTCCAGCCCTAAGAAGGTTTGTAGACAGGTTTAATGTAGTGTCTGGTTCACAGCAAATTACTCAAGCATGTGTTTCGTTGCGAGAGCAGTGGGAAATGGGAAATGCAAACGGGGTCTTTCACATTTCACATGGAAAGATAGCTAACCCCCAAGCACCCTTCCGACCTGACTCTTTCAGGATTGAGTGAAAGCACAGACACAGGAATGAAGGCCTGGGAGCAGATCCCCCGTAGAATGTGCAAGTGTTTAGTCTCTGCATTTTGAGTTCCCTCCTTGATAGGATAGAAATAAGAATGCATGCTTCATGATGGCAGTTGTTTACATTAAATGACGAAGACCACGGATTCAACCCTTCATTCATTTATTTATTAATTCAACAGATACTCAATTGCATTCCTGTGGTGCGCTGCACATTCTGGTGGTGTTGCGGATAAAATGATGAGTCACAGACTTGAGGAGTTTCTGTTGCCAGTCAGTGGGATGCAGACATTAAGCACCATTACTGATTTTAATTGTAATCAGCAGTAGGAAGGACAGTCCAGGAGTACGGTGCTTATGGAGGAAAGTGGATAAGTGGGAGGAATTGAGAATAAGGTTAGAGAGTCAGCAGGGAAACGGAGGATGAGGTCATAAGAATGCTATCTTCTCTTTGGCCTTGATCAATAGTTCATGGTGATAATTAGCTTTGTGGAATGGAGTCATGGAAGGCTGGGTGAGTGGATGAAAGAATTAGTGGTTGATACTTAGACACATGATACAGACATGAGGGAACAGATCAATAAGTCCTTGAGGTAGTACATATGTATAATTTAATAAAATAACACCAAATCAATACTGCACTGTTTATGTTTTCCTTGTCTCACTGAGTCATTCAAATCATTCATAGAAGTTTGGAGTATGGCTTCCTTTTAGAGACTGCAATTGAGGACAGGAGGTCGAGTCTCCTCTCTTCCTATCCACTCTCCTCTCCTCCACCGGTCTATCCCTAAATACCAAGCAGTGGGTTGTCAGGGAGGACAGTGGCAGGCTGAGACTGTTTTGGCTTCCACCTTTAGGGTCAGACCTTTGGGGAATGGAGGAAAGGACAATGGAGCCTTACTGAGCAGGTCTCTTGGTTTCCTTGCAGGTCAAAGTATTTCCATGGGAAGAAAGTGAACGGCGACATTGAGATCCGAGTGGAGCAGGTAGGTGGTGGCCCCTTCCCTAGCTCAGTGGCCATTTCCAAGAGCAACCTTGGTCATAATGAACAAAGATTGCCAGAAAAATCCTGGGTTGTACTTAGGAGTCTCATTAAGTTCCAGAATTTTCTGGTCCACTAAGTTTTCAACCTTTTGGTTTTAGGTAGAGTATTAGTCAGGGTTCTCTAGAGGAACAGAACAACAGAATTGAGAGTATGTATATATATATATGTGTGTGTGTGTGTGTGTGTGTGTGTGTGTGTACTATATAAGTATGTGTGTCCATACACACACTTACACACACGCACACATATGAGTGACTTGCAGTCTGTGGTCCACGAAGTTCAACAGTGACTGTCTACCAATGGAGGGTCTAAGACTCCACTTCCATGTACTAGACTAAGACTCCAGTTCCATGTACTAGAATAAATGTCTCAACTGTTCTTATATGCATGCCAGAATTCCAATTAAGTAGGCTCCAGTGCCAGTAAGGGAATAGATTTTTCCAGAGAGATTGAGAACAAGTAGGCAAAGAACAAGTGTCCTTCTTCCACATCCTTTATATAGGCGGCCAGCAGAAGGTGTGGCCCAGATTAAAGGTGGATCTTTCAACCTCAAAGATCTGGATAATAGATAGGTCTTCCCACCTCAGCAGCTTGGGTTTTAGTTAATTCCAGATGTAGTCAAGGTGACAACCAAGAACAGCCATCACAGATAGAGAACTGTTCTTTGAAGGACTATCAAGAGGATTTCAGGCTACAAAACTGAGACAAGTGTAGCTGCTCAGATGGGAAGCCATGTGTCCCATCTATGACCCATGACTCCAAGGCATCTCCTTTCACTTTGACTATGAAGTATAGTGAATGTGTTAGTTACTTTTATATTACTGTGACAAAATATCATGACCAGGACAACCTACAATAGAAAACATTTCATTAGGTTTAGGGTTTCAGAGGGCTGGAGTCCGTGATGGTAGAGCAAAGGCGTGGTGGCAGGAACATCTGAGAGCTCACATCATGGTCTTCAAGTAGGAGGCAGAGGGAGACACACTGAGGATAGAAAGAGTCTTTTAAAAACTCAAAGTCTACCTCCAGTGACACACCTCTTCCAACAAGGTCACGCCTTCTTATCCTTCTCAAACAGTTCCACCAAGCAAAGACCGAGTATCCAAATATATGAGCCTATGGGGGCATTCTCATTCAGACCACCATAGTGGAAGAGCATATGTTTGAATCTTGACTCTCTTGTTTCTAGGTGTTGAGCAGGTGATTTGCACTCTCTGGGCTGTCATTTTCTTGTATTATTGTAGCTGGGATGCAGCTATTTGAAACATCAAACAAGACCAGAATTGAGAGTACCATCCCTCATTATTATTTCTGTTACCAATATCCAGGTCTCTTGTTTTATGTAGAAAGAAACATGGGCTAGGTCAGACTGCAAAGGAAATCAGGACTTAACTTCATTCCTCCTAGTTTCTGACCAGGGACTCCACAATCAATAAACTGAGACCCCCTTTATAGGAAGGAGCACCATACTCAACCTTAGGAGAGCACATCAGAGAAAGAGCTCTGGAGTCAGATTCCAGGTTCAAATCCCAATTCCACCTCTTAATTAGTTGTCCTGACTGAGCAATACTTGGCCCCTCTCCAGTTCTTTATCTGTGCTCTTGGTTAATAGTAGCATCAGTTCGTGACAGTGGAGTGGCTGGGAGGACTCATGCGTTAGTGACAGGACATCACAAGTGTTTCTCTTTCCTCTTCTCCTCCTCCTTTTCCATCTCCTCTTCCTCTCATTTCTCTCCCTTTCTATTCTTCCCTCTCTGTCATGTTCCTTCTCTCAGCCTTCCCTCATCCCATCTGTCCTCTTGCTGCTTCTTTTGCTATGAGTGGTTGTGGCTGTTAGTAAATCTCCTTTTCCTCTCCCTCTTCTACTCACCCATTCTCCCACATTCTCCCACAACTCTTCCTCCCCCTCTTCTTCTCATCATCCTTCAGTGAATAAGAACAAATTGACTGGAAGAAATTCCATTTGGAACTCAGGAACAGAAATGGCCTCTCCCCCCAGTCTCGCTCCCTGCACTGTTTTTTCCCTGTGAGTCAGAAAAAGGGAGTGAACTGTTGAGCATCAAATTGATGGAGTTGGCTTCATATTAAAACACCTACGGTTTGAACTTCAGTATGATCCAGTGGCTTTTAAGTCAGTCCAGTGTCTACAGTGTCTACTAATTTTCCTTCCATGGCAGAAACGCGAGCTATTTTTGTTCATTTTGCAAATATTTGCCAGCGTCTACTATGCTGGCTAGCTCCATGTGGGGAAGACTAAAGAAGCAGTGGTCCCGTCCATAAACAGAAATGGCTTTGAGGATTGAGTGCTGTTTGAGTTGGATTGAAGAGGAGATGGGCTCTTAATATGTGCAGCCAGTGGCATGGGAAGCATGTGAGGTTGAGGGACCAAGGGCAGAGGAGTTTGGCCAGTACCAGGTGAGACACCAGTCCCACTGTTTGACTCCAGTACAGAACTCACTATCTCTCCCTACCCCCCTCTCAACAGAGAGTACATCCTGGACCTTCCACCTTAGCTGCAAGCCTGTGCATCCTCCCTCTGCCACCATACCTACCCTCTGCCATGTCCTCTTGCCTCCATATCTCATGATTCCCTAGTTCCTCCACTGCTAATTGTCAAGGTTCTGCCTTGGCTGGACAGCTACCAGCTCTCATCCAGACTTTCAGTCGGCAACCATACAGCTCTATTTGTTTACCAATCTCCATTTTATTCTTCATGCCAAAACCAGGATGGGATGATCTGTCTTTGGTGTGTGTGTGTGTGTGTGTGTGTGTGTGTGTGTGTGTGTGTGTGTGTGTTGATGGTGGTGGTGATACAGGAGCCTGTGTACCATGCAGGTATGTGGTGGTCAGAGGACCACTTCAGGAGTTGGGCCTCACCTTCCCTCTTGTGTGAGAAAGGGGTTCTTGTTTTGCTGCTGTGTGTACTATGTGCTATGCTAGCTGTCCAGGGAGCCTCTGGAGCGCCTTGCATCTAGCTCTCCTCCTCCTTAACAGCACTGAGGACACAGATGATTGCAGCTGCCCTGAGCTTAGTGTGGGCTCTAAGGATCCAAACTTCGGACCCTACACTTACACTACAGGCACTTTTACCCACTGAACCATCTCACTATCCCTAGAGTGATCTCTCAGAAGAGCAAATTGGACCCTTTAAAGACTTGGCTTAATTAACAGTGGCTTCCTCAGAGACTCCCTCCCTGAGCCCTGGCTGAACCAGGAACTCAGGGGTCCTTTCACAGCACCTCCCTCCTTCCTTCTCATCAATATATTTAGGGTGGGGTTATTTGCCTGCAGCGAGGGGCCATGACCAGATCTCCTCTGTTAAGCAGCACAGGTCCCGGCACAAACTAGAATGGAAGGAAATGTTTGCAGAACGAATAACTGACAGATTCCGCAGATACTGGCAGATCCGTTTTCAAGAGTGATAAATCCCTGCTTTTTAATCTTTCTTCCCAAATCTCAGTTTTCTGTAAACCATCTGGCAAATGTTCCGTTGCCAACCAAGCTGGACATACTTCATCTCCTTTGTGGTAACCCCAAGGCATACTTTCATTTCCCTCTGGTATCTTATCTCTGCATTCAGCCCAAGTGGCAGGTACCAGATCTGTTTGTAGGGCAGGACACCTGCCATACACCCACACAGAGATGATGGGAACACTTCAAGAGTCTGTGGGGGCTGCACGTGTGCTGGGAAATGTTGGTCTCATTTCCAGCCATGGAAAGCCAGAAAGTAAATTAGTCAGGAAACCAACTAGCATGTCATTTGGGCATTTGTCCCTGGAAGACATTCCTTCTCAAACTCTTCTTGAAGTCTGAATGACTTGTCTTTGGCCCATCTGGATCCTTGGGTGGGTCACATAAGCAATCTCAACCCCCTGAAACTTCATACTCATCCTCTAGCACTTGAGAGAAGCTTTAGGATGGAAGCCACTGTTTAGTCTAAGCTGGCCTCTCCACGAAGGGTCAGATTAGCCAGATAATTGTACTGTCTGGGCTTTGTTGGACAGAGTCAAAGAGTTAGTTGTGGTTGGCTTAGAGGAAGCCTCCACCCCATCTCTCCACCCACTTCCTCACAATTCCCAAACCACTTGCCTGGGCTGTAGCAGAGCCAGGAATCCAGAGGCCCAGGGAATCAAGTGGAGAGCTGCATCATTTTGCATCCCATTACCCAACATACCCGACTGCCTCTGCAGGGTTCTACTGTGGTGTCCTAGTGGGACTAGAGAGTATCTGGCCAGGGTCCAAGCTTTCCTGTTTGTATTTGAGGCCAGGGCATTTTTCCACAGATACAAGTCACCCCTCTGTGAGACCAAGAGGTAGAGTCTATGGATGAATAGATTAGTGTTAAGTAGACCCACAGACTGAGAGAGTTTTTAATAAAACTTAGTGGTATGGGCCCCCTGACTCTGATAAAATTGGAAATGAGAAGCGAGCAAAGAGAGGAGTGGAGAGAGAGAGAGCTGGGATGACCGTGTTCAGTCTTTCTTTTCTCAACATCAATGGACGTATCAATGCCTTGCTCCAGCAATGTCAGACAGAAAAGCAGGAAGAAAAGGAATAAGGATAAACCACAAGCGTATATCTGAGCCCGTCTTGAAGTCCCTGTTCTTGAATGATTGAGAGAGAATTAGTTCCATGTGCTCAACCTACAGAACCTGTACAGATTGAGGTTCTTTGGGCCAGAAATTTTCAGGTTTCCTCTTTTTTTCTAGATTTAGAAGTATTGGCACATACGTGATGGGATAAATCATAGAAGGGAAGCTGAATCTCAATATGAAATTCATTTCTGTCTAGCATTTGTCTTATAGACACACACTGATAGTGATAGTGATTTTACATATTGTAGGTATACCTGTATTTTGATTATGACCTGTTGCTTGAAGCCAGGACCATCATGGTGGCACTCAAGGGCATGAACATGTGGGAATTCAGATTTCTAGCGCAGAGGAGCTCAGTGTGTATGTTATATGTAGTGTATGCACACATATGTGCAGCTGCACTAGCATGAATATGTGTGTGAATGCCAGAGGTCAACAGTGGGTATCTGTCTCCATCACCTTCTACCAATTTTCTTTTTTGAGGCAGATCTCTCACTGAACCTGGAGCTCACTGATTGACTAAACTGGCAAGCCAATGAGCCCCCATCCTTCTCATCCTCCCACCCCATCTACCTGTCCCTCCCTCAAAAGTGTTGGGGTGCAGATGTATGCTACCACACCCAGATTTTCTGTGGGTGCTGAGGGTCTTAACCCAGGCCCTGGTGATTGCACAGCAAGCACGAACTTAGTAGCCGTCCCCCAACCTCTCAACCCATTTTATTTTTATGTACACTTTAGTCTTCAATTCATGCATTAACATGTATTAATAAATGTATTAACATTTTTGACCTACAACATTTGGTGTGGGGGTGTAAGTCCTCACCCCTCACTGAGGAGCTATTGACAGCTGATAGCTACTAAGGGTGGGAGAATCAGTTATCTCTCAACACGGCCTCTGGTAGGTTGACCATGCTGCAGAGGATGGTCCCACACCCATGCACATGTGCAGAGCACTAATTATACTTAGTGGACTATAAAAGGAGGAAGAGGAGGAGGGCAAAGAGTGGAAGTGAATATATTCAAAATACACTGTTTGTATGCATCAAATTCTAAGAAAATAAGTTTTAAAATTCTGTTTTCTTTTTTAAAAAAAGAATAGATCCTAATTAACACTAGGCATTGACCATTAAAACAGGGTGAAATTTCAAGAACAGATGTCAACAAGATAAAATAGTAGAAGTTGGAAGTTAATTCAACTTGACATGTTGGTAACTGAACACCGCAGTCAGTAGAAAATGATGTTGATCGGTGTATACCTTGAAAGAAGTATATAATGTCTAGGGAAGGGCCTGAAATTGACTTTATTTGGTACCTCCAAAATAATGACTTCATTTGTTGAAGACTTTAGGATAAATGAGAGAAAGAATGTGCTGCATTCTTTAGATGTGCTCAAACTGAATGGGTAAGCAATGTGAAATCTCATTCAAAAACTCAGCCGCAAGATCAGAGAGATCTAGCTTATAAAAATCATATGAGAAAAAAAATCTAATATTTAACTAGAATGCAGCTCAATGCTTATGGGAGAAAATGTGGGCTGAAAGCTGAGGCTGTAGCTGCAGAGAAGACTGGAGACGGGAATCTCAGCTCCACCCTGTTGACTTTAGGTTGACCTTCTACCTAAGACGTCTCTAAGTATCAATTTCCTTATCAGAGACGTGAGGCTAATAATTGAAGCCCAGCAAGCTACAGTTATTATACGGACTAAGTAGTCAATTTATATGTTTAGTGTCGTTTTCTGGCACACATATTTGTGCTCCATAAACTGCAGTTATGGTTCTTACTCTCAGTGTGGTACCACTACAAGCTACAGGATGATCTAATGCAGCATTTAGAATACAAGAAGGTGACAGTTCATACCTGCCCCCGAGACCACTAGACATGTTTAAGCGGTACTATAAGCAGGTTCTGGTGAGAGATTGATGTATCGCCAGCTGCAACCTGGAGTGTCTGCAGGAGAGCAGCTGGAATGGGAGGAGACTGAGACCAGTGAGGAAGACTAGGTCGAGGGACAAGAGATGCTTAGCACAGAGGATAAGATGTCTCCAGTAGGGCCCATTTCACTCACAGTCATCTGCCACTTGAAGAAGCATTAGTAACTTAGCCTTACGACAACACTTTGAGATGGGTGCTTTGATGTTTCCATTTAGAAAATGAAGAGCTCAGAAGGGTTAGAGAGTAAGCAGAAACGAGTAATGGAGAAGTAATCTGAACCTAGGTTCCCATGTTCCAAACCACCCAATATTGTTTCATTGAGGTTAGAGTTTGAGTTAATGGTACAATCCTGCAGAGAGATGGCTTTCAGTTCTGTAACGGAAGCGTGGAGCAGCAGAAGTGAATCATGGGCCGACCTGTGCTGTAGGTAGGGAGGGGGTCTCCTGTGCTGGAAATACTCTGGCAGAAACTGGGCAGCTAAGTAGGGGCTATTTCACAGGAAATTAGCATTCTTAATAGAAAAGATTCCTTTACTGATGTTTCTTGTATTATTCTTGTGGGATAGAAGTAATGGATTCAAATGTTACAAACTGGAAAAGAAGTCCCAGAAGTTGCTTTCTAAGGCAGCCTTCCTACTCATGTAGCCTTTTTTATTTCCAGCATGGTGTCCCTCCGTCATCCTGAAGAAGGTGTGGCGCAGCCCATCACCCTCACCTTCACAAACTTGCAAAATAGGATTAGATTTAGGTATGGCTGTGTGAGCAGGTGAGCACTCCAAGAGCTTTGATAAGTACATGCACCTCACGTTAGGTGATGCAGGAGAAATTCATTCTTAGAAAAAGTCAAGAAAACAGCTGTATATGATCATACTAAAAAGGAGATAATATTATTCTGTTCCAAACCATTCCCAAATAGAAATAGTGAAGGATAGGGGCAGTTGAGTAGGCAGTGCCATATGTTTAAAGGTGTCTTCTGCTGGGGACACCGTCTGAAACATCTATTCCTGTTGCTTTCATAGGTGACAGTAAATGCTGAGACTGTTTTTGTTTGGAAAAAAACTGGAAAGGTACCAAGTGGCATCTGAAGAAAAGTCTTTATCTAATTTTGTCCCTAATGATTTTGTAATAATCGTTACCACTTGGGGATTTTCTAGAAAGGTTTCAGATGTGTAAATGTATGCCAATAGACGAAGTCACAGTGTGTGTTCATAAATTAATTGGTTGGTGTCTATTTAATTTTAACTGTCAAGCTGACATACCCTAGTACTATCTGTGAAGAGAATCTCAATGGAGGGATTGCCTAGATCAGACTGAATTGTAAGCTTGTCTGTCGGGGTTGTCTTTACTGATAGCTTATGTATGGAGAGCCCGGCCTGCTGTGAGCAGCACCATTCTCTAGGCAGTTGGTCCTGAATTCTTTACAAAAGAAAGCTAAACATGAGTCTGCCTGTTATCCAACAAGCAGTACCCTTCATGGTTCTTGTCAAGATTTTTTGACTATAAAGTGAGTTCTTTCATCAGAAGTAATTCTATGCAGACTATCAAGAAGGCCTTCCTTTGGGTTCCTGCCTTGATTTCCCTCATTGATGAACTGTGACCTGGAAATATAAGCTAAATAAACTTTCTTCCCTTAGTTGCTTTTTATCACAATGAGATATGAGATGAGACTAGAACAGTCAAAAAACAGAAGTGATTCTGTAACTCCACAGAGGGGTGGAGTTGATAAAGAATGATTACAATTGGTTCAAAAGAGGAAGTCACATTACCCAGTGCCACAGCCGTCTTTATTCATGGCTGTCACTGCCATAACTGTCCAGGGAGGTCTTGAACCCACATTCCCACTCATGGTTTGGGAATTGCTACCGTCTGTCTAACTTAACGACTGTTACTGGCAGACAGGTTGATGCCCCCCTCCTCACTTCAGCTCCTGCATAAATAACTCCCATTGGTAGAAACAAAGATGGGTTCATCTGGCAAAAGAATGTGGGACATAAAGACTCTGAACTGTGAGCTCTCGTGGTATAAGAAAGAATCTGAAGGGATGGATGTAGGACTAAATAGTAAGAGTCTGACACAATCTACTCCTTTAGCTGCTCAAAATACATACCTATTCTCTTACTTACCTACACTCGGGACTGATTTTTCAATTAATTTTTTTTTGTTTTTGTTTGGGGGGAGTTATTGTTTGGGTTTGGATTTTTTGTTGTTGTTTTGCTTTGCATTGTTATTTGAGACAGGTTTTCTCTTGGTAGCTCTGGCTGTTCTTGAACCTTGTAGGCCAGGCTAACCTTGAACTCTGAGATCTGCCTGGCCTCTGCCTTTCAAGTCTGGGATTAAAGGTGTAGGTGACCACACCTGGCTGTCGTTTAACTTATCTTAGTGTTATCCATGAGAATAAGTAGGTAGTGCTATCTCATTCCTGTTAACGATGGCCTAGAATTCTGTCATAAGTACATGCCAACATTTCTTTTCCATAAAAATACTATCACAGATGGCGCCACACCTATGTTACTTCAGACATTTGTGTAGTGTGTCTGTAGCAGTCATTCCTTCCAGTAGAATGACTTCATCCAACATTGTAATATGTGGTGGATGCTGCAGTGTATGTTAAAGAATAAAGGACTTGGGGCTGGAGAATGCCTCTGCAGTTAAGAGCATATACAGCTCTTGCAGAAGATCAGACTTTATGATGGTTTGTTTGAGAAACATTCCCCATAGGCCTGGGTATTTGAATACTTGATTCCCAATTGGTGGCGCTGTTTGGGAAAGGTTTGGGTGGTGCACCCTTGATGGTGGAAGTATATCAGTGGGGACAGACTTTGGAAGTAGAAGCCTCGTGTCACTTCCTTGCTTTCTCTGTTTTGTACCAGTGCTTGAAAATGTGAGGCCTCAGCTTCCCGTTTCTGCCGCTAGGCCTACCACCTGTTGTCATGTCTCCTTGTCATGCTTTGATGGACTCTTATCCCTCTGGAATCATAAACCCAAATCAAACCTTCCATAACTTCCATAAGTTACCCTGATCATAGTATTTTCTCATAATCACGGAAAAGTAGCTCGTACAGAGTTTGGAGAACCACAACTGACTAAAACTCCTCTTTTGGATTCCACAGACATCTGCACTCACATGTACACATGTATAGACATGTGTACACACAGACACAGGGAGGGAGGGGAGAGAGAGAGAGAGAGAGAGAGAGAGAGAGAGAGAGAGAGAGAGAGAGGAAACTTTAAAAATGAAAATAAATAGAAAAATGATAGACAGAGAGAAGGACTCCTCCCTCCAACTGCTAGAAATGTCCCTGGAACAGCCCTCAAACATCATCCCTCTTTTAGACATTCCTCAGGTAAAGAGAGCTGCCAGGTTGAGGTTATACCCCTTTCCTGGGTGCAGTTGTAGTCAACTCTATAAAGATCCTTGCCCCTTCATTCTAATCTGAGACAGCTGTGAAAGGCTATCCTGCCTCAGCTCCTCATGTGTTGATAGAGACCTCCGCTGAGATGTCTGTGTAGCTTGTCTTTTATTCCCCCAGCCTGTCCCCACATTTTCCATTCCTTACAGTGTTGGTACTTCTCAAAACATCCCTAATAAACATCCCTCGTAGATCTGCATCCCAGAGGATGCCAAGCCTTCGAGAGCCCACTTACAATGTTGATAGGTACTGGATACTTAATCTCCGGGGAAGTCCTACAGATGATGGAAAAGTCTCTTCAGGGATAGATTTCTGGAACCCTCCTCAATCCCTGGATGCTGAAGCCCTTCCCATGTAGAGCGGTCTCTGTTCCTGGCCAGGAACATTGATGTGGAACTCTGAGGTGCTCCATGATTTGTTCTTCCTATTTGACACCTGCTGTGTTTGAAACTTACCAGAGCTTGGCCTCTCTCTAGAGAGCTGAGTTCAGCTGCACTGATGCGGTAAGCCTTGCTTTGTTAATACAGTCCCACAAGGTTTATTCATTGACTTACCCTGACCTCCGACATACTGTTTTGTATTATTTTTAAAAGTGTGAAGTTCTCCATGGAGGCCCTTTTTTCAAATTTAAGAACCAGCTGGGAAGTGGGGGAGGGAGAAAAATAGAAAGAAAAAACAGGTGGGGTGCTAAGACATACTAGTTGAACCGTAACTCATCATATGAGCAACTGTTTCTCTCCTTAACCATGACATTGATTTGTTTGGGTTTATCAGCTTCCTGACTCTACCTGTAGGCCCATCAATTTAAGTCTAGAAACTGGAGAAGTGGCAGCCATGACACAGTAGCCAACTACCACAGCACAGTGAATGCTCCTTAAGAGCTTGCTGTGTGTTGTCTCGTTTAATCTGCAACTATGACTGTTGCTGAGAAAGCGGTTCAATCAGTAAATTTGCCAGCCCTTGTCCCACGGTGTGTAAGTCAGTTATGTTTAAATCAGGTCTGATGTAAGCAAAGCAGAATATTCATCAAAGTGCATGTACCAGGATATATGTTCTTGATTGTTGTCATCAGAAAGCTTTTGGCTTCCCATCTTGTCTCAGGTTCCCAAAATTACAGGCATCTCACCCTGTTCTTTTGATCTATTGGATACATTACAATATGTAATGTTCTCTGACATGTGGTTATCCATCCCCTGACTCAGCCTAGTAGCCTTCCCATTGAATGTTTCTGGATCGTTACTGCAAAGTTCTGCTGTCCAAAATTTTGTTGTTCTTTATTTCATCTGAAAGGTTACAGTGATCCTTGACCTTAAGTGTCAAAGCCCACTCTCTATAACTCCATCAGGGGCCTTTGAGTCCCAGCTTTACAACTTCCCGCACGACTCTGAGGAGTCACTGAGCTTCACCATGCCTGCCTCACTTTCTTCACATGTAAGTCAGGAGCCATAGTAAGTACTGTAGGCAGAAGCCGCTTGTTCGTTCCCGGCTGCCCAGACCACAAAATGATCATTCAGAAACTATATTATTTGCAATACTGTTTGGCCAATAACTTAAGCGTATTTCTGTTTTACTCTTATATTTTAAGGTAACCCATTTTTATTAATCTGTGCATTGCCATGTGGCTGTGGCTTACCAGCAAGGTTTTGGTGCCTCTGTTTCCTGTGGGCAGTTACATGGCTGTTCTCTGATTCTTCCTACTCTCTCCTCCTCTAAAGCTTGGAACTCTCACCTTGCCCTATTTAGCTAAGTCATTGGCCAAAATAGATCTAAGAGTAAGCCAGAAATACGCTTAAAATATTGGCAAAACAGTACTGCAAATAATGAAGATTTCTGTGTGATCATTTTGGGAGTCTGGGTGGCCTGGAAACAAACAAGAAGCCTCCCCCAACAAAGTAATTTCTTCACATGTAAATCAGTAGCCATAGCAAGTAATATAAACTGAAATGAGTTGCCATATATGAAGCACACTTACAATTGAGTTGTTATCTTGACTTCTTGGTCACAAGTAGTGTGTGTGTGTGTGTGTGTGTGTGTGTGTGTGTGTTTGTGTTTCCCTTCCTTTTAGATCATTCAGAGATGGTAAAGATGAATCCATAAACTAAAAACCTAGACATATAATCTGTGGGCAAGGCTCTGTGAGCAGTTCTTGTGGTATGTATTTGGTGCTTTACATACACCATTGATATTTTCACACTCAGCTGGCACTTTCTAATATTCCCTCGATATCACATAGTGGGGATCTGGATCTTATGAGTGTTAGGGTTCAGGTGTTAGGTGGGATTTTCTTGAATGGATGTGAGCGAGTGGATGCTGTGACAGTCATGGAAGGGTGAAGTCAGAAAGGGTATATGGAGATCATCCAAGTCAATCTACTTATTTGGGGAAATTTATTTTATTTTATTTTATTTTTATTTTATTTTATTTGGTTTTTTGAGACAGGGTTTCTCTGTAGCTTTGGAGCCTGTCCTGGAACTAGCTCTTGTAGACCAGCCTGGCCTCGAACTCACAAAGATCCACCTGCCTCTGCCTCCCGAGTGCTGGGATCATTTTATTTTTATTTGTGTGTCTCTGTGAGTGTGTGTATCTGTGAGTATGCACAGATGCCAGAAAAGAACGTTAGATCTCTTATAGCTGAAATTATAGGTGGTTGTGAACCACCTAGCATGAGTACTGGACAAACACTCTTAACCATTGTACTATCTCTCTAGACTCCCAATCTACTGTCTTTTTAAAATATTTTTTAAATCATTTTACATACCAACCACAGTTTCCCCTCCCTCCATTCCTCCTACTCCCCCCAACTCCTTCCTCAACCCACTCCCCCATCCACTGCTCAGAAAGGGTAAGGCCTCCCATGGGGAGTCAACAAAGCCTGGCACTTTAAGTTGAGACAGGATCAAGCTCCTTCCCACTGCTGTACAAGGCATTCCACCACAGGGAATGGGTTCCCAAAAGTCAGCTCATGCAGGAGGGTTAATAGATCCTTGTCCCACTGCCAGGCCCCTCAAACAGACCAAGCTACACAACTGTCATCCACATGCAGAGGGCCTAGTTAGGTCCCATGCAGACTCCCCACCTGTCAGTCTACAGTCCGTGAGCTCCCACGACCTCAGGTCAGCTGTCTCTGACTGTGGTTTTTCCCGTCATGATCTTCACACACACACACACACACACACACACACACACACACACACACCTCCTCGTATAATCCCTACTCCATCCCTTCGACTGGACTGCTGAAGCTTGGCCTGGTGCTTGGCTGTGGATCTCTGCATCTGATTCCATCGGATGCTAGATAAAAGTTCTATGATGAGATTTAGCCTGAACTGATTAGACAAAGTGTGGCCCAATCTACTGTCTTAACTGCAGAGAATATAGAGGGGAAGGGACTAGAGCCATCATATCATACTCATCATGATATAGATGGAGACCAAAGCACAGATTACCCAGGCTTTCATCTCCCATGCCATTGATTTTCTACATCTTTCCCCTCTCTGCCAATGGGGCTTGTTTGGTTTTTGACCTGTAGTTTTAAGGAGCCATTAGATCCTTCTTAATGGTTTTAACAACAAAGAGATTAATCTAAACTCATGAGTTCCTTATTTTCCATATTAACCTATGAAAGGCCTTCTTGGGAGGGATCTAGGTTGGAGTACTTAGTTAGCCCCAACTGATGGCCAAAGAACAACACCATCAAGTGGGCACTGGGGGACTAATGTGCCCTGTGCTTAGCAGTCCCCTGATTCTAAACACAACAGGAACCATTTTATCATTAGAATGGTTCTTCTGGCCTGCCTCATCTTCTCTGTTAGAGGAGGTTCTGTCATCCTGATGTGCTTTGAGCACTTGAGCTAAATCCAAGAGTCACGTTTTATGTCAGGCATTATTTATGTACCAATCAGAATGAAAAGGGGTGAGAATCAAAGGGGCCCATCATCTTTCTTTCCTTGTATTTGAGATAAGGCTTCACTATGTATTGCAGGCTGCTCTTGAACTCACTGTAGCCACAGACTCAAAGATGTTCCAGCTTCACAAGTACTGTAATTACATGTGTATCACCCACCACGCCTACCTGGAGTCTGTTGTCTTACACCGGAATGCCAAACTCATAGGTCTGGCCGCTAGCCACTGTGTTTGGTAATTTAGCTTTCCTTACTACCATTCCACTTCACTAACACGTGCCTTGCCTCCATTAAATAAATGAGACCTCAGTGGAAATTAGGTTGCTGTCCAAAAGGGAGACTTCAGCAAGCCCTTTGTTTTCTTGGAGGGTATATAATAAACACAGAACCAGAATGCCTCATCTACACCTGCACCTTTATTCAAGAGACACTTGAACACCTGATTTGTACTTTTCTTACTGACAAATCCTCCAACCTCAAGGAGTTCGTCATCTAGTGACTGGAGATCATGGCATATGTTTCCCAGAGACTTCCCAGTTGTGCAGCATTGTCAGCAAAGACTTCACAGAGAAGCAGGTGGTCGGCGAGGTTTGGAGAAGAGAATTAAGGGAAAAATCAATGGACAGATGTGGATATTAGGCCTTCCAGCCAAACAACATATTTTATAACTTAGCTTGTCACATGTGGAGAAGAGATCAGATGATAGAGCGCAGGAGAAAGGATTGTTCTGGTTAATTTTAACTGTCAACTTGACATAACTGAGAGTCACCCGGGACGAAAGTCTCAGTGAAGGAATGCCAACATTTGGTTGGCCTGTGGGCACGTCTGTTGGGAATTCTTTATTAACCCAGTCCAGTTTGGTTAGTACCATGCCCTAGTCAGGGGATCCAGAACTGTAAAGAGTGGGGAGATCTAGTGGGGCTAGCCAGCAAGCAAGCTTCTTGGATTCTTTCTTTGCTTTTAACTATGGGTGTGATGTGTCTGGCTGCTTGAGTTCCTGCCTTGATTTCCACATAATGATGGACTGTAACACTGTAAATTCAATAAGCTCTTCCTTCTCCTATGTTGCTTTTTGTCACCACAACAGAAGTAAAATTGGGACAGGGATGATGGGAGGTGAATCTAAAAAAGGAGGTGCAGAGCAGTTTCTTCCATGAGGGTGTTAGGGACAGGCTGTGCGTGCTGGTCAGTGTCAACTTGACACAAGCTAAAGTCGTCTGGAAGGGGAACCTCAATTAAGAAAATGCCTTCACAATACCAGGCTGTAGGCAAGTCTGTGGAACATTTTCTGAATTAATGATTGATGGGGGAGGGTCCAGCCCATTGTGAGTAGTGCCATCCCTGGACTGGTGGCCCTGGGTTCTATAAGAAAATCAGGTTGAACAAGCCATGTGAGTAAGTCAGTAAGCTGCACCCTCCATGGCTTCTGCATCAGCCCCTGCCTCCAGGTCCCTACCCTGTTTGAGTTCCTATCCTGACCTCCTTCAGTGATGAACAGCAATGTGGAAGTGTAAATCAAATAATCCCTGTCCTCCCCACCTTGCTTTTTAGACATGGTGTTTCATCATAGCAACGGAAACCCTAACTGAGACACTGTGCAACTGAACAGTGTGTCCTAGGGGCAGAAGGGGCAGAAGGGGCAGAAGGGGCAGAAGGGGCATGTGAGCACTGGTCTGATTAACCTGTGGAATGATGAGACTGTATGTCCATGTGTAAGTGCACATAATCATGGTGTGTTTGGGAAATGACAGTAAAAGTAATGGTTCGAGGCTGGAGACAGACACCCAGCACTCCATTTGCTGAAGGAGACACCCAATCCTTGATTACTAGCCTCAGCTAGGAGACTCAAAACTGGGTGCTTGTGGAGAGGAGGTTTCACCACTGTGTTCTTTCTTTCTTTCTTTCTTTCTTTCTTTCTTTCTTTCTTTCTTTTTTTCTTTCTTTCTCTCCTCTCTCTCTCTCTCTCTCTCTCTCTCTCTCTCTCTCTCTCTCTCTCTCTCTCTTTCTTTTGTATCATGCCATGCCTATCATTTCTACTTAAGAAAAGACGAAGTGACTTGATTTCCCTAGTACAGAGAGAGTCTATTCAGACCCCTATGATAGAGTGGACCTGGCATCGTTTTGAAAGAAGCCACTGTCGACCTCACCTTCTGTATCACCTTAGCTGGCCATTTGCCCTGGTCTGCTCCATTCTCTGTACTCCATTTTCCAGTATGCTAAAATCCTGGGCCTGTGACTCCTGTATATGCCGCCCCCCCCCCACACACACACTGCTCCTTTTGCTCTTCCTCATACATCCGCCCCAGCTTTGCCCTTCAACTTTTGCTTGGCCACGCCACACTTCCTGCCAGCCCTACTGCTGGGTCTGGCCAGCTCCTGGATGAAAGACTTCCCCAGCCCTGCCAGCAGCCCCAGCCCAGGTGTGCTTACACACCGGATTTGAGTCTTTGTATTCTAGTAGGAACCCCAGGGGTTATTAATTAATCCAGGGTGGAACCCATCATGGAACATCTCAAAAAAACCAGAAGGAGCCAAAGGGATTTCTGAATGCCCAGCAGGGAAAAACACCATTTAATTGACTTGGATGACTTCACTGCAGAACTCTGTCTGGCTGTTATGCTAAACTGGAAATGAATCCATTACATTGTCTAAGGAGTCTCCCAGCCCACCCTGAGCACATCTCCTGAGGCAGGGCGTGGGGCCGACACATAAACAGGACTTAGGCATGGAAATGTCTGGGCACATTGTTTCATGCCTAGAAGCTGATATCTGAGAATGGGTTTGTATGTTCTACAACGTCTGTCTTCTGTATTCCACAGGAGCTTTCCCAATGCACTATTGACTTCGGAATATAATTCAACATAAATCAAACCTATCTTGGACCCCTCCTCAGAAAGTTCACAGGGTACCCTGAGAATTTTCAAGGGTAATGTTGTCCTATGATAGCACTAAACCTAGAGGCAATAATACCAGCCTCTGGCCCCGTGTTTCTGAGCACAAGGCACCAGCTGAGCATTTCATATAAATTACTTTATCTCAATCTCATCAACTCATGGTGGTGAGTAGGTACCATAAAGTTTCAATTTCCAAGTGAGGAAACCAGGAATTGCCCAAAGCCACAGGGTTTATGAGTGACAGATGGAATTCACCATCAGCCTAGCTCCAGAGTCTGCACCGGCAGTTCTAACCTGAATGCTTGCTTCCCTGGAGATGTGTTCTAGACACATAAACCCCAGCCTCCACAAGAGGCTTCCCACCTCCTTTCTCCCAGAGTCCATTTTAGACTCCAGGCCTCCTGACCCAGAGCCATTTTGATTCATAGCCCAAACCTGGGCTTATATACATCTTTCCTGGGACATCCTCACCCCAGGCCTTCTCTATGTACATCACAATTTCAGGCTTTTTTTCCCACTTCTTGTGTTCATGGTGCTGTGCTCACATGTCTACCATGATGCTTACCAGATGACTTTGTTACTGCCAGTTCACCTACCTGCCACTCCCGCTGAGAACAGGGTGGGATCATTATCCTACAAATAGAAGTGCTTCTCTGTGCTAAGTGATAGAGCTTTAGTGGTGAGGGAAGACAGATTCTATGTCTACCCTTTGGAGAGTAGGTGTGAATAGCAGAGTCTCTCTCTCTCTCTCTCTCTCTCTCTCTCTCTCTCTCTCTCTTCCCTCCCTCCATAATTAACTGTTAAAATCTATGATAGTGTAAAATCTATAATAGTATGGAGGGGAGACAGCTCAGTTGGTTAAGTGCTTGCACAATGGCTCCTGAGGCCATCTGAGGGTGACCTCTGACCTCTACACGCATTGGCCACATATCCACATATCTCACACACACACACACACACACTTTTTAAAGCTACGATGATAAAGTACCTGGGGTGATAGCAGCTTATAATGGATTTCCTGGCAGTGAACACTTACTTATACAATTGGTATCCAGGTACACAGTCCGAGTTCAGCAGCTAATTCTCAACCTTACTTAAAGTAAGAGAAAAATAAAAGAAGCTGCAGAATTAATACCAACCATGAGAGGCTCCAGATCTCCTTTTGGCCAGTATTGAATGCATATAAAACACTATCTCAGTAAGAGTGACACAGAGAAAGCCATAACATCATGATCAGGATGTTTGACAAGCCAAAATCCAAGCAATTGATCTCTACAAATCATTTATTTTGCTTTTGCCCCAGTCCCCAAGTTAAGAGCTGATGGAACTCAGACTCACAGAGGGTAAGAATGCCGCCACACAGCCAATAGACGGCTGAGTTGAGAAGTGACAACCACTGCATCTGTGGAACTGGGACTCCTTGAGGGTTAGCCCCTTACCCAAGTCACGCCATTGGATAAAACCAACCCTACCTTACTTCCCCATCTCTTCCTGCCAAGTCTGGCTTTGGGGATGGAAAGGAAAGGAAGTTAACACTGATAAGGAGTAGCAGCAGGAAGCAGAGCAGAGGCCCAGCATTGGGCACCCAGGAGTGCATCTAGGGGAATTCAAGTGCACCATGAGGGCCAAAAGAACAGTGAGCCATGGCAGGTCAGTTTTGTGCTCTTCCTGGTGTTTGCTTTGCCCAGCCTTTCCTAACAGGTCGTGTTCTAGTTGGTGAACTGTGATGGTTTCCCAGCTGGTAGCATGTCCACTTAAGTCACCTGATGTCTCATCTTTCCAGACAAATGGACTTGTCAGGCCACAGACTGTGTTTCTAGTTTTATGTCCTTCTGTGTCCACATTACTCGAACTTTCCTTTCCTCCCTGAGTAGCTCTCTTGTGATTCCTCTCATGAGCTTGTGACTGGGTTGTCAGTCTGTTTGGGATGGAACTGTACCAACAGACAGCCCCTCCCCACCTAAGACTTGCATGCTATCCAGACAAGGAGGAGACAGTGGCCCAACCTCTCTGTGGCTGCCAGGGAAAGCAATGGAAGTCAGAACCTACACCTCCCCTTTCTGGGCCCGCCAATTGCCAGGAGCCCCAAACTTTTCACTCATTGGACTGAAAGGGATTTTAATGACTCCTCTTAGTTCGCTTGTTCTTGTATAATTGCTTTGGTCTCCCCCTGGCTCCTGCTGCACACCATGGTCCAGGCTCCTCAATGTCTATGGGCTGAGGGCCAAAGTCTTTAGGCAGCACCAAGGCCCTTCCTATTCTGGTAAGCCCGTCTTCCCTTTGCTCTTTTCCTCTCTTTGCTTACTGGTCCCCATGGGCAGTTTTGGAAAAACCAGAAAATTAATTTACATGGTTTCATATCCCTTGAAGCTTTCACACATTTTCTGTGTCTTGGTGTCAAAAAATGTTATTTCTCTACAACGGCTATCAATAGAGATAGTCATTCTTTCATGTATTCATCCCCTATCTAGCCAGCCCAGTGCTTACACCTTTACCCATCTCTCTATAACTGACTCTCCCTTCTTTCTTTTGTGGATTAGTCCATCCAAGTACTAGCCAGGCTTAACCCTGCTTAGCTTAGGAGATCAGGTGCATTCTGGAGGGTGTGACCGGAAACTGTTTTATGGTTTCTGATCACTTCAGAAGTAGATTTTCTTTCCCCGTAGGCTTTATGAAGTGTAGTATATTTCACAATACAAATACAGAGACAATAATGAGTCCCATATATTAAAAGTGTTTATATAAGGTGTGTGTGTGTGTGTGTGTGTGTGTGTGTGTGTGTGTGCGTGTAGATGCAGAAACAGAACAGGGTAAGTATGCAGTTCAGGTGGTGGAGTGCTTCCCTGATGTACACAAAGCCCTTGGCTTCCATCCCCAGCATCATATAACCTGGATGTAGGGGTGCAGGCCTACAATCCCAGCACTGGGGAGGTAGAAACAGGATGGTCAGGAGTTCAAGGCCATTCTTGGATACAGAATGAGATACTGTCAAAAGACAGACAGACGAAGAGGAAGGAAGAAAGAAAAGAAAGAAGAGAGGAAAGTAGGGAAGGGGGAATGAAAGAAATGACACTGTATAGATGGGTAAGATTTTACTATCTATGACCCAATTTCCTTCCAGTGGCCTTGTGAACTGTTACTGCTTTAGGTGGTAAAACCAGGTCCACAGAGTCTTAGCAATGTAGACTTGTGTATCCAAGATGGAACTTAAACTCCTGGCCAGCACTCCCTTCTCTAGCTCCCAACGCTAACTCATCCCTTGTCTCTGGCATACTTGTCTGCTGTCCCTATCAGGCTGCTCTGTGCTTTTGGTTTCCCATAATCCTTCCCTGAACGGCAGTACATATTTTGTGAAGAAAAAGAACAGTAGGATTCTGAAAGTAAAAAGGCTCATTTGAAATGACTGCCATTACTATTACATAATATTTTGTTTACAATGAAGGAAATGTGGCCTCAGTAGAGCACAGATGTATTCAGGGAGTACAGTGTGGTACTGAGGGTTGTGCCTAGGCAGAGATACATATGGAGTGGGGTGGACTCTGGCTCTGCCCCTTTTCACCTGTGGGACTTGTAGCAATGGGCTCAATGTTCTGAGCTCCCATTTCTTTATTTACAAATGGAGATAGCAGGGTACCTGTGTTTGGCACGTGGCCAGAACTGGATTTGCTTTAGTGGAAAAGGAATGCACTCTGGATCTAGCCTGACTTACTCATGAACAGAGGAACTAGTAAATACAGACAGCATTGCCGACATCTGCCCTGTTCCCATAAGTCACACAGCTGCTCCGTGAATGGGGCAGTCACATCTAGCTAAGCTGAGGCCCGTGGCATACCTGTCCACACAGCAGTGAGTGCTGGCAGCAAGGTGGACCCATAGTCTAGCTTCTTCAAAGCATTGCCGACATCTTCCACCCTGGCATGCTGTGGTCCACACAAGCCTGCTGTTGAAGGATAACAGATTGTGGATAATGTGACGAGTCTTGGACAGATGAGCTCAGTTGGTAATTAATTATACAACAGGAAGGAAGCCAAACTCACTCACAACAAACTTGAACTCTTTTGAGTGTCTCTCACCTAGCGCTGCCTGTCACACCATTGCTGGTCCCATTTCTCACAACTCTAATGACCTAAGGGCTCTAGGGGCTTGCACAGTGTTGAGGATCTTTGACAGAAGAAGAGGAAATATGGAGGGGAGGGAAAAGAGACAGATGAGAAGAGAGGGGAAGAGAAGGAAAGGAAAGGAGAAAAGGAGAGAAGGGAAGAGAAGGGAAAAGGAAGGAAGGGGAGAGAAGGGAAGGGAAAAATAAGAAAAGTGAAAAGAAAGGAGATGAGGAGAGAAAGGGGTGGAAGGGAGAGAAGGGGAGAGAGTAGGAAAGAAGAGAGGTAAGAAGGCAGTGATGAAGACAGAACAAGATGCTGGGGGTGGGGAGATAAACTTAGCCTAGCTCATCTCTTTGCCTGTATCAGTAGTTTCTAATGAGGAGTGATTTTGCCTTGTGGAGAATGTTCTGCAATATCTAGAGACATTTTTGTTATAACAGCCATGAGAAGAAGGTCAGGGATGTAGCTGAACATCCCATGAAGCACTGTGCAGCTTAAAATGTCCGTGGAGCAGGGCTGAGAGACTGTACCCAGATCCAAGAACCCAAATTCCACTCCTGAGCCTGAAGCCCCATCCTCCCCTAAGAATAGAAGATATGAGTCCAGTTTATGACAGTATGGCTTCACTCTGAAGAAAGTCCACATTTGTTCTCTTCTGCAGACCCCATGTGCGGTCTAAAGATAGAGACAGGGCAGAGACCTTTTGCAAGATTTTTATGGGAAGAGCCACTGAGGCAGAAGTTTTTTGTAGTTCCCCTCCAAGATCCCATAGCTAGGAAGTTTCTGAGATGAAATTGAAAGCCAGGTATGTATGACCACATTTGGCATTTGTGTGTGTGTGTGTGTGTGTGTGTGTGTGTGTGTGTGTGTGTGTGTGTGTGTGAATCCCTTATCTCCCACTCTGCTCCCAGGAAAGTAGCCCATCAGAAACTCAGAGGTCTGAGATTCCTGCAGGCCACAGAGGTGGGGCATATCCTTCTGTTTTAAAGGTACCTATGATTTGTTTCAGTTGGATTTAGAAAGACATATAGATACGTAGAAGACTATCATGAATAAAGGAGATATTATACTCACAGTCCCTTGACAATATAAAGCATAACATTCTCCATGGGTGCAGGGGAACAGAGGTCGGAGCCAGCATAGGTCAGGCACTAAGGTAACAGTGGAAGCATGGGCAGGAACCCTTACTGTGGCGTTGCTGGAAGGAAGAAGTGAGGCAGGGGACTCAGACTGACTGGCTGGTTGCTTCGGTGAGCATTGGAGGGCGAGGGAAGTTTTTCGACAGTGATGGCTTTCCCAGGTGATCTGGGCTTTCCCAAGTGAGTGTGGGAAATCACAATCAGAAAAACAAACAAACAAATAAAAAACAAACAGTTTTGAGGTATGGGCTTTGGGTTGGCTGGCTTGCACTGATACGCACGCCCCAGGACAGTAGTTTTGTGCCTCCAAAGACTGGCTGGCATAAGAACTACTGACCTAAAGTCAGCATGACCCCTAGTATCCAAGCATCAGAACATAAAGAAGATGTAGTCACAATGCCTGTCAAAAGCCAAACACTCACTGTGGTCTCAACCCACATCCAACGATGGACTCTTGCCTTTCCCATTCAACTTCATATAAAGCCCGAGACAAAATAAAGTTAAATAAATAACAACACTGTTCTATTTAAGGTCCTGAAGCCTTTGAGCCTCCAGCTATCATGTGACCCTAAAGAAAATGGTCTAATCTCATTCTGCCTTAGATACCTCACTGAACATGGCAATAAAGCCAGGTACATGGTTGTAATGTCAACTCCCGGGAAACTGAGATAGAGTGATTGCCATGAGCTCAAGTCCAACCTGAGCTGAAATATTGAGTCTTAGGGTTAGCCTGAGATATACAGTAAAACCCTATCTTCAAAAGCAAACACATAAATAAAACAATAGAATGACAGAACCATCGTCATTGGGTGAGAATCAAGACTGAGTCTAGAGTGGTGCCTAGTACATAGTAAGTACTTAAAAATCATTATAAAATTTAATTCTGCCAAGCATGATGTTGCACATCCTTAATCCCAGCTGCTCAGGAAGCTGAGGCAGGACGATAGAGAGTTCAAGGTCATCCTGAGCTACGTAGTGATTCTGAGGCCAGCCTAGATAATTTAGCAAAACCTGTCTCAAAATAAAATTTAAAGGAGGGCTGGGTCATAGCCTAGTGATAAAGTACTTACCTAGTAAAATAATAGTAATAACACCAATAATAATAATAATAATAATAATAATAATAAATAATGCCTAATGCAAAATAATGTTTATTAGATTACTGATAGGCTATTTTATAATTCTTCTATAGCCACCAGAAGTAGTAAGGGCACTAGTACAACCACTACATCCAGTGCTGTTCTACCCGTAGAGTCTTGATGGTGTCATTATTTTTTTTTTCAACTCCATAAAGCACAACCCTTTCTATTTATTTTGTCACTGCTTCCACTGTCACTTTTAATGAAAGAGCCACCACCTCTACCACTGGTAATTTTACCAAGAACAGGCAGAACCTTCTTGTTTTGGGGTTTTTTATTGTTTTGGTTTTTTTCTTTTTTTCTCCCTTGTTTGTACTTTATTCACTCGTGGGGGGGGGGGTACAGGACGTAGGGAGTGGGAGCTGATGAGGCTGTGGAGAGAGTCTGTAAAGTCAGAGGGCTCTGGTGTAGCGATCTGTGGACATGCACTTGCAGTTCCACTGCTGCTTGCACCCCCAGAATCAAAAACCAGGACCGGGCCAGCTATTTGCACATATTCATCAGTTGCAGCCCAGTTTGTTGTAGCCACTGAGACAAGCTTGCCATTTGTCAGGTGGTATTGAGGGTTCGCTCTTTCTTCAAAGTTCTCCTCTGCTTGACGTGGGACAAGCTGTGCACAGGTGGGATCTCTTCCCTGGCTGGCACTGTCCCTTCCCATCTTTGTTTAGGGATTCAGTTCAAGTTGGCTCGAAGCCCTACCTGACCAGGGTCATACTGGAACTCCTGTGGCTTCTTGAGAAGAAAATGATTGGCTGGGAAGAAAAGGGCCTGAGCTTCCAGAAACATGAGTCCCTACTAGGGAAAGGAAGTGAAGAAACAGCCCATTTACATACGAGAAAGTGGCCCCAGGGCTCCCCCTTTGCTGAGCCTCATCTTAATTTGGAACTTTTCACAGTGGACCTTTGCGAGGATGACAAGTTCAAACTGAGCTGCTTAAAATGCTTGGGGCAGAAGCCTAGGGACTTGCAAATCGACCTCAGAAAGAGAAATTAGCTATGTCTTGTCTCAGAACTCCCAGTGCTTGCTCCAAAATAAACACATAAGCTATGCTGGCGGGGAAAACACAGCCCTTTTTTCTTCTCCATTTTAGAAATGCCATGTGTGCGTTATTTTAAATAGGCGCCAGTGCATGAGGCCCTTTTAACAAGATTGAAAACAGATGGGGCCTTAGGCTATTCGGTAGCTTTTGAAAACTAGCTTGGGACGTGCTAAGCCATCCTGTGTCCAGGAAGTGCTCATTTGCTTGTTGAAGCCCAAGTTCAGCCAAGCCTTTGGGTCCCAGAGAGCACGTGTCTGCTTCCTGTGGCAGGTGTGTGTGTGAGCCAAAGAAAGGAAATATCTCCTCTCACATTTACTGGGTTTGCATTTAGTTAACCCTTTAGCAGATTCTGAGTAGAGGGACGGCTTTGGTATTAAATAGTTTAGGAGCCAGGAGTATATGCTGGCCTTGGGCCTCCTAGGCAAAGGAAGGTGGGGCTAGTCTTGGCCGTTTTGGGAAAAGGCAGAATTGTTCTTGTTTGGGTCCTGGTGCTTCTAGGGCTAGAAACGACTGTTGTGTGACAAAACTTTTCCTGGGAAGATACAACACACATCTCCTCATCCCAAATAGAGAACCTACAACTGATTAAAGTATGGATACTACCAAAGTCCAACTTGGTGAACCATGAATTTTTACTGAGGTTAGTTACAAAATTGCGGGTGAAGAGTGATTTGCAGGAATGACTCAAAGACCATACCAGCATGGGTGACAGCTCACAAAAGCTGGGAATCTGGAGTACAGTGCCCAGCCTACAAGAAGCTCAGCAAGTTGGACGGTGTCCTTTCCAGGTTGCCTAGACTTCTTTCAGGCAGCATGGCCGTTTTCTGCTTCTTGGAGGCAGCTGGACTGGACTCCGTATCCTCTTTGCAGTTCTGTCCAGCTAGTATCAGAGATACATACACTCAGCTTTTATTGTTTGCTTTGAAAGGGCAAAGCCTGATAAATCTAGTCAGTTTCAGGTACTTCCTGAAGCTGTTTTGAGTTGTTTAACTTTCTGTTTAAGGAGTTTGCCTGAAGAATAGAATGTTTCAATCTCTGAGGGAAATGTCATATAATAATATCATACCCTGACCTTCTGTGGCTCAGATTTCCTCAAAAGTTGCTGTTCTTATTTCAAATAGACAGATCCTTCCCAGTGGCCAGAGGCACTTCTCAAATAGAGCTCTCTGGACCATGTACTCTGAAATGTGGCGCTGTGTGCTGGCCACATGTTCTTTTCTTACTCTAACCCATCCCCCATTAGCCTTCTCACTGTCCCTCAGAATCAGAAACAGAAAATAACCAGAGCTGCTGGCGAGAACTCAGAGAGACTAGAACCCTTGGGCAATGCTGGTGGGAACGGAGAACAGGGCAGCCGCTGGGGAAAACATGGTAGCTGCTCAGGAAACAACATGCAGGATACGGAGAGGGCTTGTTCAGTACAGTGCCCACTGAACAAGCATGAGGACCTACATTTGACCCAAAACCCACATAAAAAGATGGGTGTGATGACTCATTGTTGTAATCCCAGCACTGGAGAGGTGGATGGGAAATCTCTGGGCCTCACTGAATAGCCAGCATGAACAAATTGTCAAACCCCAGGCAAGTGAGAGACTAACTCTCAAAAAATAGAGGGACAGCTCCCGAAGAACAAAGCCAAGGTTGTCCTCTGACGTTTACATACATACGCACACATATTTACACGCATATATCCTCACACATGAATTTGCACACACATACACACAGATATTCCACATACAAAATAAAAACCTACACACAGAATTACCATTTAATCCAACAACTTCTTTTCTGGGTATGCACACAAAAGAGCTGAAAGAAAAGTCACAGAATCAGAAGGTTAGATACTTATGCACGACCTCAAGTCCCTTCCTGTCTTTTTTCTCCCCCTTACTTCTTTTACTCTTCCTCTAACGCCCCTCTTCTTTTCCATCTCTTCACCGTCTTTTTTCTTTTTCCTCTCTCTCCTCTGCTGAACATCCTTCCTGCCTTGGGTACATTGTCAAAAGCACCCCCACCTCTTGAACTTTCCATGTGACATAGAGAAAGGACAATAGTTATTTCACTTTGAGTCTTGGGTGCTGTTTCTTATTAATACAGCTATCTTGAGAAGCCTGAACAGGCAGGGGTGACTGTCAGGACAAAATTAAGTCATTCATAGACTCAGTGACTCTTAACATCAAACTCCACCTGACCCACTCACAAATGTGCAGAATCAAACCCTTATCATTATGAAATTCCTTTAAAATCAGAGGTTCTGTGCTTTAAAACCCAATTCTGGAATTTTATATTGCCAAGAGTAGTGGTGTTGGTGGTGATAATGAAGGCAAAGAAGGAAGAATTGCCATATTCATTGGCGAAGATGCTGGTGGGGATGGCAAGGCTGATGCCATTGCACAATCTGCAGAATAAAATTCCATATCCTTGCTGAGCTCCATAATCTCTGACCACATCTCTTCCCTGTGCTTCCTCATTAGTCCAGTTCTGGCCTGTCCGGCTTCCTTGCTGGTCTGGGAATTTGCCACATAATTCTGGCCTCAGGGCCTTTAGACTGGTTGGTCTTCTGTCTGAAAAGACATGCCCCACCTGTGTGGTTTGTTCCTCCCTTGCTTTTCTCACTGGTCAAATACCAGTGATGCCCCCACTTTGACCTGACACTTCCTACCCCTACATACACCGGCTCTGTCTTCTATCAAGGTTTACTGTTCCTCTCCATCGATGTTAGTGGTCTGTTTCCCTCTCTACAGTATAAGACCCATTAGGACAGGAGTTATAACCTGTTGCCAGTGTCTGTCCTTGGCAGATGTCTTAGTCACTGTTCTGTTGCTGTGAAGAGATACCATGACCAAGGCAACTTTTATAAGAGAAAGCATTAATTGGAGGGTTGCTTGTAGTTTTAGAGGTTCAGTCCATTTTCATTACAGTGGAGGGCGTGGAAACATACATGGGACTGCAGGCTGAGAAAGCAACACTGGACTTCTGAAACCTCAAAGCCCACCCCCAGTGACACACTTCCTCCAACAAGGCCACACCTTCCACTCCTTCTAATCTTTCTCAAATGGCCCCACTCCATGATGACTAAGCGTTCAAATATGTGAACCTCCGGGGTAGGGGGGACATTCTTGTTCAAACCACCACATAACACTCCCTGGGCCCCTGTAAGTTTATAGCCACATAACGATGCAGAATGTATTTAATCCAACTTCAAGAATTCCCATAGCCTTTCAGTCTCAACACTGTTTCAAAGTCCAAAGTCACTTCTGAGACTTAAGGCAATCTCTTAACTGTAAGCCCATGTGAAAGAAAAGGCAAAAGGCAAATCACATACCTCCAACATAAAATGGCACAGGGTACATATTACCATTCTAAAGGGAGGGAAGGGTGCATAGTGTTCCCCCACAAGAAGCCAGACCTAAAACCAACAAGACAAACTCCAAATTCTGCATCTCCGTGTCTGATGTCAAAGCGCTCTCAGATCTCCAACTCTTCTAAGCCTTATTGTCTGCAATAGCAGAGTAGCTAACTAATGTGAATTAGTTGAATGAATGCATTAATAATGAATCGGAGAGGTCCCAGTAGCTGTGTGACCTGAGCCCAGTCATGTGTTCTCTGTTCCTCAGCTTTGCCACCAACCCATGTGAACACTAGATTATTAAGTTACTGTGCTAAGCCAATTAGGTGACAGCTGTGACCACTAAACTTCATTACCTGATATTTTACTGTGATGTGCAGGCTAGTAACAGCCATGACCTTCGCCGCCTGGCGTTTCTCCTAGGCAACTATTATGCACCTTTTTCTGGGGTGACACGAATTAATGTCTGCCCACCTCAGATAAGGACCAGACACAATCACCCAAGTTCAGCTCAGCAAGCCAGTGAGTTTATCAGGGTTACTTCTGGGGGCATAGATGCCCGCCCCGGCACAGGCGATAAATGATTCACAAAACCTGAATCTTTAGTGCTCCCTACCCATCTGGTAGGCATCTCCACCAGAGAACCTCCTCTCCACAGTTCATAACTTTAGGGAGGGGTCTTCTGAATCTCAAGTTTCTGAGCCTTCCGAGTCCCCTAAGTTTCTTTTGCTTCCTAAGTCAAGGAGGAAACGTATCATGCGATAGCTACGTAATAGCGCTGACCTCGCAGGTTTATTCACTGAAGACTCGGTGGTGCGGGTAACCACTGCCACTGCCTTCATTTTGCAGGCCGCAGGTAGGCACAGGAAGAGCAGCTTTCATAAAACAATATAACAGGAAAGGGGGATAATGTGATCCGTGGCGTGGCACCTGGCTTGATAAAACATGGGTGTGCATCATGTTGAAACTTCAAATCACTACTGTCTATTTTGGTTTAAATATTCCATTATTTAAACATTGAGGAATGCTGAGTATTATTTTATTTTTTTTCAGTTTTCTTAAATATTTATCTTGACATGTTTTCATGTATTTATCTTTCCCCACCTTTCTTGTCGTGCCTACATGTATATACACCTCTCTCCCTCTCTCTCTCCTTCCCTCTCTCCCTTTCCCTCCCAACCCCTGCCCTTCCTGCTCAACATTCTCACACACAGAGATAGTCTGATTTTCTAGCAGGCAGGGGGTACCTTTGATCAACACATAGTAGTTGATCCTGGGCACTGTGAGGAAGTCACTGGGCTATGCGGTACCCCTGACCCAGTGACCTGTGGCTTCCCTGAGATGCCAAAGCCCTGTTCCCAAGTAGGACCTCCTCATCTGGAGAGGCAGTTGAGCCAGGGCACAGTCTTTTCAAAGCCTCCTTTGTCTGCAAGGTGAACCTGAGCTAGTGGAGAGAGCACAACCTCAGATGTTAGTTAGCTGAGGAAGTCATAGAGCCCCTGGGCCCTGGGAACTAAAAATACAGCCTGCATTGGGAAGTGGACAGGAAACAGCACTGCTGGCTGAAGGCCTTGCAGAGACTCAGGCCTTGGCACCCTGTCAAGTGCTTGCCAGCACCAGGACAGGAAGAACAGGAAGAATGGAAAAACCAGCAGCAGGCCAGGCCTTGGCTGATAGAGGCTACAGGTGGATGCACAGAAGATGGCAAAAGTCAAGAAGACTATAGGCCAGGGGCCAAGCCTGAGTCTCTGCATCTGGCCCTGCAGTATGCACATTAGAAGAGAAGTCACCTCACATAACAGCAAATCCTTGGCACGCTGTAAAGTGTCGGCGAGGTTTGTGTCCCATGTGATATAACTTGAGGAAAAGTCCCCGCCTTCCTGAGTGCCATCTCTGACATCAGCCGAGTTGGCTTCTGCGCAACCCATGTCAGTCCCTGAGTTACTGCTGTCCTACACTTGGGTCACAGGGTAGGACAGCGGACCGACCAGAAGGATTCAGTCTCTGCACTGTAGGGGTCTTGTTTTGGTCAGAAGACGATTAAGTATTTCTTAGAGAGGATCTTAAGTATTGAAGTTTGGAGTGAATTATGTTGTAGTTTTGGTTTCAGTTACACAAGAAAGCAGGGTACTTTGAAGGGAGACCACCTCTGGGGGCTCCACTGAACAGGGGGACTGAAGGGCCTAAGGATGCTATCATATTGGGAGCCCAGAGACGGGCTTTGCTATGGGGGACAGGACTTGAAGCTCAGAGGTAGGGGACCAGGAATGGTGGGAAGCAGTGGAGACTAACTCCCATTGGACTCTATGAGCCACATAGGGCTTGGTATTCTATACTTAGTTCTTTAAAGTTATTATTGCCAGTGTTTGTCCTTTGTATAAGTGTCTTGGCTGTGAGGGAACGTTGGAACTGGGGAAGGTCACTGTATGTACAGAATGCTGCTCTCTATAGGAGGAATTTCACACCCAGTTTTGTTCCTGGGAGTTGGTAAGACATCAGTCTTTGTTCTGGATTTGAATGAAAGTCTGATGATAATTTGCTAAAGGACTCAGAAATACTTTAATCATCCCTTAACAATCACCGTCGCCCCACTTCAGATCACTAAAGTAACGAGAGTCTTAGCAAACCAACAGTAATGTCTGGGTGCTCAGTGCTCCCATGCAAGTCCCCCGCTATAAGCTCCAACCCCAAGCACTGTAGCCTGTTGTCTCCCCTGTAATCACAATTATCCTAACAGTATCCTTTTCTAGATTTATTTATGTATATGGGTGCTTTGCCTGCATGTATCATGTGTACCATATTTGTGCCTGGTGCCTGTGGAGGTCTGAAAAGGGCATCAGATCCTGTGGAACTGGGATTACCGATGGTTGTAAGTCACCATGTGAGAGCTGGGAACAAAACCCAGGTCCTCTACAAGAGTAACAAGTGTTCTTAACCACTAAGCCATCTCTCCAGCTCCTCTAATCCAAATCTTAATGGAGGTATCTCTGGTTAACTAATAAGTCATAGGACACAGCAAACACATGGGTCAAAGGAGACAGCAGGAGAGCTGGGTCACCTGGGAACCAGAAACTCAAGATAATAAAGATGCTCTCCATCTGATACATGGCTGAGAAGACAGAGCTGTGGAAAGAAGAGTGGACGATGGAGATAGCAAGCACCTTTGAAACACCAAAAAGCAGAAGAAGGGCAATGAATTCAATGGCCACACACTTAGATCCACACACCCTCAGGTGCAAAGTTTGGAAGTCAGAACACACACAGCATTGGCTCTATCCCCTGGCAAACACAGTTACAGGTGTGCTGAGAAGCTGCTGGTGAAACAGAGCAAGAAAGGTTGTCTAACAGGCAGAGTGTCACAGTAAATGGCCTCTCTTCCATGAGCATATTATTCATTTCCTGTGTACCTGTTTGTCTACGTCTCTCTGTCTCTCTTCCTACAAGATGCATGAATACCTACAGCCCTGTACCAGAGCACACTCCAAGTAAGAATCAAGGGAACAAGCTGCACCAGAGATGTCTCCACTAACTGACAGGAATTTCCAGAATCTTATCAGCTACCCTTAGATTCCAGACCAATCTGTCTGCCAGCATCTTGCCTTTCTCAGGCACTCTGGACAACATCTTTTTGTGTCGAAATCCTCCTTCAGTCAGGCTTCATGGTCAAGGCTGATAACTGCTACCTTCAAGTTCCCACACATTCTTGGTTTCTTTCGTACATTCCAGTCAGTCATCCAGTTCCAAGGCTCAATTTCATTCTTTCCCATTGATCTGTTGGCCTGATACATCCTTCAACATATTATAATAATCACAGCTGCAATCACCCCCCTTCCATGCTGTCATCACCATGATTATCATCGCAAACACAATTATCAGTAAGGAGACATGAAAACCCCATGCTTTCAGTCATGTTATCTTCTTGGCTTGACATCCTCATCAGGTATCAGTGTTCGTGAGAACGTAGCCAGAGGCCTTACAGGAAATTGAGTTCTTTCGATTTCTATTCCTATGTGTGTGCACGTGCATACACATGTGTACTTGCGTGCATACATATCTCTTTGTGCGTTCTTGGAACAGGACATGTTCCTTCTCTTCTACAAGAATATAGTAGAGATTTTCTTGACAGATCTGATTCCAGCCATATGTATGCTCTGTACCAGAGCTTGGATATTACAAGGCCTCAAGATCAAACCACTACTCTCTCAGAGTCTTTTCCTGCTTAGACCCATGGTTTGTCTGTTTCCTAACACAGATGTGTTTGAGTGGTTACAGTTATGAGCCTGAAGTTATGGAGTGTCTTGGAGAGTCCAGTTTAAGCCAGTTTAAGTCTAACCATAGAATCACATAAACCCTCAGAAACAGGGAACTTCCTCTGGTGAAAGATAGAAGATGTGTCAGAATTAGAAATCAGAAAAAGGTCTGTTTTTCATTCCATGCTGGAGAGTGCAGGGTTGCAGATGTGACTCAGTTGGCAGGATGCTTGAATGGCACGCAAAAGTCCCTGGGTTCAAATCTCAAGACTATGAGCTGTGTGTGGTGGTATATGCCCACAATTTTAGGATTTGGGAGGTAGAAACTGAAGGACAAGAAGATCAGTGTAGTTCCTGGCTCTCTCTCAAATTTGAGGGCAGTGTGGACTGTTTGATATCTTATCTCAAAAAGAAAAGGGAAGAAGAAAGAGGATACAGGATGACAAGAATACCATCTTAAGTAGCACACAGATCAATGAAATGGCACTTCAGTCCTGTGGTGACCAAGACCTGAATTCTCTCAATATTTCAGAGGCAGCTTCTTCCCCGAATCTCTCAGGCAGAGCCCAGCTGGCCAGCACCTTGCCTTTGGCCTTGTGCAACACAGAACAGAAAAAACAGCCAAGATAATCTAGATTCTGAACTACAAAGCAACGAGATGAGTTTGTGTTGTCTAAAGTCCCTAAACTCACAGTAATTTGTCCAGCTGCCGCAGATGAATATGATGTAGAATGGCATGCACACTCCTTCCGCAGGAATTCTAAAGCTTCATGAACTGAATTCCATTCCAGCATTCTCGCTGCCTTTTGCTGTGCTTACCAACGAAGTCAGTGTCCCTGCATCAAATAATATCTCACCTTCCATTACCTCATTACCCCACGTCCTCACCTATGCTTTTCTACATTGACTCTTATCTTGAGTTCCCCCCACCCCCGCTACTATCTGCCCAGAAATACTTTCCTGATCGCTCTTATCTAGAACCTCTGGCAATATAGTCCCCAAAGTCAAGTTATTTATCAGATATAGGACCCACTGTCAGTAGGCAGGGTTCTCTAAAGGAGCAGAACCAATAGGTGTACCTATCGTAAGAGGGCACTTATTAGATTGGCTCATACACCAGGGCCTAGGAGCCCAACAATGGCTTTCTGCATCCTGGAGAGGCTGAGAACCTGATAGCTGATCAACATGTAAAACTGGTTGCCTCAGCAACACCAGTACAGCACCAAAGGTCTGAAAGCTCACTGAAGAAATGCTGATATTGAGTCTGAGTTGAAAGGATGAAAAACCTGGGATCTGATGGCCACCAAGGATGGCATCAGCAACGACAAGAAGAAGGGGAACACTGTTTTCTCATCAGGTCTCTAAGTTCATGGACTGCCCATTGGAAAGTACCCACCTTGAAATATGGTTATCCCATTGTTTAATCTTCTCTGTATGTGTCCTCAGAAACATACCCAGAGATGTGTCTCCCAGCTGATTCCAAATCCCTTCAAGTTGATCGTCAAGATCAAACACAGCCCCACTCACATTCAAATTATGAAACTAATAGTTTATTAAAGAAGTGTTTTAATATCTACAGTGTGCCAAAAATGACCATAAAGCAGTGAACAATTCTCCACAAACCATGTTCTTGCTTGGTGTGCCTTTCTTATCAGGGTTACTATCATAACAGATTTTGTTTTTGTGGTAGTAACTGAAAAATTTTGGTTGAGAAAGAGACTATATAAAAATGAAAGAGCCTATGGAGATAATTGACTTCACCAATTACAGTGTTGAGATTAAAGATAAAGCAAATTAAAGCTAGGTAAGAATGAGACCCTAGCCTAAGGTCAGTGTCAAATTTCAGTCTTAGAGCTCTAATTCAAAGTTCAAGGCTGATCTCTCTCCCGTGTCTCTCCCTTTCTTCATGCAGATGTTTAATAAAGATTATAATCAAGCAGCAAAGCTCGTGTGTCATTGGCATCAATGATGGAAACATCTCCCAGCGCTTTTTAAAGAATAACAAAATACTCATAAACCGGTTTATGCTTTATACAACCCATTTATAGATCAAAGAATTAGCACCTACCTTTCTTAATGATGTCTCCAGTTCTTAGGACAGTATCACACAGTGCTTTCCCTCCTAAGATAGAGTTCCAACAATCAGACTTAACTGAAAGTTATATTCATTTCCAAAGTAATAGATTAGGAGGCACTAGAGAGATGGTCAAGCAAGTATGAGTGCTTGCTGCTCTTTTCAGAGGCCTGCACACACATTGAGTGACTTAAGACTTCCTCTCACTCTTGTTTCAGAGACCCAATATCCTTTTTTTAGCCTCTTCAGGCACCCACACACGAGTGAACAAATATACCTAGAAAGACTCTTTAAAGTAAACCTTAAGAAAATAAAGGAAACAATTTTTTATGTGCCCTGGGTAGCAAGAAATAGACAAAAAGTAACTTTGTTCTTCACAAGAACATTGGCTTACGTTTGCAGCAAGGCAAAAAGGAAGCTAAAATGATAATGTTTGGAACTGGGGTGAAGCTTTAAACTTCATGTATGAAGCCAAGAGATTTCTTCCAGGATTTGTGAACATGGCAGTAGTGGATGATATACAGTCAGTAAAAGATGAGCTTGCTTCCTCACCTGTTCTCCTCCCTAACATTTAGAGACCACATTCCATTGTTAAGGATTGATTTCACATGGCTGACGCTGAAGAGGAGTTCTTGATGTCCATTGAACCTTTGAAAGATGCAGATCTTTGAGAGAGCTAGCCACAACAATGGGCAGCTACAAAGCCAAGCATGTCCAGTCAGCCATATCATTGGGGAAGCGTCTGACTGATGTTCTCAAGACAGAACATTTGAGGTCAACTGGTGGCCTGGTGTCTGTGTGTATTATACACTGGGCATGTAAGAAGTCTATATATTAAAAAGACAGAGTGGTCACCCTATATTGTCTTGGTATTTTCTTCTGTTTGAGTGGCTTTCTTCTTATACAATTGGTCACTGTCCAGACTCCCTCCAAAGCAACAGTAACAGAGACAACTTGAAACAGACTTCAGGATAGTATACATCACAGAATAGGACAGAGAATTTAAGGACTACTGGCACAAGCCTGTGACCCCAGATACTTGAGAGGCTGAGGTCAGAGGACCACAAATATAACGCCAGTCCTTAGACTACCTAGTGAACTCAGGACCCATCTGGGAAACTTGGTGAGACCTTGTCTCAAAACTAAAAGGAGATCAAGATATAGTTCAGTGGTAGAGCACTTAGTGGTCCGCATTCCGTGTCCCATACTGCCACAGAAAAAAAGGTATAGTGTCACAAATGAAATAATTTGGTGTTTGACAAAGGTACAAATGTGATTCTATTGAGAGAAAAGGTTTTAAAAAACGAAAATGAGCATTTCAGCAAATGGTGGCAAAATGTTGCTTAACTAAATGGAAAAGTCAGAACTTGAGCCTTCATGTCATAATAAAAGTTAATTCTATGTGGATCACAGGATTAAATATGACATATAAAACTAGAGCTTCTAGTAAGAAATGTTGCAGGATGTCTTTATATTCTTCAGATATACAAAGGTTTGCACTAACAATAATGAAAAAGCTAACTATAAAAAAATCATTAAGTTAAACTATGCATATGTATGTGTGTATATGTGTTTTACATTAAAAAATCAGAAGGTTAAAATATGCAACATAGAATGAAAGAAGATAAGTGCAGATAAATACATCAATAATATGTTTATATAGAATTATAATTTATTGATTTTAAAATTTTCACATTAGAATGTTCTTAACATATATATGACAAATTAATAATAGTTACAAACAGAAATACAAACGTAGCTAAGATTGGATTGGATACCTCACCAAATTGTGTATCTGAAGTTCTGATTTGCACCAAGAAAAGTACCCAGTGCTTCTAATCATCAAAGAGATGTAAACTAGAGACATAGTGTTCATTACCCTAGCACCAAAGCAGGTTAGTCCAGGAGTGACTCAGCTCTTCGGCTATGTCTTGAGAATCTAATTCCTATCACAAGGTCTTTACACTGTAACCATCAAGCACACAAACAGTTCCTAGGCCTGTGTGGGTTCTGCAGGCTGTTGAGCCTACTGATATTTAATGTGTTGTCCCATTCCCTAATCCCCCAGCCTTGTGTATTTCCTTTTACACAGGGTCAGACCAGTGCTTGGCCACAGACCTCCAGATCCCTCCTTTTGGAGTTCTTTTTCTATGTAGCTCCATATTTTTCTATATACTGCCTGCAAATTCTATCCACAGTGGCTCTCCTGAGGTTCAGTCTTGATGAACTGAACTCAATGTGAGTTCTCCTCTGCTGCTTTATACCCAGGAAACGCTCTCCAAGCAGTGATCTTGGATGATTATAGGGATAATTGCATCACTTCTGCAGGAACCCCAGTCCTGAAATACCTATTGTAGGATGACTGAAAACTGAAATGTATTTTGTCTGCTCTTCTTGAATAAGATGGGACTATAAATAGAGTCTTGAGTAGTTTATTGTAGTCATGAGCCAAAGTCTGTTATTAGTTGCTTTCCCCATAGCTTAGCCAAATACCTGACTAAAAGCAACTAATGAAAGGAAGAGTTTTATTTTTTGTTTATGATATGAAGGCATAGTTCATCATGGTGAGAAGGCATGGTGGAAGGAGAAGCCCTTGGCAGTAAGAGCAGAAGCACAAGGCTGTTTTGCTCATGTCTGGACGGATCAGGAGGCAGAAAAGAGAAAGCCCGTGCTGAACTCATTTTCTCTAGTCAGCTTAGTCCAGGACTCCAACCAATGGGATGGTTCCACCCACATTCAGGGTAGGTCTTCCATCCTCTGTTACAGCTCTTTAGAAATAACACCAAAGACTCATCTAGAAGGGTGTCTTCTCAGGGATTCAACATTCAGTCAAGTTGACAATGAAGATGAACCATTACACATTCTCTGTATTTTACATCTCCTGTGACACAGATGCTTGAAGATATTGCTGCTTTTCTACTTCTACCATTTGGTTTTGGTTTTTGAGAAAAGGTTTCTCAGTGTAGCTCTGGCTGTCCTAGAACTTGCTCTGTAGACCAGGCTGACCCCAAACACAAGGATCTGCCTGCCTCTACCTCCTGTGTGCTGAGATTAAGGATATGCACCACCACACCCAGCAGTTCTACCATTCTGGACGCCTTCAATTCAAATTACTAAAACAATGAAGTACTTGGAGATAATCCTAACTGCAGCTCCTCACAGAAGCCCCGTGTCTCAGCTGCATGCTAATCGTCTCAGAAATTTGAACCATCACAAAATCTTCGGGGTAGATATTATTTATATTATCTCCATTTCACAAGTGTTAAAGCTGGTATTTAGAGAGGACTTAATGAAACTCATTGACTAATACATTGGGTAGCTTACATACACGTGTAGTTTGAGTACACATGAATCTGTACCACAAGGCCTCAACCATAGCATTTTTTTAAATCACATAAAAGACAACTGAAGAAAAAACTGAAATTAAAATGTTCATTAATGCAGAAATTTTAAGTTGCTCTTAAAGTTTGCAAAACGGGTAATTGCTATATTGCAGAGAGAAAGGGAGAAAGAGACTATACATATTTCTATGCACGAGTGTCTCGTGGAGATGATAGAGCAGCCTACTGACCACATTGACCTCTGGAGGTCTCCTCTGTCTTTGCCTGCTATGCTGAAATCATATTCATTTCTCAGTTATTTTATTTGTCTCCTAGGGTTGCCATGGAAAAGTAACACAAACTGGGAGACTTAAAAGAACATAGCTTGTAGATCTAGATGTTAGATAGTCTTCTTCAGATTTTAGCAGGCCCTCCCATGCCCTCAGCTTTGGGAACAATCTTGCTTGATACCCTCTACCTACCAATCTCTCCTGGCCATCTCTGCCTGTGGCTTCATCATTCTGGTGTTTATCTTGATCTTCACATGACTTCTACCTTCTATTTGATTGTCACTAGAATTCAGGTTCACCTAATTCCAAGATGATTTCTTCAAATAGTCACTTTAATTACATTTGGAAAAAAATCTATTTCATAAAAGGGTTCCTTCATGTACCAGGGATTAGGATTTGGTATATTATCTGGGGAATAGCATCTGGTCCACTGCAATCTCTATGGGAACAATGGTATTATTCTAAGGTGACCACTGTCTTAGATCCTACAACAGGACCAGTGAGCCGTTTTGATGGAGAGGTGCTTGGCTACCTCTGTGTTCATTTTCATTGCTGTTGATGTTTTTAGAGAGTTAAATGCAAAGGAATTCCCTTTTTCTTTGCTTCCTAAACTCCGTGTGTACTCTAGCAGAATCTTGTTGCGCTGTGATGCAGGCATTAACCTTCTCTAGTTGTTTATAATCCATGACTGGGAAATAAGTCTAGACATGCAAATCTGTACAAGACCAACGTCTAGCTTTTCTTCCTTCCATCTTTCCTTCCTTCCTTTCTTTTTTCTTTCAACTGTTATTAATTCTTTGTGAACTTCACATCATGCATTCCAGTCCCACTTATCTTCCCTTCTCAAATCTGCCCTCTGCCCTTGAAACCTCCCACCAAATTAAAACAAAATTTAAAACAAAACCCAATGTCCAATCAAAAGAAAGAAACAAAATAAAAACAAGAAGAAGAATCTTGTCAAGGAAGCTGAAGTATGGCCCAATGAGATACACAGTTTACCCGTTAGTCCATTCATGTTTACTTGCAAGCATTCATTGCCATGAGTCATTGGTCTGACTTGAGGCCTCTAGTGTCTGCTACACCACTGATAATGGGCTTTCACTAGGGCTCCTCATGGATATCCTGTTGTTGTTCTGTGTCATGGACACACACAGGAGATCAGGCCTCTGTACTCTGGACAGTACACTAGAGCTGACCCTGTTGCCGGGGTCACAGGTGAGCCAGCTATAGATAGGCCTTGAGAACAGAAGAACTGACTCTGCCCATCCCCCTCTTAGGCTCCCTATAGCAATCAGGAGAGAGAGCCCTGCACAAACCAGGCCAAAACAGTAGAGCTAGACCTAGTAATATGAGTGAGAGTGGCCTGCATCTGAGGGCATAAGAACAGGCAAACTGGCCCTGCTCCTTGTGTAGGTGCATTGGGTGAACTAGCTGAGGCAGTTCTGGAGAGCTTGTCCAGGTAGTGATGATGAGGGAAAACTAGCAAGCTGACTAACCCAGCTACCCCCCAGGCCCGGAACCGGGACTATGAGTTGGCCCACCCCAGTATCCACTGAATCTATGATGGATTCAGTGTGAAGCATGTGAAGGGATGAACCTACAGATTCAACCTCTTAACTTTTCTATCAAAGCCTGAATAGTTTTTATATCCAGGAATTTTTTTTTCCCTTTGGGCAGCAAGACAACTTTTGGATCTGTACCTCTCCCGGTTCAGTGCTTTTCTTCACATATCTAATAACCAGCTCTCTTGTTTTGCAACTTCCTTTTAACTTCTTTCCCTGCCACACACATGCACTTGCTTTTTTAAATTCTCCTTGATGTTGCCAATTAAGTATTTTTGAGCAATCTGGAGTTGAATTTGGAAGGCATCAGACATAATAGCTAGGTTATTACCACAGTATACCAACGTGGGCTCATTAGCAATCATCTTTTCTTTTCACCTTGCCACAACATAATGAGGTTATTAATTAGAGCAAGAAATGGGGGCCATTTTCTTTCAAAGCACCATATCTCTTGCTCAGTAGTTTTAACCTCTCGAATAGGAGTCTGTCATTCCCTCACACTGTATCAGATGCCCACCCGTCAACTGTGATCAAAATGACACAGGCATATTGCTTCCACTGTAGCTACATGTGTGGAGTGAGGGAGGAGGCCATTGAGAGGGATATTGGGCAGATAATTTCGAGGAGCCCTGTTACTTGAGTCACAGAATCAGCGGTGTGGGGCTCACAAACAGCTTAACACAAGACTGACTGCTCTAGGGAAATCAGCCTGCTAACAATGGCATCTTCTAGTCAGAGTTAGAGTGGCTGCTTCCAGGGAGGCAGAAGTGAGTTGTGCTTATGACAGTGGGCTCTTGAATCCGAAACTCATGGATTCTAACTGATGTGCTCATTGCGTGGTCCTGAGCATGTCACCTGCCTCTCGTCTTCCTTTTTCAAAGGGAGATAAAAATTCCATTGCTAAATTTGAGATGAAGCCTGAATGTGCACTGCACAATAATAGAAGTGTACATTAAACACAAACATCCTACCCTAGTAGTGTTTGATGCCTCGTTTTGTTTGTTTGTTTTGCTTTCTCCTCCAGGCAGAGTTCTCTGAGCTGAACCTGGCTGCTTATGTTACCGGAGGCTGCATGGTAGACATGCAAGTTGTGAGAAATGGCACCAAAGTTGTGAGGTAAGCAAACCTGAGCTACAGAAGCCATCTGAAAAGTGTTTATAAGAAATCTCACAGAGACACCTTCAGCCACCCCTCCCCCTAGCCCCGCCTGCTGTCTGTGGCCACTTTCAGGTGTCACGTATACATCCCTGCGCCAGATAATTTCCACAGAGTCCCAGGTGCCCCTGTAGCAGAAATGATTAATGGCACAGGCACATGAGAAGGAACGGTGATGCCCAGGAGGAAGGCTTGGGGTGAAGGCATGGGTTCTGTTTGTGGAGCTGTGACCCCGTTCTGCCTGTGTTTAGTTCCTACTGTACTCTGTTTCTCACACACTTGTGGAGAGAACGACACTGCAGCCAGAGGCTGCCAGTTTCCACGGACTAGTACGTATGAGAGCAGCCTACCCACAGTGTAAAGGGTTAGCAGCAAGAACAGACTCCATCCCAGGGTCACAGCAGACGAAGCATTCAGAGCGAAACCCTGCATATCAGATTCTCCAGAAAGCTGTGCAGGATGTGTGCTGATCTGGACAGGAAGTGAGGGAATTCTTCAGAAGTCAGAAATGACAAATACATGTCCACCAGAGAGATAAGAATCACATAAATGCAGCCCCTATGTGGCTAGGCACGGGGAAGGAGATGCACAGGCCAATGTGTGAGGGTCTAAATGAGTAAGGTATGACTCTCGGGTCTGGAAAAGAAGGAAAAGCAACCATCTGGGGGAAAGGTAGCATATGTTTAGCATCTTGTCAAACAATAGTACGGGAGTTATTCTTGGGCTGGGGAGAGGGTCTGAGAATTCTTCAAGTTAAAAACAGCCTTGCAGGTAAATACAGGCAAGCAATGGAGCATGGTTGAGGAAATCGAAACGATTGGCTAGTGCAATTATTTATTGCGTGTTTCCTTAGCACAGGGAAGGTATTGTGTGGCTTCCTGTTTCCAGTAGGCCACCACTAAAACCTAGTTTCCAATAATTGTAATGCTTAGAAACCTTCAGAGAGTTGGTATGACAATGGGGATTACCAGGGAGAGATTATAATAAAACAAGGGAGGCCAAGAAAGATAAATAAGAATTGTTATTATTTGTATGTTATTATTAGCAGAACCTTTGGGATGTGGGGCCAAGCTGGAGGAAATAGGTCACCAGGTAGGCCTTAAGTTATATCTAGTTCTACCCAGGTCTTCTGAACTTTTTCCATTTCCTGACTAGCTACAGTGTGAGGATCGGTTCCCTGTGCCCCCACAAGCCAGTGGGCCATACCTTCCCCACAGTGATGGCCTGAAATCCCTCCGAAACTGTGGTCCAAAATCTGCTTTGCCTCGCTTAAGTGGCTTCAGTCGGGTACTCTGTCACAGTGATGGAAAAAGCAACTACCACAAGGACAAAAGCCACTGTGTCTTTAGGCTGACTATGTGCTGGTGTCCCAGATTAGAAATTGGCTTTGATAGGCTAAGGAGGGAAAGGGAAAAGGAAGTCAACCCTCAGCCCTGCCTGTCTTGGAGAGTAATGAACTGAGATCCCAACAGACTCCATCTTCAAGGTGAACAGGAAACCAGAGTACCTGAGCCCTCACAGATTGAATTGAGGCCTAGGAAGCTTGGACATTAAACTTGATGCCAGTTCATGGCAAGCATGCAAGAAGTATAAGTTCTTTATAAAAAGATACACTTTCGGTCAGACGGTGATGGCACATGCCTTTTATCCCTCAACTCAGGAGGTAGAGGCAAGCAGATATTTGTGAGTTCCTGGTCAGCCTGGTCTACAAGAACTAATTCCAGGACAGCCATAGAAATCCTATCTCAAAACAAACAAACAACAAACAAAAATCACCATACTTTCATGCTATGCTTTGGAGAGTTCTTTATACAATAGTTAGCACATGGTCAAAAGTAAGTAGCATTAGTGTCAGGAAATAGCAGAAACAGGAGTAGTGGACCACAGAAGCTAGACTTCAGAGAGACTAGCCATTGCAGTTGCCAGACACAGATTAGTAAAGGAGAAAGTGGTGTAATTGTCGAGAGGAAAGGAAAATCAAATTGGGAAATATTGGCAAAAAACAGGGAACTATAAAAACTAAGCATTCTGGTTTGAGCTTGTTCAGATCTTCTGTACCATGTCACAGTGCCTGTGGGTGAATATCTGCACCAGCTCTGTTGTCTATGGCAAGGGATGTTTCCTTGAAGTTATCTGCCACCCCACTTAGGGCTGACTGTGCCGAAGGTCCTCATTCTCTGCATGTTGTCCCCATGTGATTCTCTGTGTTGATTACCATCTACTGCAAGAAGCAGATTCTCTGATGAGGTACAGCAGTGCATTGTATGGGTATGGCGCTATGTCATTAAGAGCCATTTTACTGCTGTTCGTTTAGCAGAATAATTATAGTAGATTTTCCCCTAGGATCCATGATCTATCCAACTTCAGGTTCTTGGCCTCATTAAAAGTCAGGGTATGACCTGGGCGGTGGTGGCGCACACCTTTAATCCCAGCACTCGGGAAGCAGAGGCAGACAGATCTCTGTAAGTTTGAGGCCAACCTGGTCTACAAGAGCTAGTTTCAGGACAGACTCCAAAGCTACAGAGAAACCCTGTCTCAAAAATTCAATCAATCAATCAATCAATCAATCAAGAGTTCAAACCAAAAGTCAGGGTATGGATTCCATCTCAAGTAGCCATCCTTAAAAAAGAGAAGGGGAAGTGGACACAAAGTCCTACCCTAGTAAAAAAGATATTTGCAGTTGATAGTTGCTGGGAGAGGAAAAATCTGTTTTCTTCAATGGAGTGACACTGGGTAAGAAACCACACTACAGGCCAAGCTGCATACTAAGGAATAGTTGGCCAACACAAAATGGACTCCATGTTTTCGTTTGTTTGATTGGTTTGGTTTTAATTGTTATTACTGTGTTCTTTTATGTGTGCTTTTTTATTTGTTTTGGATTGATTTTATCTTTTAAGAGAAAAAATACAAAGACTTAGGGAGGGAGAATCTGGAAGGAGTTGGGGGAGGGGAAACAATATGACCAAAGCATATTATATTAAAGAGTTTAAGTAAACAGTGCTAAAAAACAGAACTTCTAGAAATGGAAAACTATAATTGCAAAAATGATTGGATGTGTTGTGTTTAACAGCACGTTAGACACAGTTGAGAAAGCATTCATGGAACTAAATAAATTGTCCTGAAGGAGACAGAGAGAATGAAGGACATTAGGAATGACTAAGAGTAGGCTAGATTTCATCATATGCTAGAACGTTCATCCACTCATAGGGTCAGAAGAAAAGAGAAAGAATTAAAGAATGAAGCAGAGGCAGGAGTGCAAGGAATAATTCCTCCAGCACAATATTCCAAGCCAGAAGCTCAACACAGTTGAGGCATGATTAGGAAAAAGAATTCTAAACCGACATGTCTGTGTAACTTTAGAAAGATTTAAAAAAAAATTCTTGAGAGTAGGCAGAATTAGGGAAGTAAATTTCTTTTATGGTAATAACAGAGTGATAGCTTTGAAAAAGCCATGATGAGGATGCCTTCAGAGTAGTGACGAAAATGAGGTGCCAGCCTTTCATTCCACCCCTAGGGAAACAGCTTACAAGAATGCTTAACAAATAAAAACCAAAGAGCAAATCCTCGCTAAGGAAAACTTGCAAGTATTTAAGACAAAGAAAAGTGATCCCAGAGAAAGGTAGGCTGCAAGAGGTGAAAAGGAAAGAAGAGAGTGTATGTGGGTGGTTGTTGTTTTTAGGTGATCATGGTAATAAACTACTGATAGGGTAGTAATGGCGATTATAAAGTGGGTCTGTGTAGGTAGATAAAGAGACTCTCCCCTAGTCTACTGACTACCCCATTGTGTTCACTCTGTCAATGGGCATAGCCATGGAACTGCTGTCCTGCCTCCTAGTTTACCATATTCCTGTCCCTGAAGTCATGTCCTTGTTTCTTCTTTGCCCAGAGGTTCCTTGGGCCTTGTAGTGGAGATGAGTACCAGTCTAGCAAACTTGATACAAACCCTCAGACTTGTCTAGAAAGTACGCATTCACCAGGAAGCTACAGCTTGATTTACACTGTGACCTGCAGGTAGAAAGCAATGGAATCTTCCTTATGCTTGTGGGACCATGACAAGCCCTAGCTGTGCTCTCCCAAGTTAGAGTGTTGAGCAGTTCTTTTGACTTGTGGTATTTCCTTTCAGAGGCATTTAGATGTCCTATTGGAGATGCCAATAGGCATTTTGCCCAGCGGCCATGGTTGTTATATATGTCAGCAGGGCCTATACCCAGATAGTGCTAAGCATCATCTCCAGGTGTCAGTGGGAGTCTTGCTGGTCAGTTGAGTAAAGAAGTTGGGATCTCACTAATCTGGGCAGGCATCATCCTATCCACACAGAGCCCAAGCTAAGAGCACAAAAGGCCAAGCTGAGACAGAACTTCTGTTCTCCTGTCCTCTGTCCTCAAAGCTCTCAGTTGTCACGGTTTCACACTCGAGGATTTACCTCAGTGGTCTCTGAGTTCTTGGGCCTCAGTCTGAGAATGACACCATTGGCTCCCCTGCTTCTCAGAACTCCACACTCACGGAACCCCACCACTGGTTCTTCAGCTCATAGATGAAATATTATAGGACTTCTCCATGGTCATGTGCACTAGTCTTGGTAGCACATTTTTGTTGCTCTGTGTTCTGTTGCTTCTGTTTCCACAAAGAACTTAAGGGTCTCGCATTCCAAGAGAATAAGATGGTGGCAGAGCAAACCACTGCTCGTCTTCTCCATCACTCATGTCTTCTATTCTATGACACAGCACCTATATAATTTTCCACCACAATGACCCCTCTCTACCTCATTGTCTGGGCGGTGTGTGCAGCTGACAACATATGACCAGCCCTAGCCTATTGGGCTGTCAGCTTGGACTCAAGGTGAGACAACAGGATTTTTTCACAAGACTTTTTCTAGAGCTCTTGGTTAGCAGGCATGTGCATTTTACAGGGGCTACTGAGCTGCTGGGGTAGATGTCCAGAGATCCTGAGCTGTTAGGGTGGATGCCTGGAGCTGCTGGTGGCTCTCTGTCTCTCTGAGTGAATGACCTGCCAAAACCGAAGCCAAAGCAAAGGAAATCACAGCCAAGAGAGACAGTGACCCGGTGATGTTACTCAAGACTGAGTCTACACTCTTCCTCAGACTTGAGCCAAGAACAATCCCTTTTAGTTGAAGCCAGTTTGAACAGTACATGCAAAATTCATGAATTTTTATTTCTTTAACAAACACTTTATAGCGTTTCCTATGTGCTAGGCGCTGTTCCAAGCACTTACCATATATTAACTCATTTTATCTTTTCAACAACCCCATAAGGTGTGTGCTATTAAATCACAGTTTTATAGATAAGAAGGTTGAAAAACCAATGGGTTGTGTAATGGAATCCAGGTGTCCAGCCAGTGAGAGGTGGAGTTCAGCCAGTCTGACTCCAGAGCCTGTGTGTGGCTTCTCTGCCCTGATTGCCCTCTTTAATAAGAGGGAGAGTATTTCATAGAATTGTTTAAAGAGGTGTTAAGTTCCCCCACTGTGAGCAGTACATAAGAGGACAGTTCAGCAACTGTTTGAAAGAATCCAAGAGTCTGACTTATAGACAGGATCTAGGGGAAAGGTCATTACCACTTACTGACGGATTCCTGTGCCAAATGGGAGCTTCTCTATCTGCACAACCCTATAAGATAGACCAAAGAAACAAGGGGACAGTGACATTTGGCAGTAGGTATCCTTCTTCAGCCTGGGTGAGGGCATTGTGTGACTGTGGGTAACACCTTCTCTGGAACACTTAATTCTAACAACTACCCCCAGAGTTCAGTGAGGAATAGACAAGGTGGTATGTGCTAATCCCTCAGCTGTGTCTCGACCAGGATAATCCTTAAATTAAATGCTGGTAATTATTAGCCCATTTTACAGAGGGAGCAACCAAGTCGCAGCAACAGAGGTTCGCTTGGAGCCATGGAATCGCTTTCCTCATCAGACTTCTAGAGCTTGGCAGGACTTGAATCTGAACCAGGCCTCTGATGCAGTGCCAGAGGCAGCCCCAGGTGTCTCTAACTCCCTACAGTTCCCTCTGTCTTCCTCCCAGCGTCTGTTCCCACTCCCCCCACCCAAGTACAGGTGGACTCCAGATCTCCAGAGAGAAGACAGCAGGAACCTGAGATCTGGGTTAGTCAGTGCTCAGTCACTATGATGAGATACCTAAATTTAATCCACTTAAGAGAAGGCAAGGTTTATTTTGACTGGAAGTTCCAGATGTTTTGGTCTGTGGTTGCTTGGCCCTATTGTCTTGGAGATGGTGGCATCCAGTAAATCTTGGTGGATATGTGACACAGAAGAAATCACCACCTCAGGGTGCTTGTGAAACAAAGAGAACAAGGGTAAGAAGGAACCAAATACCAATGTCCTTCCATGGCACAGGCCAATGACCTAACTTCCTTCTACTAGGCCCCACCTGCTGAGAGTTCCACCACCTCCCAACACCTTGAAGGGCTGGGGACCAAATTATGAGCATGTGACCTTTAGGGACAAATCAGATCCAAACTTAAGCAAGCTTTCTGCAGGGGCGGAGCAGGGACAGAGCTCATGTGGGTTAGCCCAGTGCTGTTTTCACCCAGAGTTCAGAACTGGAGAGGTCAGACCTCTGAGCCCCAACTCCTCACCTTAAAGAGCACTCATACAGCTTGTGTGACTTTTGTGAGCACCACATGAAATAGCGTATGTGAAAAGTTTAGTTTATTTATTCTGTAAATATTTGTTAAGGACTCACTATGCCCTGGGCAGCATTTCTGAAGCTGGGAATTACATCACAAATTGTATGAGGCGAGAGACAGAATTCACCCCTTCTTGCTTGTTTAAATACAAGGACTTTAGTGAAGGAGCCATTTGTAGAGGAATGTGTGGGGCTGAAGGGACGGAGAGGGGACATACGATCACAGGTAGAACATCGCAGTCTGAAAATCTAACCCTTAGTACTCCCAAATTCAAAACTCTTAGAGTTCTTTCATGACGTCACAAGTGGAAAGTTCTGCTCGGTTAATGTGTGTTTAGTACACAAAATTACAGAAAACTATTATAGTACATTATCCCCGGCTACTTATATAATGTGTATCTAGACTACAAATGAATTTTGTGTTTAGACTTGAGTCCTGTTTCCAAACTATGTAAATATGCAATACATGTAAATATATGTAAATATTCTAAAATCCAAAACCATCTGAACTGCAAAAGGTTTTAGCGCACCCTGCCCGGTCTTCTTGCAGGCCTGTGGTTGAGCAGAGGGAGTGTCTGCTGGAGTTGGGGGCTGGGACACAGTGTTGAGTCCAGGAGTTAGGAGAGGGAGGCCAGGAGGTGGTTGTCTGTGGAATCCACAGGAGGCATGGCGGGGCAGAGAGGGAGTCTGTAGCTGGTGTTGTGTTGCACTAGAGACAAGTCTGAGGGATTGGATTTGGTTGGGGACCAGAGAGGGCAGATAAGATCTGCTGGCAGCCTTCTTGGTCTTCTGGAAGGCATGGCCTGTCGTTCTTCACCTTAGCTTCTGAGACAGGGTTTCTTAATGAACTTCTCATTTGGCTGGACAGACTGACCAGAGAGCCCCAGAGACCCTCCTGCCTCTGCCTTCCAGTGCTGGAATTATAAGTGCATGCCACCACTCCAGCTTTTTAAGTAGATTTGGGAGATCAAACTGGGGATCTCTCATGCTTGCAAAATAAACACCTTCCTGACCGAGCTATCTCCACAGCTCAGGTGTCCTCCACTTTACGGGGTCCTGGTAGCAAAGTGTACCCAGTTCTCAATCTGGTATATCTGAGAAGTTCATAGACCTGGTTTTCCTGATATGATTTTAACATGCCCATGGCTCATATATGGTCATATTGCAACCATAAAATAGTTCAAATTTACTTTATATTCTTACATATATTTATAGGTTAAAACCCTTTCTACTTTTAGGAATAAATCATTTGTCAGTGTGTGCCTTGCAGGCAGTGTGTACAAACTGTGTTGCTATGTGCCCACTGTGGAACATCCTACCACTGTGTGTCTATTCAAATTCTTCCTTAGTACACAACATTACAAAAACCAACTATACAAAACAACCTCCAGGCTAGTTATATAACATAAATGTGAAACACAAATGAATTTTGTGTTCAGAGCAATTAAAGTCAAAAGCTAATTTAAAGCAGAGTCTCTCAGGATGACAAGTTGCAGCCAGTAGGACCACTATTTTATGGGGTACGGAGTGACTTGGACCAGGGCACAGCCTGGTGCCAACAGGTGGGCACTGGGAAGAGATCCTACCACCCTTTCTGTGCATAGCTAGAGCTGTACTCTAGTAAAGCTGTGCACATGCCAGAAGGCAGGAGAACTAGGTTGATGCTGCCCACCGGACCAGGCTTGCTGGGGCTCTGAGCAGAACATGGAGGAGTATGGAAAGAATGGGGCCAGTCTTGGAAAAGAGAGTAATCTGTGGACTCTTTGGTGAACAACCTCACTAAGCCCCTGCTCCTGAGGTCAGATTCTGATATCGGTTTATACGTTTTAATTGATAGCTTAGCCATCAGTCATTGCAGCAATTAAATTGATAGCCCTTCTCATTCAGCTCTCTGGCACACAAACCAGAGGTGCATGGCCAGCCAGCTTGAGGTGCTTGAAGCTCCTAAGGAAATAAGCTAATTCTATTTAGAAAGCAAGGCAAGGGTCAACTCTGGCCATGTTGAAATCATGTTCTGTGGATGGCAGGGCTCTTCTGGGCTCAGTCGGGAGCCTGACTCCACCAAGCAGTGAGAAAAGGGGCAGCCGTGTTCACCCAGACAGATGGAATTGAAACGTTGAATGAGAGACACCAAGAATGCAAAACACCCAAGGAGGCAGACATTAATGAGGCCCAAGCTAATTATGCAAGCCAACTCTGAGTCTGTGGCATTGGGCAATTCTAAATGGCAGGCAGCCATTCAAACCACAGCCGCTGATAATGTGCATCAATCATTAGAAGGTCAGACCTCAGACAGTGGAGAGGGAACCGTAAGGCATTAGGAACCAACATTTCAAGGAAAAACGGTTCCCAGGTTCTACCACTCCCAAGCTAACCATTTGCTGGGAGGATACGTGAAGCAAGAGAGATACGCCTGAATTTATCCTAGCTAGAAGGGGACAGATCATCAGATCATGAAGATTTCAAATTGCCTCTCAGAAATGTCTGTGCACAATTCCCCTTGTACAGATGGGAAAACTGTCGCCCTGTGCAGGAAGGGAGAGCAGTATGTCCGAGCTCCCTAATGTCAGAGCTGGAGCCAGTTAATCCGCAACCTTCTCCAAACTCTAAACATTCAAAAAAAAAAAAAAAACTGGTCTGGAGATTTGATTCAGTAAGTAGAGTGTTTGCCACACAAGACTCAGGAGCTTGACATGGATCACCAATACAGCAGGGGCATGTCTCTGTCATCCTAGGACTGGGAAGTGAAACGGGATCCCTGGAACTTGCTGGCCAGCCAGTCTTGCCAAATGGGCAGACTCAAGGCTCAGTGAGAAACCCTGTCCCCCCCCAAATAAAGCGGGCAGTGATTGAGGAAGACTCTGGTTCCCACATGCACTGCATACACACTTACTTACACACTGCATACACACTTATGCACATACACACACTTTGTATTTATTTCACACATATTTCCCCCAAACTTTGAATTTTAAGTTCCAGATATTTATTCACCGAGTAAATACTGAGCATCAGGCAGAGCTCGCAAGTTTAATGCAGAACCCTGTTCCCACTTTCCCTTTAAGGCGCCTGAATGTGTGGGAAATGTTCATTGACTGCTCTAAATCTGTCTATACCCACGAGCTTCCTGTCCTCCATTCATTCACTACTGGAAATAGAGGATACTGTCGTGAAGCAGACAGCCCACGTGCTGATATTTAAGTTGTGGATATGGATCCTAACAGCAGATTCTGGGAGGCCAGCTGGTGTCTGAGACAGGCAAGCACAGATACTTCTCTCAAGAGCTGACTTAAGCAAAGCAGAGAGAGACCAGAGTGAGCCCTGTGGTTCTGGAGGAAGGGCCTCAGCCTCTCATTGGACAGAATGTAGATGCTAAATTTCTTTATTCAGTGTGGAGACAGAGCTCAGAGCCTTGTGCACCCAACACAAGCACTCTGTCAACTGAACCATATCACAAGCTGTCTGGGGCACAACCTTTATATGTGTTAGTCACACTTCTTGAAACACCTCCATAGTCAGGAAATCCCCTCAGCCCCCTTGTTCTCTTTCCAGTCGGCCACCAGACATCCCCTTCTCAGTGAAAACTTGCCAGACTATAAGCTCCCTATTCTCTAGGCTCAGTATCACATTTTCTTTTCCTTCAGGCCTGTATATCCCCGCTCAAGGTGATTGATGGATCGACACCTCTGGTTTTAGATAACACAAAATATGCAAATGTAAGGTAGTTGTAATATAATATAGATATGCATAAGGAATGTCAGAATGGAATTTAGTTTCCTGCACTACTTTCTAGAGCATGAGATCTGGTAGGCAGGGGGTTTCTCATGTTCCCATTTTTTCCCTCTCTTACCTGTCTGGTTTTCAGCACCATGTGCTCAGAGGGTGTGGAATACACACACACACACACACACACACACACACACACACACACACACACACGTGTTCTGCTGAGTGCTTGTCCTGTACTGGGACAGACTCCTGGGGGATAGTCACCATCTACTCTCCACATCTCCCTGAGTTGATCTATTCCTGAGCACCTCTTTAGAGACAGCTTTTCTGAACTGTAGCTCCAGCTCCTGGCACAGTGCCTGACTTAGCTGACATCAACCCATAGCTAGCTGGCAATTCCCAACAAATGAGAGTCTGAAAATGTAGTAAAGTGAATGATTCACCGGTGAGGAACTTGACTGCGGTTGGCACCAGGCGGGAAATTTGTGACACCACCCTTGACCTCTGACCCTGAGGAATCATATGGTTTAGGTCAGAGGTTGACATACCTTGTCACTGTGAGGTCCAGTATAGCAGTCTTTGAAGGAAGGAGGCCCCTTCTGCCTCAGCCGAATGCTCTCAGGCAGAGTTACACAAGAAAGAGACAATGTGAGCCTGGGCAGAAATACCAGGCCTGTAGCCCTACATCTCCAGCCAATGGTTGGGAGCTTAGCTGTATATTCAATGTATAGTCTGTGGGCTTATGGCAGAGGAGCAAGTCTACCAGATCCCTGGGAGAGGAAACAGCAGCCAGTCCTATGAAGCAAAACAATGTGGCTCCTGTTGGAGGAGGCTGCCCAGAAACTGAAATAATCACACAGAAACTGTATTAATTAAATAATTGCTTGGCCCATTAACTCTAGCTTCTTATTGACTAACTCTTACATATTAATTTAACCCATTTCTATTAATCTGTATTGTCACGTGGCTGTGGCTTACTGGCTAAAGTTCCGGTGCCTGTCTCCAGCAGGGCTACATGGCTTCTCCTTGACTCTGCCTCCTTTCTCCCAGCATTCAGTTTAGTTTTCCCCACCTACCTAAGTTCTGCCCTGCTGTAGGTCCAAAGCAATTTCTTTATTCATTAGTGATAATCACAGCATACAGAGGGGAATTCCACATCAGACTCCTGATTCGAGCATCACCGAAACCCAGGATGAGAAAGACCCGCGAGATCTTCAGCCTAGTACCTGCCAAGTCCATGTACTTTCCTAGTGCCATAATGGGTTTTTTCGTGACTATTTCAAAATACCTGGTCAAAGCAGCTTAAAGGTAGGAGAGTCACTGGGCAGTGGTGGCACACACTTTTAATCCCAACACGCGGGAGGCAGAGATAGACCTCTGTGAGTTTGAGGCCAGCCTGATCTATAGCGTGAGTTCCAGGACAGGCTCCAAAGCTACAGAAGAAACCCTGTCTCAGAAAAAGAAAAAAAAAATGGAAGGAGAATCTAGCTTAACTTATACTTCAAGGGTATTCAGTTCATCATGGCTAAGAAGCCATAGCTGCAAGAGCTTAAGCCAGCCACATTGCATTCACAGTCAGAAAGCAAACGGGACTGGGAAAATTTTGGCAATGGTAATTTATTAACCACAACAAGAAAAATTAACTCAAAAAAGTTAAAGCAAATGGGGTGGGGGCCTGTGGACCAATGACTCTGCCTCTCTGAGCCTGCTTCCTTGTCTGTAAAGAGATGATATGGCCAGCCCTGAAGACCAGCTGATATGCTCAAAACAGAAGACGTGTGTGTGTGTGTGTGTGTGTGTGTGTGTGTGTGTGTGTGTGTGTGTAGTGGGGGTGTCCTTGATAAATTATACAGTAATGTTTCAGATTAGATGATATTAAAATGCAGATTTCCTGGGATTCTTCTTTGTTTTGCTGGTCCCTGATGTTTTCTGTGTCATTTGGCCTCTTTGCTGGTGTTCTGGAATTGATGCCCTCCCCTCTCTTCTGTAGAATTTCTCCCCTGGTCCTGCAGTACCTGACAGGCTCTTGGGCAATGTGTCCTTCACTGAAGGAGAACGGCTTAGAGGAGAGCCAGTGTCAAAAAGTAAATACAGAGTTTCCAAAGGTCCTGATTTCATTTCTGTTGCTGCGATAAATTAGCCTGCGAAAACAAAAAACAAACAAACAAAAAAAA